>NC_068301.1:13887745-14215245 GCF_025860055.1 Xyrauchen texanus
CTGAGTCTGTTTTTAAGTCTCATCTGAAAAACTAATTTGTATAGACTTGCTTTTACAACTATGTGAATGTTTTTTTTGTTTTATTGATTGTGTTTCGATGTTGTTTTGTGAAGCACTTTGTGCTAAATTGCTATAAAAATACATTTGTTATTATAATGAATATGAATGCATTAGTTTGCATATGTGTGTTTGAGTCCTGCACAAAAAAAAAATGCCACTATCTAGCACTGTTCCACTATTAGTCCTGGATATCGACCAGAGGATTGGAAAAACAGGGCTCAGAGCAAATATGCCACCAAAAATGCCCCACAATTAAAAAAATGGCCATTGTAATGAATTCTTGTTTATTTTATTTGTAATACCTGATACAGTTCTTAATATTCTATTATAATCATCGTTATACATATTATGGCATAAAATGAGTTGAGGCATTGAAAATTTGTATTAATGAAATGAATAAATTAAGAAGACGGATGAGTCACTCTTTGTTTTAAAAGGTAAAAAAATGCCCCTGAAAATAAAATCCAGGGGCATATATGGCCTCTTAATATAAACATTTCGGACACCGACAAAGGCTCTTTCCTTCCTCTTACTCTCTTGTAAAGCTTCTTTCTTTTATCCAAAGCCTATATGTTTTCTTGAGGTATTATAATTGAGGTAGGATTTGAATGAAGATCCTAAGATCTGTGAAAACTTGGACATAGAGGCAGAAAATAAATAGAGAGAGGAAGAAAGGAGTGCAGGGATGTTTCACAACATCTCAGTTCTTACTGGTAAAAAACACTGTTGAATTATTTATTGTGAATTGACACGTCAATGAGTGTCTATCTGTCTGTCTCTATCCCTCTTCCTCCATATCGCTCTTTTCTCACATCAAAATTGATGTTGATTCTCAAATCTGTTTTCTGAGGGCTGAGCGTAGGCCTGAGGATTGTGTTACTCTGTTTGTGTGCATTTATATGGCTGTGGGAGTGTGTAAGAGAGCATGCTGAATGTACTGTGTGTATATATATATATATATATATATATATATATATAGAGAGAGAGAGAGAGAGAGAGAGAGAGAGAGAGCGAGACAGAGAGACTATAACCATATTTGTATTGTAAATTATAATGAACAGTGGGGTGTGAAAATTCTTCTATTTAGAATTTTTCTAATTTAATAAAAAGACATCATGCACTCGAGCTTAGACAGCATGCATTCAAACTGGTATGGACTCCAAATGTTTGTGCAAAAGCCTGATAATCCATGTTATCCCAGCATGATTTAAAAATGTTCCAAAGAGCATCAATCTGTGCTTCAATCTGACAATTTGTACAGAGAAGATAACATAGTCATGTTGCAAATTTGCTTATTAGATTAGTGACCTATAAATAGTGCAGCATATTAAATACTTTTTAAAAACCCTACATACTTTGTTTATTTTCAGGTTTAAATTAGATTTTTTGTACACCAGATTTTCAATCTGGACTTTTGAACACCTCTATAGTTTCTGTTTTTGTGTGCTTCCTTTGGCATCATTGAATGGCAAATATCAAAGCTAGACAAACTGTTCTTTCATCCCTCTGCTTTGGGCAGACCAAGCTGCGCACTCCATTAAAACACCACTCAACCCTAACAACCTGCATGCATTGTAAAACAAACACTTTTTCTCTCATTACTTTACATTGGCTTACGACTCCATTCCCCGATAATACGTCAGTTCATCCATCTTTCATTCTTTCAAACACTTGAAATATTCGTTTAACTGTTTTTGAGCTTAAACAAACAGACACAGGTGTGTTTTGAGCATTATCAGCTGAGCTAACAAGAGAGCTCCACTCCCATTCACAGGTGTAGGTAGAACAAAGATAGAATCAGCTGTTCTTTCTTGTCTTGCCCTCCCTCATGATCTTCCCTTTTTCCATCTCAGTCTGCTTCTGTTTTCTTTTTTATTCTGTTGAACTTTGACTTGTCTCTTTTGGCATGTGTCTGTTTTAAAATCCAGCATGATTTATCATTCATGTGCTTTTCTTATGGCCATTTTGCTGCCTTAAATAATGTTTATTTTATGTAATCCCTAACCGAAGTGCAAATAAGTGAGATCAGAATTAATTCAAATGAGAGAAGGGGGGAAGATGTGTGGTTGAAGAATATATGCATTTCATATGTCTCGGATGTCAAGTGGAAGAGGAGGATGAAGAGAGAGAGAGAGAGAGAGAGAGAGAGAGAGATTAAATATCCTGTTTTCAGAAGATGAACACGTAGGATTCACCTAAAATGTCTGACAGGTAATTCACAATACCGCTTGTGTTTTATAGGCCTGACACAGCTACAACCTGAGTCCCTTATTCATCGCATGCATGTATACAGTATATGAATGTGCCTTTGCACTTGCACTTTGCACCACTGCTGTCTGTGGTATTTCATCACTGGTGGGGGTAATTCACTAAGAATTAACTGTACCCAGAAAAGTGCAGTTTTTTGCATGGGCTGAATGCACTGATTTAGTGCAAGATTCGCTAAGATTTTGTGCACCCACAAATTCTGAGCTGAACACAATTTGCACAGCATGATTCAGATCTTGCGGGCCAGTTCTGAGCAAATATTTTTGATTAACATTTTTTTATTGATTTTCCGTTAAACCATGTAGCATTTTCTACAGCACATATTGGACCAAATGTAGACAAACATAGTATGGCTGTGTTATACAGATATTAACCAATGTGAAAGATACCCCCCCTCACCCCAACCCACCCAACCATCCCAGTTTGTCCCTTTAGATCCAGATCTTCACAAGAATAATTGTCCATTGAAGTGCATAGGAGCATATACAAATAATTGTCCACTGAAGTGCATAGGAGCATATACAATTTAGCACAAAGTTTCAAAACAAGTGATTACCAGTACAGTAAAGGAATGAGAGGAAGAAAATAAGAGGGGAACAAAATAATAATAATAATAATAGTAAAAATAAGATATCTAAGTAAATAAGTCAAGTATAATACATATATATATATATATATATATATATATATATATATATATATATATATATATATATATATATATATATATATAAAAAAAATGCCTGATAATAACACCTTAGTCATCCATATTTAATGGTGTTTGCAAGCCCTCATAGTACTCTAAGCGCTGGGCAAATTCACCAAACTCAAAACAGAGTTTGGTGAATCTACAAAGAGCATAATTTACATTGAATGGAGGCATGTTTGCATGGAAAGGAATGACAATTACTTAATTTATAAACTCAAGACGCAGCGCTGTTTCAGCACTGATTACGCATGCTTAAATAAAATTGTGTGTGTTTAGTGAATGAGACTATAAGACTTTTTGTGCTAAATAATAAATGCAAAAGTTGCAAAACAGTTGAGGGAAATCCCTTATTTGTCTTATTTGTGAAACAGCCACAATACAGTTTAAAATAAATGTGCTGGAATAGTGCTGCACCATATTAAAAGGAATAGTTTACCCAAAAATGAAAATTTGGTCATTAGGTTTGGTTTTATTAACATAGCAGGCATAATTGATTTACAGTGTTTATTATTGAGTTGATTTGAGAGTAAATAATGACTTTAATTATGTCATAAGAGTTGTATCAATTACTTTTACTGTGGTATTATGGTGTTATTATTTAATTTATTTTTGTTTACCTTTTTCGTGCATGACAGCATGATGACTGCATGATTTTATGCATTGCACCACGCAACACGATTGGCTGATAATGGCATGAACAAGTAGGTGTACATGTGTTCCTAATAAAGTGCTCAGTGAGTGTATGGCAAATAAAAATTCACCTTTTGTGTTCCACAGAATTTTCTTTAATAAAAAAAGTCTTTGGTGAAACATTTGGGTGTAAATAATGACAGAATCTTAATTTTTGGCTGAACTATTCCTTTAAATTGAGTAATTGTCATGCTTTTCAGTGCAAACATGCCTCATAAATGCAAAAATGCATATAATAGAATGCTCCATATTCAGAAAAGTCAGTGCTATTTATAATAATGTTGCTCTATTAACACCTGTGGAAAGGTAATTTTGTTTAAAGTAGATGGTTGTGAATGTTTTGTAGTGATGATGGTAGCAGTAATTCATCAAATGATGATCAAAAGATGGAAGAGCCTTATAACTAGGAATATATCAAAACACACAGTGTGGTCGAGGCATTTCAAATAGCATATTCAGGTTTTTGGATAATAGTGTTGGAGCGATACTGTACAGCTCCAGGAATGTATGACAGATCACATTAGACTGAATGATGCGGCGTGGAAACCACACTGATTTTTGTGTGTGTGTTTGCGCCATTATCTTTTTCCTGTTTGCGTAAGGTGCAATTTGCCTATTTACCCATTAACTATTTGCATAATTCCTTCAGGTAATTGCATGCTAAAACAACACAGATAGCATGTGCAAATAATCAAAAACAACTGATCGCAGGTTTGAAGCAAATAAACAGTTTTTGCCAGGAAAGGTTTTTGATGCTGCTCTTGCAATAAGTTAACCTTGTGATTAAGCCCATGAAATATGTATGCTATCCTCATAAGAATCCCAATCATTTCTCTCAGCGGATTATTGAGTTCCCGCTTGAGTAATCACGCTGATCCCCACAGCTCTAGAAAATTACTATAACAGTACAGCCTGGCAGGATATGATCCTTTTATTGGTCACGTGACACCTTTGTGCTCCTGTAGACTTTGGATCATGTTTGTGGAAATCTCCCTAAAACACTAACGGCGATTGGTTTCTTGGCCATTTTTGCCACAGCTGTTTGGTGTGCTGCTGTGCATAGAGACAGTGTGTATATCAAGTGTGTGACACCTGTGTAAACATATTGAACATATACATAATTCTATTAGAGGTCAAGACAAGGAGAAGTGTGTGTGCTTGGATGTCATTTAATGCTTTGAAGAAAGAATGCATGACAGCAGAGTGATCTTGCACTGGACGTCCATCATGACCATCATCCATCAACCTATATTGGTTCTACATACGCACACACATGCTCTCTCGAGTAAGAATGTAAAGAATTCTCTTTCGTTATATATGAGGCAGACTGTGAGTCTGACCCTCTGGCTGGACTCAAATGGAGAGACGCAGGATGACATTTTTTATCCAGCCGCTTAAATATTCAGAACCAACATCTGAAACATTCTGAACCTGCTCACCTCCTGTCCTGCAAACAGTTTCGGGTCTGGGGTAAAAGGCTCTGGTGATGCACTCTGAGCTTATAATGGAGACCAAAGTAAATACATTTACTTGAGAAACAACACTGTGTTAGATATTTAGACTTGTTTTCTGAGAATACATATTTAATATATGTATTACAGATCTTCACTATACAGTAAGTGTGTTTATCTTTTTATTTTTATTTTATTTTTTTACAGTTGTTACATTTTGTAATTTGTATAAAGTGAATAAGTGAAAAATATGCCAGTGTAGTAAAGGGTACGTTACACTTTAAGCATGCAAAATTATTTTGGACACCGCAACGGACAGGATATGATGTCACGTGCAAGGGCTTCTGGTTTTAATCAATAATAAATCACATAATAATATAATATTAAAAATGTAAATTAATTTCAGATTATTTTACTCTGGATAGGGGCACCTGGCAGGGTTACACTCTTTCCCAATTATTGTTCTGTTTTGCCCTGGAGCCATTAGCAGCCGCTAAGAAAGAGGATGATTTTCCAGGGGTGATGGCAGGAGGTATGGCGCATACACTTTAGCTTTACGCAGATGATATTTTATTATTCATCTCTGACTATTCTAGATTTATGCCTTGCCTCCACAGTATTATTAATTCCTTTTCTAACTTCTCAGGATACAGAGTCAATTGGTCTAAATGCGAAGCTTTGGCTCTGACAGCGTACTGCACAGTAACGGCTTTTCAAACCGGGCGCCTTTCAATGGCCCAAACAGGGCATTAAGTATTTGGGTATTCCATTCCCTGCAAATTTGTCTGATTTAGAGTTAATTTTGACCCCTTAATTAAAAGCTTTTTGAGCGATGCGAGTAGTTGGGCTTCAATACATTTATCGATGATTGGGAAGGTTAATGTTATTAAAATTAATTGTATTCCAAAATTCAACTACCTGCTACAATCACTCCCTATAGATGTCCCCTCTCTTATTTCAAGCAATTTGATAGCATAGCGAACTCCTTCTTTTGGAATGTAAGCGTCCTTGATTACATTTTAATAAGTTACATAGGTCGATTGACAATGGTGGGCTAGGCCTCCCCAAGATTTTGTTTTATTATTATGCATTTGGTCTCAAACATTTGGCTCATTGGTCAATTCCACCTGAGAGAGCCCCTCCCTGGTTTTGTATTGAACGGGAAGTTCTTGCCCCTATTTCGCCATTTCAAAGCCTTTCTATCAAATTAACCAGAGAAGGTAAGTTACACCCCGTTATCTCGCATTTACACTTGGTATGGACAAAAGGGTCCAGAGTGTTTAATTTGGACATTTATTTAAATGTTGCCTCGAGCAGATGGCTGAACCCTAAATTATGAATTAATAAGTCCCCTTTCTGCTGGTCAGAGTGGATTGTGAGAGTGTTAATACACTCGGTGACCTATATGAGAGCAGAGTGTTGAAAATCTTTGAAAATCTGGTTTAACATTTTGGTCTCAATTCTTTGTACTATTCTTTGCTCTGTACTATTTTGGGAGTAGCATACACCCCCCCTAAAGCGGCTGAAACTCCGGGAGTGGTGATTACTGCTTTTGGAAAAGATCATGAGGCATCAGTGTGTAACTTTCTGCTAATTCAGAGTCTGGGCTTCAACTTCTTTTAAAAGATTATGGGAGAAAGATTTCAACTTGGTTTTGGAGGAGGGAGTGAGGAATTGGATTTAAAAAAACATCAAATCTGCATCTAGAGATACAATGGTATCTCTAGATGGTATCTCAGAAAAAAATCAGATTTTTTTGGCTAATCTGACTCAAATCCATTTAGGTTTTTGTAGAAAAAAATAAAATCAGATTTTTACAAGCCTGATCCAAGCCACATTCGTAGGTGGTTTGGAATCCGATTAAATGGTCAGATCGGATTTCATGTTTTTTTTCTTTCATTTGTTGTACGCAACAGCTTTTTTCATCAGGTGTTGTGATGTACTGCATTGCAAACGGCATAAATGATTCATTCACAGGAAATTTAGAAGGGGAAAAAATAATGATGGCCATGCTGTAGGATTGTTCAAAGAACATTTTCCAATAAAAACAACTCAAAAATTATGTTTAATTAAACCTTTCAGCCCTCCAACAGTGGAAGGTGAAGTATGAGAATGTCTTTTGATTGGAACGCACCCATATGTCATACTGTATAAACTGTATATTCCAGTGCAGCAAAGCAGTGCAAAAATCTTTTAAAATAATTACAGACATTGGCTTTACTCACCCAAAGAGATGCGCTAAGGTGCGGTAACACACAGCGCGATGAGGTTGAATGTTTTGCGTGAATACAGGACGCCTGTGCATTTTGGTCGCTTTTATACAGGACAGGGGTCCTCTTCAAAATCTCACTGTCTGACCATTTTGTGCTTCACTATGGGACACAAAGCCTTCAATATACGGGATGTTTTTCTACCCACTAAAATAATAGGCAAGTCATGTTTGGAATACAGTATGGGCTGTCTGGCAAATGGGACAGTTGTAAACCCTCACAGCAATACACATTGATTATGCCACCTCTCCCATTTTTAAACAATTTTCAGGGAAGAATGTGTTAATATTTGGATGCCCTCATGAAAAACATCCATTGATAAATACTCACGAATGGTGAACATTTGGAAGTTTGTTTCACTACTGTTACAACTAATGTAGACGTGCTAGCAAAAGTGACTGCAGTTTGAACAGTCAGTCTCAAAAATCTGATTTTTCCTGCAGTGACAAACAAAGCCATAAAATTCATTATTAGGTCAATTTTAAAGCTACTGTGGCAGCCTCAGCCTCATATTTTTCAACAACTGGAAAAACTTGAAAGAGAACTGCCATTCTCTTCTGTAGCCCAAGGCATTGTGGGTAGTATCAGGGCAGGGCAGTGTGAATTTAAACAACAACATTGGGTAATATCAGACCAAAAAGCATGTGCGGATGTATACCCCAACTATCTTCTGGAAATAAAATTCCATTCATACACATTTGGCATAATATTTTTGAAGTACTATAATTTGGAACACAAATCCTTGCATAGTATATAGTATGGATAGTATGTGAATTGGAATAGAGCCTCATTCTCTCATTCTGTGTGTTCAGTATGATCATGAGGGAGCAGAACTAAATTCATTCCATTCACAAGTGAACATAATTTATAATGCCCAAACCCTGCCAAAATATGAGTAAGTGTATGTGAGTGTGTATTTGTAATAGCTGACAGATGGAAGAAAATCTTCGCTATTTGCAATTAACAGAGACCTTCTCATTATCATTATAATTATCACTAATAATAATAGGCAAGTCATGTTTGGAATACAGTATGGGCTGTCTGGCAAATGGGACAGTTGTAAACCCTCACAGCAATACACATTGATTATGCCACCTCTCCCATTTTTAAACAATTTTCAGGGAAGAATGTGTTAATATTTGGATGCCCTCATGAAAAACATCCATTGATAAATACTCACGAATGGTGAACATTTGGAAGTTTGTTTCACTACTGTTACAACTAATGTAGACGTGCTAGCAAAAGTGACTGCAGTTTGAACAGTCAGTCTCAAAAATCTGATTTTTCCTGCAGTGACAAACAAAGCCATAAAATTCATTATTAGGTCAATTTTAAAGCTACTGTGGCAGCCTCAGCCTCATATTTTTCAACAACTGGAAAAACTTGAAAGAGAACTGCCATTCTCTTCTGTAGCCCAAGGCATTGTGGGTAGTATCAGGGCAGGGCAGTGTGAATTTAAACAACAACATTGGGTAATATCAGACCAAAAAGCATGTGCGGATGTATACCCCAACTATCTTCTGGAAATAAAATTCCATTCATACACATTTGGCATAATATTTTTGAAGTACTATAATTTGGAACACAAATCCTTGCATAGTATATAGTATGGATAGTATGTGAATTGGAATAGAGCCTCATTCTCTCATTCTGTGTGTTCAGTATGATCATGAGGGAGCAGAACTAAATTCATTCCATTCACAAGTGAACATAATTTATAATGCCCAAACCCTGCCAAAATATGAGTAAGTGTATGTGAGTGTGTATTTGTAATAGCTGACAGATGGAAGAAAATCTTCGCTATTTGCAATTAACAGAGACCTTCTCATTATCATTATAATTATCACTATGGTTACAGAACAAATTCATCTAATACAATCACATCTGTCCAACTCTGATACATTCTTGCCACAGTATGACTCTATCTCTCTCTCTCTCTCTCTCTCTCTCTCTCACACACACACACACACATACTGACATTGGTACTCCTATCATTACGAGGACGCTTGATAGACATAGTGATTTTTATTCTGTACAAACTATATATACTTTTCCCTAACCCTACACCTACCCCTATCCCTGAACCTAACCCTAACAACATTTAAAAAACTCTCACACACACACACACACACTGAAGGTGTATTGGCTTTAGTTAATCTTTGTCACTTGCAGTCTGAGACATTGATCGACTGCTCTCCTCCGTCGCTTGCCCTCACTTTGTCTTTCAATCAAGCGTGAGAAAGATGTTCTATTGTCACAATGAATTAGAGTTGTACCAAGTGGATCAATTTGAAAATGACGTCTTTGCTTTGCAGTGTGGACAGGGAAAACAGAGATATTCGAAATTGATGATGTATTTGTTGTCTTGTAAAGCAGGCATGTGATCTATTCAACCCAAAACATTCAAGATGACAGCCCATGTTGCAGTGGCGTTGTTGTGCCTGCTATCCAATTTGAAAGCGAATTCCTTCAAAGGTGATGGGAAGTTTACACAGAATTGTTGTCCGGTGGTAGAGCTCAGGGACAATTGCATTTCAGACCATACATCGAAATGATTCAGGGCCACACTTCTAATGTTATTACGTTCAGATGTTTAAGTGTAGACGAGCAATTTTTAGAATTCTTTTGAAAACGACAGTGTGGACGGAAAGGGTTTTGAAAACAAAACGCAGTTTCAAATTTATCCGGATTTATGTGTACATAGCGTAGCTCCATCCCATACAGTTTCGGATTGTGTCCTCCCCCTTAAAGGGATAGTTCACCACAAAAAAAAAGAAAATAAGAAGAAAATTCTGTTATGTTCCATGAAAGAAGGATAGTCAATGGGTTTGGAATGAGATGAGGGTGAGTAAATGATGATAGATCTTAATTTTTAGGTGAACTATCACTTTAAGATGCTGTCTGCTTACCGGAATGCTCTCTTCTGGCACAGTCATTATAACGTCCATACAACTATCTATTGCCAACCTGCTGCAAGCATACCGTCTCTTTTTTCCCTTCTTTTCCTTCCAGATAGGGCCTTGCAATGCATTCTGTCCATATGGACACTCCTACACATACACAAGGAGACATATGTCAACATGACATCACAACTCTGCTCATCTCCACATCAAACGTGTTGAGTCATTTGAGATGCTGACGACACATACAATACATACAACAACAAACAAACCACAAAAATCCTCTACTGTGAGCAAACGTTAACCACATTTTAATAATGTTAACAAATGCTATGATCCTTGCCTGGGGAAGTTTAAATTCTGTGCAGGTATTCAGTAGGAAAGACATTGCACAACTTCTTTACATTCATCATTCTATACCAGCTTCTTGATTTATTTGAAACTTTTAAGCTTATTCGGCATATATAAGCTGCATGCATAGTTAAGCACATCTTTTAGTTATTATAGGACTTCTGTGCCCCTGGAAATAAGATAGTGTTTGGTCCAAAATTACAATTAAAAAAATGCTTCATAGCGAATGTGTGTGTGTGGGTGTGTGTGTGAGAGAGAGCGAGATAGATAGAGAGAGAAAGCAGGCGAGGAGTTAGTAAAAGCTTACTGAAGCACATGAGTGTTAGCTAGCTGTTTGTTGACATGTAATTGAAGTTTCAGATGAGTGACTTGCTATCTCAGTTTACGTATACACACACTCTCATCCATATAAACTGAGAGGTAAAGAAAATGAGCTACAACTAGAATGAGTCAGAATGAAATGTGCAGAGTGAAAGAGAGAGGTGGTGAGAGAGTGAAAGAGGGGTATACATTTGCATCAATTTATCACTCTTGATTATGATTATGCCATAATATTCACATAGACACTAGTATCTATTTAACATCTGCACGGCATACGGGTGCAGTTCATTTTACAGTTCATAAAAAACATATGCCACATAGCGATACATCACAGTATACTTTCATACGCTTTGACGACTGTGTTTGCAATATGAAGGAAACGAAGTATGAAGGATAACGCCTGCCTTTCTGATCCAACCTCAGGTCAGTTCAAGGGGAGCCAAATATTTCCTTAACGAATATTTAGATGTGAAATGGTTTGTATGGAAATGGTTGACAGACTAAAGCTCTCAAGACTCACCAGTCCAGCAGCTCTGCCTAATGGGAAATGGACAAAAATCCTGGCTCTTTACTTAATAGTTTGAGGTACTGGAGATTTTTAAACATTGGCAATGTTCATGAATGGCACACAACCAGTACTACTAGTACTATTCCTTAAATTCTTAGTAAGTATACGGTGCACAAATGACCTGTTTCCCATGATGTTATGTGCTTGCTGACCTTACATTTCCAGTTTGATGTATCAACTGGAAATTTTATCAGCTACAATTTAAAAAAAATATTTCTTGTCTCATTATTTGATGGAACTGACAAATGTTAATTTATATATATATATATAACTGGATGCCAGTGGACAACAATGTAGCATACTGCTTTTTAAAATAGTTATTGTTGGATTTTTTATACACAACTTCAATTAGAATTCAAACATAACCGTATTTAATTTTGAGATCCTAATTTGATGTCCCTTGTTGAATTAAAGGAATGTTCCAGGTCCAATTATACAACTCATCCCTTGTTTATTAAAAAAACAATGGAAGTGAATGGGGCCAGTCACTAAATGCTAAAATATACAACATTATAAAGTGTTGCTACAAGATATAAAACATTATACTGTTAACATGATTTTGGTGAAACAAAATCTTATACTAAACGTATCTATCTAATACGGTATTACTGGGTTTCTATGTCATGGCATCGAAGTTGTAATGTTAGATTTAACATTACATAGATAAGGTTAGTAAGCGCTTTTATCACACTTAAATCATGTTAACACATGTAACCACCTTTTTGATACATTTTTGAAAAGCTGTATATTTTAGCTTTTATGGACTGGTCCCATTCACTTCCATTGTAAGTGCCCTACTTTAATCCAATTTTTATTTTTTTTGGGAAATCAAAATTATGATACAAATGCTGTTTTATTAAGCTTAACTTTTATTTAACCTGGAAAATTCATTTTATCATGCAACTTAATGAAATCATGCAACAACATTGTAGCATACTATTGTTTAAAACACTTGGGATGAGTTCGGAATGGCAAACTACCATACTATTCTTACTATTTCTGCCATATCTTCATATTGCAGAAATAGTAACTGTAGTATGGTAGTATGCGATTCCAAACTCAGCTTTACTGTCGCATAATTAATACTGTTTCACATACTATTTATGCAGCATGCACTAAGTAGGCTAGTATTCCATTTTGAAAATATTTTGGCTTTTATTCTTGACCAGCTTGTGTATCATTTTCGCTCTCCATACTTCCTGTTTGACTATCATGATTTGGCTTGGTAGCTTTGGAAGCTCAGTGGCATCAGTGTTTGTGGAAATCGATGCACCCATCTTCACAGGATTGACGGCCTATGAATAAACTTGATTGTTGATTGATGGGCTATGCCTGATCCCAGAGTCAATTAGAAAGAGTTTGCCAGGACGTTGGCGAACAGTCCAAAAGAAGAGTAGGAGAAGGTCAGTGTTTGGTCTATTTGCATGTAGCATTTTGAAATGTCACCCATCATTCAGGCAGCTCTTGTTTTTGCCTCTGCCGCCTGTTGCAAGAGCCTTGTTGTGTTCTATTCTAATGGAAAATTCAGGGTTGATATATTCAGCCGTCAGATGGCCCACTCCCCTGGACAGCATTGAGCTATTCATGCATGTACATCTCAAAATAATCCGCTCAGCCTTTCGGTCTAGAATGTGTCCCTGTGTTTCCATCAAATAGAGTCCAAAGTGTTAGATGTGCCTTTAGATACATTGCGTGCAAGCATGGCTTGAATTAAAAACATTGCTATATTCATACTATATTTAAGAGCTGAGGAGGACAGTTGTTTAGTTCAGTTTTTCAGTCAATAGACAGTTTGTCACAGACTAACTTTGCGTGCTGACGCCACCTTGGCTTCCGATGCATCTTTTAAAAGCAATTACGGTCAAATGGACAGCACTGGAAAGGAGCGCACTAAAGTGCCTCAGTGTCATACTAGATCAATGCATTACTGTACTGTATGAACACAGTAGTGCTCTGTTCCAAACCCCAGTGAGATTCATACAGAGACAGCCTTAAAGGGTTAGTTCACTAAAAAATAAATGTAATAAAAAATGTCATCATTTACTCCGTTTGTGTTTCACGGAAGACAGAAAGTAATTTGAGTTTGAGTTAACAAAATTAGGGTAAAATTGTTATTTTCCAGTTCCATGATGTTTAAGATGCTGCTTTAGGAAGCAGCAGCCAATGTAGGCTGTGAGGCAGCTCTACTAGGCTGGAACAGAGCTTATAAGACTAAGTGAATAGAAATTCAGTTTCCTTTTATACTGATGGATCTGGGTAAAAGTGAACAGGATGGCAGGCAAACAGATCGGCAGGTGGGTGGGCAAGCATGCCCATAAATGAAACACAACTGACAGTGTGCCAGGTATTCACATCTTGGCACTGTCAATCACCACAACTAGCGCAGAAACTGACTTCCTCAGTGTTTTCTGAGCGTGCGATGCGTCATTACACACATCGTTCACACTCTTCTGTCCAACTCTAGATGCCTGATTTCAATACTGTCTGCCAGACTGCCTTGTTAAGTGGAATGTCCAATTAATTGAGAGCGGACTGACACACCAGTTTATGCATAAGCTGAAAGTGGGTTGAAACACACGGATAAACCGAGAGTTCCACATTCCACTTCGACAGCCTTCAAATTATTCCAAGAAGGTGGACAGGAGAGCAAAAAGCAGTAATGCACTTTGCTGAAAATCAGCAGAGCTTGTTTATGAGTCTGAGAGCTTGTTTGAAATAGCGTGAAGTTGATTTGAAGTGTAAAAGGAAATGGCTAAGGGAACCTGTCTATTCACAGGTCACTAGGCGCTGTGGGCCACTCAAACGAGAAAAAGAATATGGCACTGAATGTAAAAAACTCTGGAACAAAACTTTGGAACACATGCTTGTTAAGGTGTACTTGTGTGTGCTAATAGTTAATAAACAATAACCACACATGCAGTTATTCACCTTACTAGTGGCACCTAATTATAAGGAGCTAGAGTGAATGATTTAGGGTGATTTAGCATGCAGTAACCACATCCATCCTGATACTGTGTCCTAATGAGATGCAATGCCAGCGACAAGATATTTCGCGAAACAGCTGTGTGACATGACATGATTATATGTAAATACAAAATTGGAGTTTTGTGGCTTTTCTTTTATGTGTATTATCTTTAAATCCATCTTTAATCTTGTCAATATGTTAAAATAGGACAAAATGTACCATTACAAAGAAGAGGGGACCAGGGCTAGTTATCATACTTTTTACTCCAGTGAATATTTCTCAGAGTATGTTTATTTTTGAAAGTCAACTTCTGCATCACCACATACCTGGAATTCTATTTAGTATACCTCTTTTTAAATGTCTACACCTGCATTAAACAATTTTTTTATAGGCTTTTCTGTTAAAATTTAAAAGTGAAACAATTATGAAGCACACAAGACTGAAAAAGTTAACATACACATACTTTTGGCCAAACAACACATTTAATGCATTCCCAGTGTGGTTTGATTATGCTTGCTTGTTTATGCGAGAGATTCTTACTTCATAGGGCTGAATTCACAAAAATTATTGTCATTCAAGAGGGTTTTGATATCTGCTAGAGAAAACAAACAAGTCCACAATTTCAATTGTGTCCACACAATTGGCTGATTAGATAATAGCATAAATAAGTAGATGTACAGGTGTTCCTAATATACTGCTCAGTGAGTCTATACGTTGTGGCAACATCCCCATGTGACAACTTGCCCTGTCTCCTCTATACACATTTAAAATATGCAGTCTTTCTTTTCTAGGAAAACACACCTAAAATATTGATGACTCATCATGCACTACATAGATTTTCATCCAATCAAATGCTCTCTAGAATGAGAATGTCCCTCCCCCTGATACCACCTGTATGTATACTACCAGCATGTAGCAAATCATAGTTCATGGCAATAATGTAAGAAACCCATTGGCTATTTTTTTAAAAAAAAAGGGACTAACCTTTCGATATGTCCTGCCCAAACTTCCTGTTACAAAAGGAAATATGTCAATACAGGAAAGAACACTGCGCTCGTCAAGTGGGATTTTGGACCAATGAGATTTTACTGTGGGTGGTGCTACCCTACGAGTCACCAAATAGAAAAGAAACAATTGCATAAAATGTCTTGTTGCTCATCGTGGTTAGGACAAAACTCAAATTTACATGGAAGCAAGCTTTTATCGCTTGTCACTTTATCACATTGGGCCTAATTAGGACATGCCATAAGCATTATCTCCATGCAATGGTAACTGTAGTGTTGTGTAACAAGCACAGTATTAGAATGGCAAAGCAAGAGCATTTGTACTTCAGCTGGTGCCCAAATTCTCCTTTGGGGAGTGGTTTTTATGTATGTGTGTGCATGGAGTTATCTGATCTATAGATTCACTGGCGTCCTCAGGGCCTCACTGGTGGAAATAAATTAATATAGATTGCATATACTGACGGCAGAGAGAGGGTGCCAGGCCTCCATTACACAGTGTGTGTGTTTGTTCCAGGAACAGCTCTGGCCTTTGTGACCCTGGCCTTGCGAGCAGTGATACGAACAACGTGGGCAGATGCTATACAGAAGAGATGAGCTTAATGCAGTTACTGGAGTGGAGACAACTCACTCACTGCACCTGATCACATTACTGCAAAGAGAGAGAGAGAGAGAGAGAGAGAGAGAGAGAGAGAGAGAGAGTGGAGGGAAAGGTTTTTGCACAGGGTGGGACGTAATCAGAGATATTGCAACAATGGGACAGTAGAAATACACAAGTATGACACAGTTTGAGGCAATCAGAGATATTTTGAAAGAGTGGAGAGAAAGACAAACAGTCCTGCAGGCCAGGGTTAGTTTAAGTAAATTTAATGATGCTAATTTTAAGACTTTTTAAGATGTTTTTAAGATCACTTAAGTCTAAATGTAAATGTAGCAAACTCTCAGAAATATGTCATTTCAAAACATTACTTTGGTTTTTGAGTGTTTCGACATTACAACAAAAATCATTTGAAATTGTCCTTTGTTTAATAAAAAAAAAGGAAAAATAACAGTTATATTAAGGCACTTACTATGGATGTGAATGAGTCCAGTCCATAAACATTAAAATACACACTATCTCAGAAGTATAGCTAGAAGATGTAAACATTATAAATGTCAACATAATTTTAGTGGATAAAGTAAGGGATTTATTGCTGTTACAGTGTTTACCCGATTGCAGGGTTATGTTGTGTTGACTATAATATGTAATATTGGATAACACTTTACACAGGTAAGGTTAGTAAGCCAATTTAATGCCCTAAAATGATCTTGTAACTATGTATGTTGATGTTTATGGACTGGCCCCATTCAATTACATTGTAAGTGACATACTGTAAACACAATTTTTGCTTCTTCTTTTATTTTTTTAAATAAACGAGGGAACAAAAAGTACTTCTTGTGGTAATCAACATTATGTTAATTGAGCATTCCTTTAAAGGTACTGGGATAGTCAACCCAAAAAAATATTTTTTGACTTTCTTCTGTGGAACACAAAAAGAAGATGTTAGGCAAAATATTTGCCATAGTCACCATTCACTTTCATTGCATATTTTTCCATACAACCAATGTAAATAGTGGCTGAGGTTAAAGGTATAGTTCACCCAAAAATGCAAATTCTCTCAACATTTACCCAACCTTATGTGATCCCAGATATATATGACTTTCTTTCTTCTGCTGAACTCAAATGAAGACTTTTAGAAGAATATCTCAGGTCTGTAGGTTCATACTGAGATATGAATTCAAGTGAATGTGACCAGAACTTTAAAGTTCCAAAAATCATATTAAGGCCATAAAAAGTAATCATATGACTCCAGTGGTTTAATCCATGTCTTCAGAAGCGATATAAGTGTTGGTGAGAAACCAATCAATATTTACCTTTTTTTTTACCAAAAATCTCCACTTTCACTTAAAAAATGTGAAAGTATGTGAAAGTGGAGATTTATAGTAAAAAAATTACCTAAATATTGATCTGTTTCTTACCCACACTTATCATATCCCTTCAGAAGCAATTGGATTTAACCACTGGAGTCAGATGGATTACTTTTATGTGACCCTTTTGTGATTTTTTAATTTGTTAAGGCAACTATTAACTTGCATTGTATGCACATACAGAGCTGAGATATTTTCTAAAAATCTTAATTTGCGTTCTGCAGAAGAAAGTAAGGCATACACATCTGGGATGGCATGAGGGTGAGTATATGAGTAGAAAATTTGCATTTTTGGGCGAACTATCCCTTTAACACCCTAATATCTTTGAATGTCTTACACAGAAAAAGTCAAATGGGTTTGAAACAACATCGAGATGAGTGAATGATGACAGAATTTTTATTTTAAGTTGAACTAACCCTTTAAATACTAAGAGAAATCAATCACAAGTGTTATATTCCCTCATACAACATTTATAGTATTATTACATTTACAATTATTTATAATACATTTATAAATTTTTAAGGCCTGAACTTTTAAAAATAATACATTTAGATTTCTGAAGACTTGCAAAAACACTGTCCTGAATAGGAAGAGAGTATTAAGACTGGGGCGTGGATGACAGAGATCACAGGACAAGAGTCATCGATACCCAGAAAACGAAAATATGAGATGGTGAAAGAGAGCTTGGATGCAAGAGAGAGAGTGAGGCTCTGGTTTCTGCATTCCCAATTGTAGGCGTGTGCCAGGCACTGCCGCCAATGTAGTTAGCCGGAGAAGGGATGGGGCGGTGGGGGGTTGGTATGATGGGATAGAGACAGCTGAGGAAGGGGGGGACAGCCAGATCACTGGGCTATGCGGGGACACTGAGAAAAAACAGGGCGTGTAGTGGTGGTCCCAAAATATCAAAACATGTAGATATACAGGATGTGTGTCAGGAGCTGGTCTGTACAGGATGTCACAATTCAAAAATGGGAAAGGAGGAAGCTGGGAGCGGCTTGACAAACACGTAGACATTTAATAAATATTTTTCAGTGTATAAGAAAACAAGCACTGCTACGTATGAACATAAACACACGCACACACACACAGACAGGTTTCGAGCATCTCTCTCTCGTCTTGTCTCCTCTCCTCTCCGCTCTGCCGAGACGCCGCTCGATCCCGCAGTGCTCGCCACAACCACTTGATTAGTTACAGGGCAAGGAGGGGATGGTGGGCAGTGAAGAATGAGGGTTTAGTTATGAGAACAGAAAACAAGGGGAAGACAAAAGGGATTGCCGCGGATCAACGTTTATGGAAATTAGGCAAACAACAGCATGCAGTGGGAGAGGGAATTATGTTTAGCGTTCATGCTTGCATGATACTGATTCAACAAAAAGCCTGCTATAGAATAAAATAAAATTGTATTGTTTTTAAATGCCAAATCATTTACCAACATACCCCATGTATACACTCATCGCATATCCAACCGCTTATTAATGTAAAACCAATAAGGGGAAAAAGGTGTTTCTACTAACAGGTCTAAACTGAATCTGCACTTTCAAAATTCTGCTGAAAAATCCCACAGATTTCCTCAGAATTTGAATGCCCATTATTCACAGTGTTTTACAAACTTAAAAAAGGGTGGAAAGCAGCTCTATTGAAAACACTAAACCATTACACTTGAAATCAACTTTTACATTTATGTTTAAGATGAGAACATAATATTGTGTTAAGTCCAAGTGATATTCAACACGGTCATCAAAAGGTGATATGATCACACTGCATTTACATTTTAAAATTAAGTGTTATTTTAATGTATTTCTACACAAAATGAAACAAGTAGGAGACTTGTTAGTTTAATGTTCTGTTATGTTGGGATTTAAAGGAGTTTCTGTCATAAATCATTTTTTAAAGGCTACCATTATGGAGAAGAGTGGAGCTAATGGTTTGGTCGAGGTTGGGCACATTACTTCAGAAGCATCAGTGTGTATTGCAGTGTGTAATATCAGATTATTGACTGATTGAGAATGTGTAAACTCTCAGCAGAGTTATTTGAACAGATCAAATTTAAGTTAGGTTAACTCAATTAATTTAGGTTTTTGCAACAAAAAGTATTTAAATAGATGTTGAATGAAATATATATATATTTTTTGCACATCCACTTATGTGTTCGTGAAATATTTTGGCTAATTAGCTAATGCTATTTTCTACCAATATTTAAAGGAACAATTAATCCCAAAAATGAACATTCTGTCATCATTAACTCACTCTGACTTTGGAGATGTTAGCCTGACAGTCTTTCATTTCCATACAATGAAAGTGAAAAATTACAGACACTAACATTTTGCCTAACATCTAATTTTACATTCACAGAGGAAAGTCAAACAAGTTTGAAATGACATGAGGATAAATGATGACAGAATAAATTTTTAGGTAAACTATCCCTTTGACTCAAACAAATGTAATTATATATATATATATATATATATATATATATATATATATATATATATATATATATATATATATATTTATATTATAGTATTATATATGTAGGTCAGTTAGGATCACTACTTTATTTTAAGAATGTGAAATGTCAGAATAATAGTAGAGATAATTATTTATTTCAACTTTTATCTCTTTCATCACATTCCCAGTGGGTCAGAAGTTTACATACACTTTGTTAGTGTTTGGTAGCATTGCCTTAAATTGTTTAACACAATTGTTTGAGTCAGGTTTGTAGGAATCCTTGCTCACACATGCTTTTTCAGTTCTACCCAAACATTTACAATCAGATTGAGGTCAGGGTTTGTGACAGCCACTTCAATACCTTGACTTTGTTGTCCTTAAGCCATTTTGCCACAACTTTGGAGGTATGCTTGGGGTCATTGTCCATTTGGAAAACCCATTTAAGAAGAGCTTTAACATTCTGGCTGATGTCTTGAAATGTTGCTTCAATATATCCCCATAATTTTCCTTCCTCATGATTCCATCTATTTTGTGAAGTGCACCAATCCCTCCTGCAGCAAAGCACCCACACAATATGATGCTGCCACCCCCATGCTTCACGGTTGAGATGGTGTTATTCGGCTTGCAATCCTCACCCTTTTTCCTCCAAACAGAATGATGGTCATTATGGCCAAAAAGTTTTTTTGTTTAATTTTTTTTTGTTTCATCAAGTACATTTCTCCAAAAAGTAAGATCTTTGTCCTCATGTGCACTTGCAAACTTTAGTCTAGCTTTTTAATGTTGGTTTTGGAGCAGTGGCTTCTTCATTGCTTAGCAGCCTTTCAGGTTTTGTCAATATAGGTCTATACCATCCGCCAGGGAGAAGCGAGCTGGCATCCGCCAGAAGCGGACTGGGCAACAGCGCGTCCGGGAGCCGGCGAGCAAGTCTCTGCTCACCCTATACCTCTCGCCATGTCTCCCCACGCCCCAGGTTTACTGGAGGTGGGGTGGACCACAGGCTGACAGAATGGCAGGAAGGGCAGCGTCTCCCCTCCAGAGATGGTGGACATGACGAGGAGGAGGGTGAGACTGGGCATTGAAGACGCACGGCCGGTGCTGAATCAGAGAGATGCACATGGCAGCGTTGCATGTGTGTCTGTGTTTATGTTTGTTTTAGGTTGAGTTTCTTATTAAACTTTATGTTTACTGTTCAGACAGTTCCCGCCTCCTTGTCCATCCTTATACTGTTACAGACAAATTTTAATATGGATATAGATGCTTGTCTACCGGTTTCCTCCAGCATGATCACAAGGTCCTTCGCTGTTGTTCGGGGATTGATTTGCACTTTTTGCACCAAACTACATTCATCTCTAGGAGACAGAATGCATCACCATCCTGAGCGGTATGATGGCTGGGTGGTCCCATTGTGTTTATACTTGCATATTGTTTGTACAGATGAACGTGGTAACTTCAGACATTTGGAAATCGCTCCCAAGGATGAACCAGAGTTGTGGAGGTCCACAAATGTTTTTCTGAGGTCTTGGCTGATTTATTTTTATTTTCCCATGATGTCAAGCAAAGAGGGACTGAGTTTAATGGTAGGCCTTAAAATATATCCACAGGTACACCTCCAATTGACTCCAATCAGAAGCTAACTGGCTAATTACCTAAAGGATTGACATAATTTTCAGGAATATTCTAAGCTGCTTAAAGGCACAGTTAACTTAGTGTATGTAAACTTCTGACCCACTGGAATTGTGATATAGTCAAGCCTAAACAGTTGTTGGAAAAATTACTCATGTCATGCACAAATGTCCTAAACAACTAGTTCCTACTGTATAAATCCTTGTAAACATCCACGTTAAGTGCAAATGTTTTGCCATCGATCGCGATCGTGAGCATTTCTGCACGTGCAACGTTGGTGTGTGAACAGAATATTCACTGAAAATTATACACTGTTATACTAGAATGCAAGTGAATGGGTACCAAAACTTTGAAGCTCAGAAAGTACATAAAGGCAGCATTAAAGGAATTCAAATGACACTGGTAAAATCTGTCTTCAGAATGGATATGATAAGTGGGGGTGAGATACAGATCTATATTTAAATCCTTTTTTGTTTTACTAATAATTCTCCACTTTCACATTTTTCTTCTTGTGTTTTTGGTGTCTTTGTGCATATTTCCACCTACTGGGTGAAGAGGATAATTAAGAGTAAAAATTTATATATTTATCTGTTTCTCACCCAAACCTGAAAATCCATACTTTTATGTTGCCTCTATGTGCTTTTTGGAGCTTCAAAGTTTTGGCCACCATTCACTGACATTGTGTGGACCGACAGAGCTGAGATATTCTTCTAAAAATATTAATTTCTGTTCTGCTGAAGAAAGAATTTGGGATGGCATGAGGGTGAGAAAATGAGAGCATTTATTTTTTTTTTGGAGAACTATCCCTTTAAAGTGATGCATGGAAGAAATAACTCATATGGGGTTGGAACAACATGGCGGAGAATGATGACAATTTCCATTAGTAACAATAATATTAATAGTATTATTATTATTATTCATTCTGTAATGCATGTTTAATATGTATCAACCCCTGGAATATAGGAGAGTAAACATCCATTACATTATATGTGAAAATAACTAGTTTAATTACTACTTGATTATAATTTTAAATGCAACATTCTTACTCTTACTCATGTAATTTTAAAAGTATTACCATTACTTCTACTTGAGTATTTTTTTTAAGTAATTGTCCTTTTACTTGAGTAAATTTTTTGGCTACTCTACCCACCTCTGAAGGTGAGTAAATAATTTGAGCATTTTTGTTTTTTACAGATTTCCATTCACAATAAGCACAGAAAATGTGAAATCACCATTGAAATTAATTGAAGCGTACTAATGGGCAGTTATTTACATTTCCACACTCTAACCATAGTGATTCTTACAGGTAGAATGATGTCATGTATATGGAGTACCTCTAATTTACCTTAGAATGAAGTGATATGGTACATTCCCTTGGTTTCATCATGAATACAGACATTCAGATCAGGTATATTTGGGTATAGGCCACTGTTTCCATGGATACACTGCACACTTCTCGTCTAGACCTCGCAGAGATACTTAATCATTAAGCTGTTGTGATTGAGCAGATATCTAATTGCGGCAGGTGAGCAGAGAGGCAGTGGGGGATATGTGCGGAGAGAGAACGCTGCCAATGAGGCCTTTGTCAAGTAAAAGTTCAACAAAATCTTAAATTATTAAGTCATAAAGCTGAACACATTCCTCATTTGCCTGGCTGACAGGCTTATCTAGGGCACGTCACAATGCCCGTGTTTAACACTATAAGCCTGTCTGTGCAACGACAGTTAACAAAGCCAGAAGCTACTGTGCTCAGATATAGTAAGCAGAGACCAGAGGGAGTTGGATGGGTCTAACTTTAGCGGTATCAGTCTGGTCTGGGCTCAGGTGTACCTCTGTAATGACCAGCTGTGACATATCCTTCATATGCTCTTTGAACTTACATGTTGATCTAGGCTTAGTGAGGGAAGTCACAGAAAAGATAACATTGCACTAAAATTCAACCCACTAAAGTTTGATTACGCCCTTAAATATTTAAGCATAATTAAAGTGGTGCCAAAGTTGCAACCTGATAAGGTCATTGCACTTTTTTGTCCAGCCCATTTTGACTTTGTCCATGGAATACGGCTGTCTTTTTAATCTTATTTCGGAAATATTACAGCCCTAAATAGTCAAAATAGCAAGGCAAGAAGCCCATACTGGTGAAACTGGGCCACACACTCAGTATCATATGTTCCACAATTAATGCAACATAATTGGTTTATATTTCAGCTCTGATTCCAAATCAGCGCCATACAGTCTGGGTGATGAAATCTAGAATCATTATATTGCTAATGCCTATATAATACAATCTAACAAAGCTGAAGGTGCACTATTTTAAAGCAGTACACCCAGGAGCTATTGTAGATGGGAAAAATAAAAAAGGATCAGAATTCTTGCATTCTTTGACCACTTTTTTGGGGAGATGGGGGCCTTCTAGAGTGGCTCCAAAAAGTACTGTATTTACTTTTGGACACTTAAATTACACTTAAAAATACCATTGCATTAGACAGAGAATATCAAACCAAGTGGAATCTACAAACAAATGATGCTTGGACTTTTCTCAGAATTAACTTTTCTGACTAAACTAACTCAGAACTAGAATTACTTTTAAACAACTGGTGTCAAGGTGACTTTAGTGGATGTATGAAATCAGTTCCCCTCATGTTCACATAGGTGTCCTAACAGGGCAACCACATATGTAATTCATCACATTAAATATCGGACAACCAAATGGGGCAGCTTACTCTGTCTTCATATTGAACTGCTTATCTATTTTTATTTTTATTTTCAAATCTAATCAACTTCTTTTCAAATAGCCAAATGTTTTGCTTGTCTTGTATTTTTTAAGTAACCTAATGTTGTTTATCCAAATAGAATTCCTGCATCTGTAAAAAAATCAATAGAACCTGCATTCCATTTGGGAGCTACATAATCCCGACTCTAAAATGTAGTCTATTTATCTTCAGTGTGATTGTAAAAACAGTGTGTTTACAGAAATCAGTGCATTTCATGTCTTAAATAACAGGAAGCATAGACAATGTGTAAGGGTTACGTCACACACTTGGAGTTCTCGGCTCATGCCCCCTCAAAAGCTTTCAGCTCCAACGGAGGCAGACAATAGCAGACGTGATACGGATGGATTCTCTCAAATCCTCCTCTGCAGTGTGCAGAGAGCAGGATAAAGCACAGATTAGAGCCCTAAATTATGAACTACTATTCTGATATACACACCACTTGACATGGAGGGTGTTTTCCCTTGAGGGTCTGAACTTCCCACCTATCCGGGCGGAAAAAGATTGGTAAACTGATTTGTGAAAGAAAAGCACTTCAATCATATATTTAAAGGTTGCTGAACATTTAGTTCTTGCAACAGAGGTATACAGCATATGCTATTTGAAGCCTTGAAGCCCATACATCGAATAGGGTTATTCTCATGAAATCTGTCAAGAACATGTCCTGGTCCAATTATACTCCAAATCAAAGTTAATTGATAAGACATTTAATTTTACTTAAAGAAAAAGTAGTATAATTTAGGGCCATTAAAAGGGATGTTTCACACAACAATAAAAATTCTCTGATCATTTACTCACCCTCATGCCATTCCAGATGCGTATGACTTTATTTCTTCTGCAGAACACAAACAAAGATTTTAGAAGAATATCTCAGCTCTGTAGGTCCATACAATTCAAGCAAAGTGTGACCAGACTTTTGAAGCTGCAAAAAGCACATAAAGGCCACATAAAAGTAATCCATATGACTCAAGTGGATTAATCCATGTCTTCAGAAGCGATATGATAAGTGTGGGTGAGAAACAGATCAATATGAAGTCAAACAGAGCTGAAATATTCCTCTAAATATCTTAATTTATGTTCAGCGTAAGAAAGAATATCATACACATCTGGGATGGCATGAAGGTGATTAAATGAGAGAATTTTCATTTTTGGGTAAACTTTCTCTTTAAGATTGTTTTTAAAATGTAACATTATTTTCATGACAGTTATGCATATTTATACATATTCTTATATACAAGTGAACATCTGTGTGTTTTATGGTAATTAGAATTCAGGGAAAATTTTGCTTAAGAAAAATGTCACAAATCAAAGAGTCATTGTAAGAGTCATTATGCAGAAAATATTTTGTATTGTTTTGGGGTTAAATATGACCAATACATTTTCTTGACAGGCGTCGTGAGAATCACCCAATATTGTTTTACCATTTATAAAAAGAACTTCATGTATGTGACTGGTTTAAGTCTCATAAGGTTGTAATGAGTCTTTTAAGAAGCAGCATTCTGCTGTGATCTAATTAATCTGTAGAAGAGTCTGTTGAATTGCAAAAAAGGGTACAGTTATGCAGCTTTTAAAAAATACATTTTAACAGGTTTAAAAATTAAGTATAAATAGAAGACAGTCTGTTTCATACTTCGATAAACTTTAGCTGTTTGCACACCAGGAACACCAACTGTCAGTTTGACAGCTTATTGTTGATATGTACTTGTCTATAGCTGCCTAACGGGTGAAGAATTTGATTGCTGTTTGACAGTCATCAGTGTCCTAGTTTAACATAACAGTCTGCAGTAGATTTTGTGGCATATCAAAATGCTTGAGTGATGCTTGAGAAATAAATCATTATAAAACTACTGTATAAATAATTTTATTATTTTCTGTTAAACATACATTTTATGTTTAACAAGTGTTTTTACTTTTTTGCTGGTCTAAGAGATTAAATTGTATTATATTATATAATTTATATATTATATTATTGTAAATGTAATTATATTATTATAAATCTAATATTAGATTCACAGCAAAAATAAATAAATAAAAAATTCTGTCATTATTTACCCACCCTTATTTTGTTTTAATCCTGTGTGACTCTCTTCCATGGAACATAAAAGGACATGTTAGGCATAATGCTAGCCTCAGTCAGCATTCGCTTTCATTGTATAGACAAACTATGCAATTAATGTGAATGGTGACTGAGGCTAAAATCTCCAATTTGGGTTTGAAACAACATGAGGGTGAGTGATTACAGAACTTTCATTTTTGGTGAATTATCCCTTTAATAGTCAGTGGCAACTGAATGGCCTGGTGAAAGAGTTCCTTTCAGGTTCTAGGATTATCTTAAATGGAATTCTAAGAAATAGAGGACGTGCCCTTTAACCTAAAACCCTATTCATGTCTTTATCCTGGTTATGAATTGAGATAGATTATTAGAGATTATTAAGTGCACCTGTAAGCCTGTGCATGTTTATGTGTCCGAGGTGTCTGTGTACACTTAATTGGTTGAAAATGTGTGTCCATGCATGAAGAGCAAATTTGTATGCTTCAATCTATGCACTGATAAGTGAATGTATGTGTATGTGTGTGTCATAAAAGGACTTGGCCTGGATATATGGGAAGGGAAAAGAGGGACAAGGGATTTGTGAGAGGTGAGGCAAGGGGGGTAGAATTCCTTTGGAGTGAGAATAATAGATCTTGGAGAAAAGATTGAGCACACAAGACAAACGAAGAAGATGGAAAGCTCTCTCTCTCTCTCTCTCTCTCTCTCTCTCTCTCTTTAATTGTTCTAAATAAACATAGTTTATGCTGGCTTGTGCACAAGCTACACAAACCACACTCTCTCTAGGGGTACAATTTCACATCCCCCTAATTACAGTGGGGTGTAGCATTTCTTATTGGTCCGTGCCAACAATTGTACACAAACACGCATACACCCACACCCACACACACACACAAGGTCACAGAACAAGAGAGAGGCCATCATTAAGGTCCTTATTAAGTTCATTAAGCACAGTTTTTAATCTTTTGCATTTGCTTCGAAGGTGATAATTCACAAAAAATAGTATATGTATGCCTAGAGCAAATGTTTTCCTATCATTGTGTTTTATTTGTAATGGAAGACCATTAAAAAAAACAGTTCAGATTTATTTAGCACAGGGTTCTTAATTCCTCTTCTATTCTATTTGATATCTGTGACGTTCAAATGTCTTGACATGGTAAAAATGTAGTTATGGAGACCTTTTTAGCTGTCAAGAAAGGAAACACATTTTACACCCTTATACTTAAAAGTCTAAAGTCTCTCTCTCTCTCTCACACACACACACACACGTTTACTTAGCTATCTAAATGGGGACATACCTAGATCTCTATTTTTTTATATAAAGCTAATTGCTATTACAATACACTAACCCTAGCCCTAATATATATATATATATATATATATATATATATATATATATATATATATATATATATATATATATATATATATATTAGCCACAACATTAAAACCACCTGCCTAATATTGTGTAGGTCCCCCTCGTGCCACCAAAACAGCATCAACCTGCATCTCAGAATAGTATTCTGATATTACTTTCTTCTCACCACAATTGTACAGTGCAGTTATCTGAGTTACAATAGACTTTGTCTGTTCAAACCAGTCTGACCATTCTCTATTGACATCTCTCATCAACAAGGCGTTTCCGTCCATAGAACTGCCGTTCACTGGTTGTTAGTTTTTAGTTTTTGGCACCATTCTGAGTAAATTCTAGAGACTGCTGTGTGTGAAAATCAGCAGTGACAGAAATACTCAAACCAGCCCATGTGGCACCAACAATCATGCCAGGGTCAAAATCACTGAGATCACATTTTTCCACATTCTGATGGTTGATGTGAACATTAACCGAAGCTCCTGACCTGTATCTGAATGATTTTATACACTGCACTGCAGCCACACGATTGGCTAATTAGATAATCACAAGGATGATTTTTGGTGCCAGATGGGCTGGTTTGAGTATTTCTGCAACTGCTGATCTCCTGGTATTTTCATGTACAAATGTCTAGAATCTACTCCGAATGGGGCCAAAAACAAAAATGAAGGGGACCTACACAATAGACTGTTTTTCCAAATGAGAATGTCCCAAAAACATTTTGTCAGATTTTGTTCACTTCTGAGAACAAATTTCTCACCAAACTATAGCTAAGTATTTACACACACACACACACACACACACACACACACACACACACACACACACACACACACACACACACACACACACACACACACACACACACATAAGCATTTTAATGCCTTCCCAGAAGTCTACAGTGGTATTGAAGAGAGTATAATCAGCATTGCTGTATAATCCTCTGTCTCAGTGTGTGTGTCCCAAAACTGTCCTTAACAGCTTGCCCTATTTTTCTTCCCACAAGCTCTCTCGCTCATTCTCATTTACATTTTCAGTAGAATGCAGCCCCCCAACCCCCTTTTTTTTTTTTTTTTTTTAAAGAACCCTTTAAAGAGAATAAATGTAGGCCATTTTGGTTGCAGCAAGTTGTTTTCAACTCATACAAAAAGCTCTCTCTCTCTCTCTTCACCCTGGGAAAGAATTCAATAGTATGTAGTATGTTCAGTGTGTCTTCAGGTTAATCTGCAGAAGCAGCAGATGCTGGTGATCATTAACCCGAGAGAACCTCCTAAGAGCTATTTCCGAGTCTGGCACCTCAGCTTTCCTAATGGGACCACAGCAGAGAGAGAGAGAGAGACCCAAATCCTGTGGCGCTGCTCGTCTTCACATTTTCCTTTAGTCTGTGACATTCTGGGTCCATCCCCCATTTAAGACTCTACAGCAGTCACTATCATCCCTGCCAGTGGAATCTTTTTCTGCCTAGACCTCCATGGTGTAAGCCGCCATTTTCATTCCAGTAGAAGAAAACAAAAAGTATTCCATAAATGTTTTTCTTCCTAAAACGAACAACGGACCACCTAACACCCCTCTTGCTAACAAGTATGGCAAGTTTCTTCCTGTGTGGGAGAGCCCCCAAACCCATCATGTGGAAAAGAATTTACTCATTCATCTAGTACTGAGTGGAACTCTGTCCCCACCACAAATCAAAAGCAAACAAGCCCAAATCATCGTTCAACGGTTAGAGACTTTTTTTGCGGTATCTGCTTGGCCATGCCTGCTCCTTTAAGACCCACGGTGGATTTGATACACATTCTCTGTGGTAGTTCTGTGGCCCTGTATTAGTTCTCCTCCCTTCCTTTCCCATATTTCTTCCATATCTCTCCACCCAGATCTGTTTTATTCCATTGAGTCATGCATGCATTACAATACAATTTGAAAATCTACAAAAATTGTTTAAATCATATTTCTGACCTGGAGAACAGCTGTGCTGACAAGCTTGAGTCTGGAGTTTACTGTTCACAGTATTTATGACTATGTAGGGATTTAAATTAAGTTACATTATAGAACAGTTAAACGTCTTTTCTAAAGCTAAATAAAGTATTTTGTGCTTTAACTCATTCATGAAACACAAAAACAAAGTAAATTGTTGCATTTACTTGAATGTCAAGTTTACACAGAAATTCCTTCTACTTGTGTTTCATGAATGGGACCCAAAAAAGCGCAACAGTGCAAATCAACTTTTCAGCCATCTTGGATCTGGAAGTATTTTCCCATTCATTTTTTCATAAAATCCTTCATAAAAGAGTTTTAAGCCATGAAACAAACCAGCCAGCACCAAGGTGTATCACGACATGACAAACTTTGATTTGAAGCAAAAACATGTTTGAAAATTGGACATAAAGACAAAAGGGGGTTATTTGAGTTTTTTTGTGATCTGGTTAATTGCTTACCCAGTATTTTAAATCAGTCATTAAGTAATTTCTCTTTGACCCAGTTTTTTTTAATTTACTCAGTTGTGAATTTATTGTTTAATTTGTTTTTGTTAAGGTTTTGTGTATGTTTATGATTGCATGTTCTTTTCTTTTGAGTACCAAGTTTTAGGAGAATACGTGTGTATGTTTAACTGGTACTTTTGCTCTCTCTCCAGGGGGTCGGGGACCCAGATCTGTGTGTGTGTGTGTGGACGAGCCTTCCTCTCTGTTTGGTGGCGGTCTCCTCTTCCGCGTGCGGTGGTTCACATTTGGGGTGCAGTGTGAGTGCACGTGTGGTTGCCGTGGTTTCTTGAGGATAGGCGAGTGGTTCCCAGCCCTGGAGCAGGTGTAGCAGTGTGTGTGTGATATCCCTTTTTTTTTACTTGACTATTGGTACATGCTGTTCAATGGTTGTTAATAAAATTATAATTTTTTTGTACTACGCCTCTGTTTCTGATCCTGACTCAGCCGTAACCGAACTTGTGTGCTTTAAATCATCCTGAAAGGTGATTCCCTGGTAATGTTGCCTCTGGGGTGGCGTAGTTGAGCATTTTAGAGGTGTAAATCTGTGTTTCAGTTTACACTCGCCCTGTCAAACCATAGAGCTGCCACATATAGATTATTGATTGACACATTATTTTATCAATACATTTTCGAGGCATCGATATATAACATCAGAAGCCTATTTTGTGTGCTTTCAATTCACTGTCAGTTGAATTCCATTCAATGTAGTCTGACGTAAAATCTTTTGGAAATCAAAAGGGAGCAATATAACATTTACTGTAGATGGTCACGGCATGGTCATGGCACAGATATTACACACACATTACAGCTGCATCCGAAACCATAGGTAGTTGTCTTGTTGCCTCGCTGACCTATCAGTCAATGACTCAATAGATATGTGTTTGCATACAAAGGTACCTCCAGAAACTGGTTTTGGACCGGCTACAGAGGCAGCATAACGTCACATCGTTGCTAGGGTTCCAGTAACTGATTATTGCCATTTGGCATCCACAATATGTAACACACCTGCTTCATTCAGAGTTTTGGCGATAACCAAGTGTATATTGAATAACTACAATAATACTTTCTCGCTAGAAATGGAATCAAAAGTTGGAAAAAGTTAATAAATTCATACATTTATACACAAATTGGCTATCAACTGTCTCTTCGGCCACCATTTCTTCTTCTTCAGCTCAACCACTGAGGATCCGCTCACACCGGATTTTGGGATTTCAAAGGCAGTTAAGAATACTTCTAAGTTGCCTTCAAAAATCGATCAGATGAAGATATCTCATAGACAGGATGTGACATGAACACTGGATTCGAACGTGCCTTGATCCCTTCCTGCCTCCATATATAGCATCTGGAGGCAGCATTTTCCTGATTTCGGATGCAGCCTATGAGCTGATGGCAGTCCAAAGTTAAGAAAGTTTTTGTACTTCTTCGAGAATTAACAAAGTGATGTTGATGGGTTTGCAGGTTAGTGCATGAAACTGCTGTAACTGTGCAAACTAAAACACTAAACTAAAAACACATTATGTAGGCTCTATGAAAGATAGTTATACATAATATATGATCCAGTAATGACTAGAGTAAATGATCTATGTCCATTGATATTGATTTGGGTTGAATTTAATGGAAAAGCTGTGTGCCACTTCAGAAATTGTAATGGCCTCCAGAGATGGCGGGTCCACAGTTTATATGTACGTACCTTCAAAGAAAATAATTGTTTCGAATTTAAGAACGTGCCGTGTCTTGCACCAGACACATCCGGTGCGCGACCCACTTTAATTAACCCTGCCACTCACACTTTACCAAAGTTGTTTAGAGAAATAGGTTTGAAAAGACAAAGACAATAGTGCAACAAGCAGCCCTAATTTGAACATTTTAAAAGTCCAAAAAAAATTCAAGTCAGCAAGTCAAATTCTACTTAATGACGTACAATAAACCGCAAATGTCATCCACAACAGCACAGCTGATAAATTTCCCCTGTTATTCACTCTTGACACTTCATCATGTATTACATAAGTAACCTACACCCTGCAGTAACAGATAGCACCTTCTTATATTTACCACACAGCAACCTGAGTTCATAGCCCATGGTGTCACTGACAAACACTATTCAGTCTGCTCCATTCAATGAAACTGAAACTGATCTCATAATGGTCCTGATTCCTCTTCAATACCTCATGCTACTAGGTACAGAAACTTCCCAGTGGCTCATGTACAACACTTACCTCTCATACTCCTGGTTGTCATGGTCGCAGCGTGCATCCTTGTGTTTCTCCCAGTCCTTGCCGTGGCGACAAGTTGTTAAGGAGACGATGTCCTTGCCATTGTGGATATGATGTAAAGCGTTGCGAGTGTCTGAGCCAATGCCCGTCAAGTAACGTTTACCTTTAAACATCAACAGGTATTTCCGCTGTGGAGGGACAGTGTTACGAATTAACCAGCCCCTTTCGCCACCTTTTTGTGGATGTTCTTTAGAAAACAAAGGGATTGAAACGTCAAAGCCTGGTCGGAAGTGTTCTGTGTTAAGGCTCGCTTTGGCCAGAATGGCTTGACCTACGTTGAACCCCAGGTCCTCAGTGTAGTTGGGCCATGTTCCGGAATAAAGGTTAAAGATAACGTGATTACGTCCATCGTTCCAGAGGGGATAACCTTGAATGCGTTCATCCACGTTGGGAATAAACTGTGTGGACAGCTGGTCCCTGTCCAATGTGTCAATGCCCAAAACAAACAGACAAGCTTCGCGCGGGTCTGACGTGTAATAGCGCGATTCCGCAACAGAGGTGAGAATCTTACGATAACTCTCAGACAACCGGTCTCCCTTCTCCGGTGGATAGATGTACACCCGAAAGCCCTCTCGACCTTGACACCGGGCAAAGTCAAAGCAGGTGTCCATCCTGCAGCGACTGTCCTTGTAGATTCCGGTCCATGCCTGCCGCCGCAGCCTGGGTGACTCACCAGGCCCCCCACCATTCTGAAGTGAAGCCTGGTCAGCGAAGCCTGGGAGCAGGGCCCGATCCAGCCAGTCAGGCCAGGCCCGCACCACTTCCCCCCTCCTGCGCGTGATGAGACCCAGTAGTCGTTCCTGCAAGCCGCCCCAGTAATAGAGCAGTAGCCAGGAGCATGTGCACAGGCCCAGAAGCACGTACTTCTTGCGTGCCTGCATGAGGCCGTCTCTCTCACCAGCTGTGCTCCAGGGCCGTGCCGGGAGCCTCAGCAGGGGGGAGACGGGGTGGACAGCAAGGGCCGAAGCTCCAGCATAGCCCCGATGTCCACTTGTCCATCAGCAAAAAGAAAAGTCAAAACAAACTCTCTCTCTAGCTCTTTCTTTTTCCGCTCACAGCATGTTCTGCCCATGCGACAGAAGTGTGTGCATGCTCCGCTGTTGTCCACTGGAAGTGATGCAGTGCAATTTCTCCTCTCGTCATACTCCTGCTCTCTGCATGGCTCAGTGAATCCCTCTGCACACCCCTACCAAAGACATCAACAACACACTTCAGTACACAGCCTTCTGTTCATTTATTTCAGCATTGCCATGTACACACTCTCATTCCATCCTTACACGACGCCCACTACATACAAACTCATTCAACAGTGAGATGTTGCAAGCAATGCATCATGGATGGCAGTACATTACAGTGTGAAAGGCTATATTTCAACCTTGACAAAAATAATGCATCTTTTATAATGCAGTGCACTGTGGTTAACAATATACAACTCCATTCGATAAACTTCATGCAGTGCTACAGTGGGCCCAAAAATAATTTGTATACACTTAAAAGAATATTTAGTGTTCAATACAAATTAAGTTCAATCGACAGCATTTGTGGCATAATGTTGATTACCCCAAAAATTATTTCTATTCATCCCTCCTTTTCTTTAAAAAAAGCAAAATTGAGGTTACATTGAGGGACTTACAATGGGGCCAATTTTTGGAGGGTTTAAAGGCATAAATGTGAAGCTTATCATTTATTAAAGCACTTACATGAATTCTTCTGTTAAAACTCTTTGTAGTATTTGAACATTTTTGTTTTTGTGGTCGTTTTAGGGTTTATGGCATTACGTTGTCATTGCAACGAAGTTGTAAAATTGCATATAACTTTACTCAGAAAAGGTTAGTAAGCAATTTTATCAGATTAAAATTATGTCAACATGTATACTGTTTACGCTTTGTGGCTATACTTTTTAAATGTATGAAAGTTAATAAATTAGCATTTATGGATTGGCCCCATTTATTTCCATTGTAAGTGCACTACTGTTTTTTTGCTTATTCTTCTACTTCTACTTCTACTACTTCTTTCTTTTTTTTCTTTTTTATTAAGAAAATATCAAACCCAGTAGCATTTGTTGTGAAAGATAGTACAATTATGCTTTTCAAGAAAAGCATTTCACACAAAGTGTTTTTAAATTATAAGTATACTATTCAAAATTTAGGCAAAAAGTATTTGGATACTTTCTGGTAGTCAAACTTAGTGAAACATATCCATAAACATGACTTTGGGACTAAGGAACATATTATAACATATTATATTATAGAAAAATCCTAATACATTTTTAATTGTATATTATTGGTGTGATTTAAAGTTGTTTATTTGCAAAAATGGCTAAAAATGTTAGTTCTGAGAAAAGGCATACCATTATTCTTTTCAATATGCCACTTGGTTTGAAGTCTTCTATCTAATGCAGTGAAATTCATACATTTTTAAGTGACTTTAGTGTCCAAATATTTTATATGGCCACTCTGTACAGCCTTGTATATTAAGGGCCAGTTCACAGTTTTAAAAGGGGCAGTTAAAAAATCAAAAGGCTGAAGGTAAACACATAGGGCGAATTTCAATCGAAAGTGATCATCCCTATGCCATACTCACTATGAAAGGCAGAGCTCTTGATGTGGACACTATGAAGGGAGCATAGCATCACAGTTTAAATGGAGCCTTCACTAAAAGTCTTACAAAAGGGTCCTTTGTGAAATAATTAACTTTCTTACTTTTGTTTGGAACAACCTTTCGAGTGGCTTCCCCTTCCCAAAGTGCCCTTCAAGGGTGTATAAATGCCATTTGGAAAATGCCCATATACCAGTGAGTGTATTTTTGCACAATATCAAAGCCCTCCTCAAATGTGCTATCAAGTGTCTCATCGCATGCCCAACCCTGGTGGTGGTCACAAAAGACTTTGTGTGCACCAGTATGAGGCCATGCTTGATTTGAAATTGCCGCATTTAGTCTGGTGGACTGAGTCGGTTCTGCGGTTTTCACACACACACTGATGCAGTGTTTGGAGTGAACATGCTAAACATGAGCTGGGAGAAGATAGCATCAGCCGTCTACAAGCTCAAGTTAAACCAGGGAGATAAAGTGAAGATGAATGTGTTGTAGAAATAAGGCAGCTTTTAGAAACGTAAATCAAGAGTGGGAGGAGGGAAAATAAACTGACATTTTGAATCAGAGGCGCTTTATGTTTGATTTCGATTTTTTGTCAGTGAGCATGCATCGGTTTTGAAGGAGAGCTGTTTGTCAAGAGCCCCCCCCCAATCAAGTTGTGTACATGTATGTGTGTCTGTGTGTGTGGCATTTTACAGAGAAGGTCAGTGTCTCAACTGCCAGGCAATGTACAAAGACAGCTTTCAGGTCTCACCTGCCTTACTTCTGTTTTCCTTTTTTCACTTCTCTTTTTCCGTGCTTCTTCTCTACCTCTGCCTTTCTGCTAAATTCCTCTAGAGTATCTCTCTGTTTAAACACCATCTGTCCAAGCTCAAACTAAACTAAATCTTTAGATGAATATAAATGGCCTGATTATGCATATGTGTGCATGTTTACACTTTATGATTTTGCTTATACAATGGCCCCAAAATGTATTTGACACTTAATCTATGTAAAAATTCTCTTCTTTCCTTTCGTTTGGCTTTTTTGCCTCACAGGTAAAGTTGATCTCAATTTTCCCTTGAAATCAACTGCAGTAAAAATTCCCACTACTGCGATGTTAGGAACACTCATTCTATGCACAGCTGTGAAAGCCAAAACCAACCTAATGAATATAGGACAATGCAAATTCAGGACATGTTTGGATGTGGGTAACTCAGCAGCTGAACAGGGAGGTCATACAGCTGACAGGAGGTTGGAACGAGACAGAGGGAGTGATCGCAAGTTTCAGGCCCAGAGGGACTGTTTGTTTCTCTCTTACTTTCGTACATTCATCTCATTTACTTTTTGCTTTTTCTTATTTACTATTACTCTTACATTCTGTTCTACCTCATGCTATAGGTCTATCTTGGTGAAGATCTGTGCTGCCTTGCAAAGCCACTATGCAGTAACTAAGCACTTCAACTGATAAAAATAGCTTCAAAGTTTTTTCGCAGCCTGATCTCTTCAAAATGACGTGACTGTGTTGACATTGCAAAATTGCCTTATGTGGTTCATTACACGAATGAAATGTCCAATGTGTGGCACTAAAAGCGAGTTAAATGTTCTCCTAAATAGATGAGGTTTTTAAGGTTAATGTTCTATCAAGTTTTAAATGAACAAAACCTCCATACCCTAAACCTTAAACCTAAACCTAACCAATGGTGTCATAAAAAGCAAATGTCTCATGAAAACCTGATGAGGTTTTTAAGTTAAATTCCATCAAATATTAAATCAACAAAGCTTTCTACAATAAACCTTCAACTTAAATCTAACCAATAGTGTCATAACAGCAAAGGTGAGATGCCATTTTGGGGTGCTTCTATTACACTTTTGGAACTTGAGTGCTCTTCAGGACTTGTATCTAGGTCCTCTTGAGTAAAAATTACAAGGCTTTATCAGTAGAGCTACCACATTCCTTATGTAATGCATTTGTTATGTATCACCCAGAGATGGAAATACTAATCTGCGATTTGGGCTGGAGTCGCAATTATGCCGACTCAGACTCGTAAACAATTGACTTGAGACATGAGTTGGACTCGAAATCATGGACTTGTGAAAAACACAAATCATTTTGTGACTATTTTTCCAGCCGGAGCAACTAGAGAGTTGGCCATCTCCCCAACCCTCCCAACCCCTCCTCCCTCCGTATAAGCGCTGCCATTATCTCTGTTAAGCAGTTTCAAATGGCAAACGCATCAAAAGTGGAATGAAACAGCGCTATTCACTACCCAGATCAATGGACATAGCAGCGCGAGCACAAAGCAGGTGCGTTCGCACATCTTGCGGAACAGTCTCGAGCTCTCAATCTCACAGCGTAATCATTACAGTGCTGCGAGGACCAGTGAGAAGCACAACGCGAGACACTGAACATTTCAATTCGGCACAGAATTTTCTGGTGCAAACCTCTCAGAGAGCAAACTAGTTTTAAACCACATTAAATGGCCTGACAAAACAGCACTGACACTGAGAAAATGCTGTGACTTGCACAAATGTATATTAGCAGACTTTACACACACCACCTTTATCATGAATTTACTATAGTATCAATAACTGTATTGACTGTAGTATTTTATGCAGAAATATATTCATAATAAATATTATATTACCACTATAGAACTATTACATTTATAAAAGGCAACATTAGGGATTGAGGGAATGTATTAAATTTTTGTCACAACTATGACAGTTTATAAATGTTTATATGTATTTATAGTTTTAAATGCTTTTAGGATACTGTTTTTCTTTACAAAAATGCCAAAGTAGGTTTTATACAAAGCATGTTCCATTTTACCATGGTAGTGACGATCCATGCTTGGTTTTACATGAGGTTACCATTTTTATATTAAAAAAAAATTATAAAAAAAATACCACTGTTTAAATTATAAAAACTATGGTACATTTTCATAAGAGCATTTTATTCTTTAAAACTCTAAAGAATTATGGTTAAAGCTGGTTTCCCTTCTGTGTAATATCTGTTCTCTTTTAATGCATAAAATTAATAGTTTATTGATTGTTTACTGTATAAAAATAAAATCCATAATTAAAGTTAAACCTTATCTACTTTATTAGACAACTTTAAATAAATAAACAAGATAATCCTTTAAAGTAGTCAGTTTTAATATTTAAAAATGTAATTAGCCTTAAACAGGGATTATTAAACTAACCAAAATAAACTACAGTGCTTTGCCTTTGCAGGGCAATATACACAGCCTGCCATAAAAAAACAAGTAAATAAAACAATAATAATACAAGAAATCACAGTTTGGATTTAAATAAGCATATACTTAAGAGCCTTTTTTAGATCATTAGATCTAATTGTAGTGATTAATATGTTTGAGCTGGCAATGATTCTTTTAACCCTAACCGATGCAATGTGTAGCTTACATTTCTTAAACAACCATGTCGGAAGACGTATCCTGTGGTCATGGAAAGGAAAAATGATTGTGTTTCAGAAGGGGCACATTATTGGCTTGCATCAAGCAAAGAAAACAACTAAGGAGATTGCTGAAATCACTGGATTAGGGTGAAGAACTATCCAACGCATTATTAAGACTTGGAAGGATAGTGGTGAACCGTTAGCTTTGCGGAAGAAATGTGGTCGGGAAAAAATCTTGAATGATCGTGATCGGAGATCACTAAAAGGCTTGGTGAAGTCACATCGTAAAAAATCGACAACAGAAATCATGGCTGTTTAATAGTGAAATTAAGAGCATTTCCACATAAACAATGCAACAAGATCTTACAGGATTGGACTTTAGAGCTTCATGGCCACAAGAAAGCCACTTGTTAGTGAGGATAATCGGAAAACACGACTTCAATTTTCTAAGGAGCATAAATATTAGACTGTGGAGAAATGGAAAAAGTTAATGTGGTCTGAGGAGTCCAGATTTACCATATTCCAAAGTGATGGGCACTTCAGGGTAAAAAGGGAAGCGCATGAAGCGATGCACCTGTCATGCATTGTGCCCACTGTACAAGCCTCTGGATGCAGTGTCATGATCTGGGGTTGCTTCAACAGACCTTTTTCAGGCTCCAGGTTTTGGAATGTGAAAGTAAATGTCTACAGGGTCAACTTTGACAGCATTGAATGGAATTGAATGGGAGATCACAGCAAATATTATTTTCACATACACATTTGCTCCAAGACCAAAGGTAAAAAATCTGCTCTTGACCTTCCAGAAGAGGAAACATATAGAGAGAGGTGGATTAAGACAGCAAAATGGGAGAAGATGCCAAATTTACTGTCACTCTCTGTAACACACAGCTGTAATAGAAACCCCCTCGCAGCTGTGGTAATTCTTTTTTAAAGCTAATTCAAGGATAATATAACACAAAGCATAATGTACTAAATTTACACTCAATATTTAAAAAATGTATAATATAAAAAAATTGTAAGATTTACACTGCTGGTCATCACAATCTGTGAAAAAGGTCTATTGGTCAGGTCTAGGCTCAGCAACGTTATGCAACAATAAAAGTCAGCTGACTACTTGAATGTTCTGAATGACCGGGTTATCCCATCAATGTATGTTTTCTTCCCTGATGGCATGGCCATATGCTAAGATTCATCGGGCTCAGATTGTGAAAGAGTGTTTCAGGGAGCATGAGGAATCATTTTCATACATGAATTGGCCACCACAGAGTCCTGACCTTACCCCCATTGAAAGTCTTTGGGATGTGCTGGAGAACACTTTATAGAGTAGTTCGCTCTCCCATCATCAATACAAAATCTTGAGCAAAAATGAATGCAACTCTGGATGGAATTAAATGTTGTGACGTTGCATAAGGTTGTTAAAACAATGCCACGATGAATATGCACCATAATCAGAGCTAAAGGTGGTTAAACGAAATATTTGTGTATGCAACTTTTTTTTGGCCAAGCAATGTAGACCTGATACTATAGGTCTTCAGGTCTAACTTTTTCCTTTTCTGCACCAATAATCAAAACAAGGTAGGTCTACTGAAACAAGCTGGAGGCAGTGCAATGAGACTGGGATGTGATGGAATATTGCTCAATCTCCCTGACAGGAAACAGCTGAATAAGAGAACAGAACCTTCCAAACTTTGAGCGATCTGTCTTCCAGACACTTCATAAGCTTTCAGAACAAATGTTTTCCACTTTGTAATGTCCCTGTGTAAAGGAAAAACTTCTAGTGCCTTTTCAACTGATGCAAACAATTATGTGTATATTGAGAAGGACAGCGAGCAGGTGGACGCAGCTAAGAGGCAGCAGTTGTAAGCATGGTGAGTTAGATTCCTGTGTCGTCCCTGCTGCCCAGGCGGCTATAGCCTGAGTTGTTTTCTCACATGACGAGTGTGTGACAGCTGGACATAGAGTTTATCTCCTCTGGCCTGTCTCCCTTTCTGGATAATGAATCTGAACTATGCTAAAAAGCCTGCTTGGAGAGCACTTTATCCCTCCACATCATATTATATTTACTTAATACATATATTTACATATACAATTTTTATTTTAATGGTGAAGTGTATAACTAGCATCACCAAACTGAATTGCAAAAATAATGTTCAAACTCAAGCCATTTGTTAAAGGTCACTCAAAAATGACATTTCTCTCATTTATTCACCCTCATGCCATCCCAGATGTGTATGTCTTTCTTTCTTGACTGTGTATGATGTTCATCCATAAAACTCCAGTGGTTAAATAAATATCTTCTGATGAATATTTTGTGAGAAAAAGGATAACATTTTTTTTTTTTTTAAATAGAATGTATGATGTTTGGTCAAAAAAGGGCTTAAATATTGATATTTTCACCAACACCTGTCAAATTGCTTCTGAAGATATGGATTAAACCACTGGCGTCTTATGGATTACTTCTGTGTGATTTTTGGAGCTTCAAAGGTCTGGTCACCATTCACTTGCATTGTAAGAACAACAGAGCTGAGATATTCTTCTAAAGATCTTTGTTTGTGTTATGCAGAAGAAAGAAAGTCATTCACATCTCGGATGGCATGAAGGTGAATGAATGATGTGAGAATTCAATTTTTTGGTTGAACCATCCCTTTAAGCCACTTTAGCTAAATTGTGTTGTTCAGGATGCTCAAACTAACAGAGCAATGTTTTGATAGCGCCACAGAATAGCTTGCTTATACCGTAGTTATCTCTGCATATCAAGCTGGGATACAAGAAAGTTTTTTAACATAAACTATACAGCAGACTCTTTTAACAAAACAAACTTACAGAATAGACTACTTGGAGGGAACGTCCCCCTGAAGCAACCTGGTGTTAAGTCTTTTGCTCATTAACACTCCACTTAACAAGTTTCTATTGCACTAATTTGATCTTATAATTTGTATCACAAGACCACATCTTTAACCATGTTTTCAAACCTATCTCATCTGGGATTTGAGTACACCAGCACCACTTCAATGTGACGACAAAAACATGCAGCCAAAACCAAGACTGCTGCGTTACCTAAACTCAGAAAACTGTCTTTTAACAGTATGTCTAGCATTGCTCTGTGATTTCCTTCTTAGTTTAGCAACAGCTGCCCTGAGCTGGAACATGTAACGAAAAATGTTAGCAGCAGCTGATCTTGGAGAAAAACAAATGGTGTGGTGAAGTGGGTGAGACGAAGTTAAAATTAAACATGAAACTCCGTCATTACAGGTCAAGGGAGAGCTACAGTGGACTTGAAGCCAACGGCCCAGCCTAAGCTCTGCTGCATGTTTGTGGTGCAGAGACTGACCCATGCTGAGGTTGTGGTTAAAGCCTGCAGGGACATCAGTCTGGCCTAAACTCAAGATGGGCTTTGAGAAAACACAAACCAAAATTACTTATGTCAGTGCAATTTCAGTGTAGAGGATGCTTCTGAAAAATCCGAAATCAAATCGTCTTTCCAACATACATGGTGCTTTGGGTCATCTCTAATGAAAAGCAAGGAAGGATCAGAAGATGAAGATGAAAATACAAGGGCAAAGAAGTTGTTTTCTTTTAATAACCGTCTTGTCGTTTCTGGTGCAAAACGGTGCAATATGGCTACTAAGATGGTCTTGAACACCCCCTCATGTTTTAATTAATGGACAACAATAATTACCAACAGGCTTGATTAATTATGTTTAAACAATATGCTCCTTGAACACATGCCACAAGGGCTAATTATCCTAGCAAACATGATGGGCAGGGACAAATGGAGGATATAAGTTGTAGTACTCTACAGTGCATATTGAAACCAGCTGGAAATCTCAGCGGCTTTCAATGCTGTACACCTACAAAAAAAAAAAAAAAGAAAAGCTTTATGTGCCACAATGCCTGGCTATTCATACACATGCCCTTCCTCTCTTTACCTTTCTCTGCCCCTAATGAAGTCATATACATTATGTTATATGACACCATGGTTTAAGTTATGAGGCTGTCAAAAGGGCTAAGATTCCAGCCATTTCTCTGCCCCCTCCCGGTTTCCCAGTTCTTTCAACTTCACCGCAGGGGAGGACGCTTCATTCATTTCACATGCCGCTTTCATATGGGCACACACACAGATGCCAAGGTCTTTCAGTGAGTCAGATTATTTTTTTTACAGGACTCTCAATTCACCTCTATTTTGCAGTACAAAAAAGGTGCACTTGTAAAAAAAAAAGTGCAGTAGATGGTCTGACTTATATTTGACATGCATGTTGACATTTTGGTATCTTATTAAAAATGCAATCACTGTGCTCGGTTTTAAAATGCTGTGATGGTCCTATTACACCTAATCTAATGCAATCACGATAACACTTTACAATAAGGTTTAATTTGTTAACATTAGTTAATGCATTATTAACAAATCATGAACAATAAAAAAATTATTTACATCATATATTATCTTTGTTAATACTTGTTAATAAAAATAAAATTATTCAATGTCAGGGTTGGGTAGTAACAGAATACATGTAACAGCATTAAGTATTTAAAATATAAGTAACTGTATTCCACTACAGTTACAATTTAAATCACTGGCAATTAGAATACAGTTACATTCAAAAAAAATTTTGATTACTGAAGAGATTTTTTTGCATTTTATAGTCATTTGTTTAATTTAATATTTAGTCCTTACAGATGGAAAACATTTATACATATAAATTATGCGATCCAAAGTGTATTTGAACAGTGGTGAAACACTTTCTTATGATGTGATACATTCATACGAGCAGATAGAGAAGTAAGTTTGAAGTAAGTTTGGAGCAGAAGAAATAGAAATAAAACCTCTGTAAATTGTCAGCTTTACGCTAAGATAAAATACTATTTCTAGCCATTTTACATGCATGTTACAAGGCACAGTCATATTTATTTATCAAGAAAAATCACATTGGATCATAATTTCTTTGATATTAGGGCAAAAATTTTATTCTTGATAATAATTTTGTATTGTTTTCCGGTAAAAATATCTAAATAGCAATCAACAAGATAAATTTGATTTATCTTGTTTTAAAAACAACAAGATATTTAGTTTTTTCAGATAAATTATTTTTAACATGTGTATTTTGTCTGTACTGACAGAGTTTTTATTGTCAAAACAAGTGAAAAAACCTACCAGTGCTGAAGAAGTAATCCAAAGTATTTAGAATACATTACTGACCTGGAGTAATCTAACAGAATACGTTACAAATTACATATATTTTGTAATCTGTAGTGGAAAACATTTCAAAATCTGTTGATTGTTAGTTTACATATACAACTTTTAAATTTAAAATTGTATTACTATGTTGAAAATTAGAATAAAAACAAGTTTAATAAATGCTGTAAAAGTATTGTTCATTGTTTGTTCATGTTAACTAATGTTGTTGACAAATGGAACCGTATTGTAAAGTGTTACCGCAGACTATAAATAGGGCTGTCACGAGTGATCCACTTATGCAGAAATTACATCATAATAACATTTTAAATATTACAATAAAAAAATATATATAGATGGACTATTGCAATGTAAATTCTGATATTTCATTTAAAGTTTAAACAATGGAATACTCATCAAGTCTCGGCAGTTTAATTGCCATTAACATTTACCATTTCCACATTTGCAAATGTTTATTATATTTCTTGTTTTATCATTCTATCATGCTTAAATGTCGGATTAAGTGCGTTACCTGTTAATTTCACGCTGGTCCTTCAGTATGGCCGCATCCTCATCATCGTCTCTACCGATATTGAAGGTTTACTTCTCTCATTTCTCTCTCTCTCTCTCTCTCTCTCTCTCTCTCTCTCTCACTCGTGTGTGTGTGTGTGTGTGTGTGTGTGTGTGTGTGTGTGTGTGTGTGAAATGCCCCTGCTTATTTCCAGCAGCAAAATATAACGTGATGCAGTAACACTCATGCCACACAGTCCATCCCTCAACCGCTCCGTAGACACCTCCGCTGTTTTCAAACCCCCGTCTATCTCTCCTCCTCCTCGCCTCTGAAGCGTGTGCCTTCTCGCTTTACCAGCTCTACAACCTGATTGAGTTACAAATCGACACGCGCGAGCATACGCACCGTGAGCGAGCGTAATCTCACACCTCCTACCGCGTGCGCCTGTTCCTCCCTCCCTCTCTACCCACTCAATAATGATACATATCGATTTGGGCAAATATTAATATTCCATCGGACTTGGATTATCCCGAGGGTGATTTGTATAAATCTACGATCAGTTATCAGTCTCTGGTGATGTTTCATCATAAAAGGCGTCCCTCCGTTGTAATAATGTAGGTTCTTAACTTAAAAGCGCGACAGATCATTAGGATGAATGAAGAGACGAGGCACTCGTTTGTATATACAGTAATAGAGGAAACTGAATCGCAGCAACCACGTTAATATTTTAGTGAGCTGGTGGATGGGAGCTGTCGGTGCCTGGATAAAAGACGCTGTGTTCATGTGTATGAAATATGACAAGGAAACAATGGTCGCGGTGCCCTTGGGGTAGGCTGCACTCGGTCGTACAATTGAAGTATTGTTGTGAACTTGATGATAAAAAGAAATCATATGGAAAAAGAAATTGTAATGCATAATTAATAGAACCATTAAAGCGATACAGAGAAACAATACAACATATTTATATTCTGTGTGACAGTATACCTCACCCTGATGTTCAGCAGACGCTCAATGGTGCACTCCCCATATCCCCTTCAACTGCACCCAAACATGGCACAATGCAATACCGGCACCGTTTAGAGACATATCCCTTTGTTTGTACATCTGGACAATATTAAAAATGTACATTGGGCACCTACAGATGATATCCGTCATCGCACCAGCATATGGGGTTACATTGTTCATTTTCTCGCATTCCAGTCGAGCCCGCCCCCCGGCGTTTGTGATTGGCTCAGAGACTAGGGGTGCATTTACACGAGCTAAATTTAAAGTAAACAGACGCACATCTGGCCAGCGGTGCGCGTCACTGTCGCCGTTGGTCGGCCGCCACAGCGTCACGCTAAACCCGAAAGCTCTGCGGCGAACCAGAACCGACCTTGGCTCCTGGAAGATTTACAAGGTTGATTAAATTTGGCTCAAAATTAGGCACATCTTGAGGATGATTAAAAAAAAATTCTGGGCACAAAGTGTATCAAGAAAAAAACAGTTATGTTTATTGAACAATTATGGAGCAACATAATAATAATAATAATAATAATAATAATATATATATATATATATATATATATATATATATATATATATATATATATATATATATATATATATATAGCTATATATATATATTTATTTATTTATTTTTTTTTTGTGAATATAAATTATAACGTAATGTTGTATTGATTAAAATTCTTTTTGAAAAAAAAAAAAAAAAAGTGGCAAGGGAGCCTTTTACCCCACATTTGGAGTAAAGTGATATTGTGTAAATATAGGGACAATAATTGTAGGGCAAAATTAGTTAACTTTTGATGCAGCAAGATTCTTTTTAAAGTAACAAATTAAAATAATACTCATTCAAAATAACAACTTCAGGAAAGGTTTAAACTTTTCCTGTTAATTTCAATCTTATTTGGCATTTCATAACATATCAAGTGTTCTATAAACAAATTAATCTTCATTGTGATTGGGTGAGCCCACTTTAAACATTTTTCATAACAAATCTATTCACCCCACTTCAGAAAAACAATGTGTTTTATAGTGGCCTTTAGCCCCTGCAACAGGGGGCCTTTTTACCCCAAGTACCCCAAAAAGTTTTGATTTAATCACCTTCGAAAAACTGAAAATGACAAATAAGTATTTTAGTAAATATGATAAATTCTACATACATTTCCAACATTAGAAAATTAATAACTATTAGAAAAAAATACCTAAAAATCTAACTTAAAGGTGCACTCAATATTTTTTCCTAATTTATAAAGTTTTACTCCTAAAGTAATGAATATTAATTTTGAGACATATGTATATATATTCATGATCACTTACATGAAATGAAGACTCCATTCATATCATTAACCTTATAAAAGCTGTTTTATTCTACATAGAGAGGGTCCGCACATGGGGGCCATGTTAGAATCACATGACCAGCCGAATACAACTTGCTACGGTGCATTCACGCCATGTCAGAATTACCATAATTACGAGATTCCGACTTGTAAAAAGTGGTCACGTCATCGTAGCACTCATAATTACATGTTGTAAACTCTGAATTCTATGAAAGCTCTGACTTGACAGTCGTGACAGTCATGACGTCATGCGAAAAGAATCAATATGGCAGCGGCCTCAAGGTAGTGAACATATTTCTGTATAATATGATATTTTATTATGCCATTGATGCCTCAAGCACATATAGAGGTGAATTAATGAAGTGATAAACATTTTACTGTTATCAACAACAAAGCCATTTTGGCGTTATAAGAGTTGCAATAGAAACAAATAACTTAAGAGGTCTGAGGACGCGAACGGCAATTACATTAATTACGACATGACGTGAGCGCACCATTAATCTCAGTAACCGCCCTGTTATCTGACACTTTCGTTAATTAATTAAATTAATCATGACTTACTGTGAATAGTACAGTTCTACAATGGCACTGGAAATAGAAAACTACCATGTTTGAATTATGCTGCATCCACACCACTAGGTGTCAGTGTAAGTTCAAGACGACATCCTCAAAAAATTACTGAGTGCACCTTAGATATTGTATGCAATTTTCTCATGGATCAGGAATATTCTGCAGTGCATAGTGACAAACAGCTGTTAAGGAAATTAGTGTGGTAGTTTTTGTTGCCGTTTTGGGAAATAAAATCAAATGTGCCTTTTAACCCAGGGGGCTTTAGCCCCATTGTATGCTATACATATTTCGAAGCTTGTTTCAAGCAGTTTTGGGAAAACTTGTAGGGTTTTGTCTAATTGCCAATATCTTAATTTTCAATCAACTCTCCTCTAGAGGTCATACAGAAAACTCTTCATTCACAGTATATGTACAGCCTCTGGTCCAGTAATGAAATTCAAAACATGAATCAGGCATGTGATCGGTTAAGCAGGAAGATATATCAAGCAAAGACTGTAGCACAGTGAACAACCCCAAAATACCCCCACCCCTCCAACAAAAACCACACACTCACACTTCATATCTTTTCCAGTTCCCAGAAATGTACCAGAACAATAAAAGTTTGCAGACAAAATATTAAGTTTATTCCATGTTTTGTTAAATTAATTCTTGACTAACATGTAGATTTTGATCAACATAAAACCACCCAAACAGAGTGTAGAAGTTATGAAATCCATGACCAACATCTGGTAAGGGTCCGAAGAGATCATTTTGACAAGCTTTGCGATTTTTATTTTAATATGATCCGGTTGATCGTCTCATAATGCCTTGCTGCTCAGTGCATTCTGCACACATCCGGTCAAAGTCTGCAGGTTTCAAAGCAGTTTGAATGGTTTTCATCAAGCAAGTGCTACTTTCACAATTGTTCTTAAAGGAATAGTTCCCCAAAAATGAAAATTCTCAGATCATGTACTCACCCTCATGCCATCCCAGAAGTATTTGACTTTCTTCTGCAGAACACAAACAAAGATTTTCAGAAGATTATCTCAGCTCTGTAGGTCTATACAATGCATGTGAATGATGCACAAAACTTTGAAGGAAACAGAAAAGCACATAAAGGTAGCTTAAAAGTTATGCAGAAGACTACATTGGTTTCATCCATGTCTTCTGAAGCGATTTAACCAATTTTTGGTGAGAACAGACCAAAATATAACTCCTTTTTCACTGTACATCTTAGCTGTGTCTGAAATCGTCCCCTATCCACTTTATCGTGCATTATTTTGGGTGTCGGCCATTTTGTAGTGGTGTCCGAATTCTGAGTGAATATCTCACCCCCCCATTCACTCATTCTTACCAACAATGCACTCTGTGTACAGTCGATGTACTCTCGTGACACTATCTTGCTCATATTCCACCGATGGGAGGACTGATGTGCTGGGAGAGAGAGCGTGATGGGAGAGAGACCGAAAATAAAACCTAAAACTAAAATTTTGAGAATAAAAAAGTATTCATGCCCTTTGTAATTACTAAGTTAACCATGCTCAGGTGCAAGATATTATCTTATAAACACTAGTCTATTTTTGTTGCACTAGTCTACATTATGGAAAAATAGTGGATGAGCTGCTTTCATTTACTTCATAAGCATAAATATCTTCCCTCTCTATAAGATCAAATGGTATGGTTGGATTTTCCTTTGAATAAACAAAAATTAAGACAAAAGAGCATTCAAAACAAATGAGGGATATAACTGTGGATAATCACAAATCGGGGGAATGATTCAAGGCCATTTCAAAGGCACCAAACATACCTCAGAGCTCAGTGAGGTCAATCATACTGAAGTGGATGAAATTTGGAACTACAGCCACTCTGCCTAGAGCAATTTTGCAAGGAGGAATGGGGTAATATTGCTCCATCACATTGTGCAAAGCTGATAGAGACTTATCCAAAAAGAATGATGGCTGTAATAAAGGCAAAAGGTTGTTCAACCAAGTATTAAAGTAGGTGGATGAATACTTTTGTACTATATATTATTATTATTATTATTATTTAATGCTTAATTGCATTAAGGGGTGTGCAGTGTTGCAGAGTCCAGTGATTCACAAATAATAAAAAACAACCAGTTCAATTACTCAATCTCAGATTGTACAAATAATTTGTGTTAATGTTTGGGGGCTGAATATTTTTTCAATGCACTGTATATTAAACATGACAAACAGATTGAAGATTTATTGAATACATACAATTTTATAAGAATGACAAGCATTATTGTTGTTGTTATTAGGACTACTATTATCCAACATGTAAGCAAAAAGAACATATAAGACGGAGTTATCTCTGCAACAGCTCTAGCCCTCTCTCCAATGCTCTCTGTACGTCAGCGTCTGAATTCACTCACTCATTTTGTCAACTTGAGCTTGAAATCATGATTGTGCCTAGAGGCTGCAATGCAAGATGCACAATGAAAAGGAATTTCTATTTTGGTCGGTTCTCACCCAAAACCGTTTAGATTGCTTCAATTCTAACTTAAACCAGGGGGTTTCAAAGTCTTAAACAGCAAGCCCCCCTCTCTGACAAAACGTAGAAACCACGTCCAAGTACGCGGGGGCAACCGGCATATCATGGATGCGCTCTCGCATGATATACATTCAAAGCATTTAATTGTATTATAACAACATAATGCTAGTCTATTAAACTGGACTAATGTATCTTTTGATTTTACTTGATGAATTTATCATCAATCTCTACATCTCCTCTGACAAGCTCTGGCACCCTTCAAATCGTGGGATTAAACCATGGGAGTCATATGGATTGCTTTTATTCTACCTTTATGTGCTTTTTGTAGCTTCAAAGTTTTGGACCCCATTCACTTGTATTTTATGGACCTACAGAGCTGAGATATTCCCCATTAATGTGAAAATGACTTTTATTAAAAACTAAACATTCCATGTTCTTGGCCAACTCTTCTACATTCAGTTGTTATAATTATTTCTGGATTGTGCATTTAAGAGTTTTTATAGGCCTAGAGTCTGTGGGGCCTCTCATGTCCAATATTATTTACGTCATAAAGCAAGTTCATTTCACGATTTAAACGGGAAAAAAACTAATCTAGACTTAAAACATTTTTAATGTCATTATACTATCAGTAGGGGTTTATGCTTATACATACTGGTTTGATATAGGCTACTGGCAACCTAAGTACTTTATATATGAAGTTAAACGTCACGTTTTGATTAGGCTATCACATTCGTAATGCTAAATATCTATTTTCATCCCGCCAATTACTGTGGCAACGGTTCCAACTCGTTTTAAATCCAACCATAAGCTTTTATTTATTTAGATTTAGTATGAAGTAGCATCCAACGTGTGCATGACGCAGCAGTAGTGGCGCCAAACCATAAAAGGGAATGTTGAATGACACTCGTTTGGGTGAAAAGTGCTTATTATCGAGATTGCAGAGGACAGATCACTGTCGATAACATATTTACCCTGTTGAGATATAATTAATTAAAACATGATTCACAAGGGTCATATGTTATGTAGGAAAAAACGGAATTCCGGATTAATACTTATTTTAAATTTGTTAGAAAGCTCGGGAAAACGACGTGCAGGGGTTTGTCTTTCCTTCTGAACTACTGCCCTCTTGTGGTCAAACTGAGAAAGTATGTGTAGTGCAGGAAACAAAATGCCTCTGGTCCAGTTTTGAAATACACAACATCAATAAAAAATCAGCATACTTTATTTAATGTTTTTACATTGAGTTTTTAAATGATCAAATCAAGTATTACAGTAATTACCAAATTTGACAAAAAATAAAAATAAAAAATGGGTGAATGGAAAGCATTTTGTAATTGGCTTTATACAGCTAACTATTGTTTATACTGGTTTACCAAATTATTTATTGCATTTGATCGTTAATTTTTATGATCCTTAAATCTAAAACGAAGAGGGGTAATATGGAGGCAGCTGTTATTCAGCTAGGCATACAATGTCCCAACCACTAGACCAACAACTGCCATTGTTTCGTTTGGTGATAACTAATTAATCATTGGTCTTTTGGAGTGAGGAGGTACACTTTCTCTGTCATTGATTCCAGTCTCCATGTTTTGTGTTTCTCCTCAAAGCTATCTACACACTGTAGCAGTTCAATGTCATAGGCCCCTCCTGGTATGACACACTCATTGTAATAATTACTGGAAAAAAGAAGAAACAACATTTCTCAGGAACTCCTTGCTCCATTAACTTGCAGTTAACTTTTAATAACATAGCAACATCAAATTGTTTTACAGTAACAAATAGTAATTGAAATGGTTATGTTGATGTGTTTCAGAGGAGTAACCAAAACTCACCAAATAAATTGTTTTACATCTTTCAGATACAAAAAATGGTGGACCTGTATGTGGCAACGGAAATCATCAAACATTGCACAAATAACGCAAATGCTTTACAATGAAAATAATTACTCATTCAATTTGCCTTTCTTTCCAAATGTTACCTTTATACAGCTCAGGATCATATTCCAATGTGTTCACAAGATATCTGCAGTCGCTGTCCATTAAGCAAACAAGGAGAGTAGCATACCTTAAAAATGAAGAAGGCATGTATTTAAATAAAGATTAAGAGCAGGGGTGTATGATTTATGTGTATTATATAATACAATACCTTTAAAATAAAAGTACACCCTGTACTGTATTTATTACTTACTTTGTCCTGTCACATGGGTTTATAGCCACCAGTGCTCCTCTATCCCAAATTCCTCCCAACTTTCCGGCAATGTCACTGTGTTTTGGACTGAGAACAAAAAGAGAGGGAGAGGGGTTGGGGGAATTTAAATGTGCTTCAAGTGACATGTTTAATCAACTAAAATTAGAACGTGAAGCACGCACCTGGAGAACTTGTATAAATCACACTGATAGATGAGATCTTTCTATCTGCACTCTGAGAACAAGGGAAATGCATTAGTTCAGTGGGCGTCACATGTAACTCACACAGAACCATAAAGCTGTCTACTTCCATTAAAGAAAGCTGAAGTACTACACTGAGAGGATTTCATCTGAAAATAATCTAAGGCACCCATTAAGCCACACGCCAAATGCCATTCTATCAATACAACTAGTAACTCGTTGTATGATTGTAACAGTATAAGGACGGGCAAGGAGTAGGCGAGAACCGGCTGCACAGTACATGTAAAGTTTAATTAGAAACTCAACATAACACAAACATAAACACAAGGACACACATGCAACGCCACTGCGTGTGTGTCTCTCTCTCTCTCTGAACTGGCGTCTCCGGCTCCCCTTATCTCGTCCTCATGATGATCAGCTGATTCATCACTGGCCATGCACCCTCCTCCTCGTCACAATTATTTATAGGAACTGTAATCCCCTTTAGCTTCTTTCATCACTGGTTTGTGTCCACTGTGGGTACCAAAAGCAGACCTCCAAATACCTTGAACACCTTCGCTCCAGGAATAGCTGGTACTGGTTCTTCATTGTAAGCAAGACTTTGGTCTTCAAAGATCAACAACCATATGACCCATGTCAGCCAACCTACGAAAACATGATGGAAATGTTTAGTAGTACTAGAATGATTTTCAATATTATTTCTTATAATGGACTTTTGATCTTATACCATTTCATGCCTACAGCTTTTCCGCATAGTGGGAAGAAGAATGGAACACTCTTATACAATTTTGTCTTTTGTCTCGATTTTTTGAAGTTGGTTTCCAGCAACCTAACAAAAGGTACAAGAAAAAGAAATCAAGTAAACGGGGTTAAATGAAAAAGAGAGATTCAAAGTAAAACAATAAGAAAGAAGAAACGAGTTAGAGCAAACTGCGTTCTACTTCACATTTATGAATAATTCAAAATAAACATTATTCATTCATAAGTGGCACAGGATGATCTCTAAATAATAAAGCGATAGAGTAGACACACATCTCAGCAGATTGCAAATGTGTGACTATGCATGATTACATATAGCGCTGGTGACCAAATGTCTGAAACTGTTATTACTTGTGCACATGAGGTTTGTGGAAACCAACTTTTCCTTCTTGCCACCTATCCTCTTACTCTAACAAGGCCATCCCTCTGTTTTTTCTTGGGAAGACATGTTCTCGCCTCATCTTTAGTTTCTTCAGACTCTCAATCAAACACTCAAATCTGGAATTAATGAGAACAATGGAACTTGTATACAGTAGCATGAACAATTTGTTCTAAAACTTTCCCAGCATATGATTTATAACCAAAGCAGGTAGCAAATTGAGTACCAAGCCAAAAGCAAGAATAACTGTTTATAATGTAGAACAAGTATCAGATGTGACATCTAAACCAGGACCAGTACTTAAATTCTTGGGGCCTGGGACAAAACTTTTTATAAGTGGGCCCCCTTCTCCCACACTCTCTGAGTAGTCTATCTGATAGAGGACCTCAATGGCCTTCCTTGTCAAAAGGCCTGGAACAATGTTCCCGTTGGTCACTTCCCAACAATGGCCCTGATTATGAAGTAAGGGAAGTGCTGAATTTTGTTAGTGAGACTAAACAGAGTGGAAGTTTAGTGTTTTTGTGTCATTTTTGTTCACCCAAAAATGAAAATACTCTCATCACTTACTCACGCTCAAGCCATCACAGAAGTGTATGACTTTCTTTCTCAAAATTCTGAAGCTCCAAAAAGCACATAAAAGCAGCATAATATGTAATCCATTTGACTTCAATGGTTAAATCTATATCTTCAGAAGGGATATGATAAGTGTTGGTTAGAAACAGATCAATATTTAAAGGGTCTTGAAACACCACAACTTATTATAATATATTTTTTTAGATGTTAATAGGTATATATGTCTTGCACACAAGGGCAAAGAATGTCAACATTCGTTTTTAAAAAATTTTTATTTCAAGAGCAAAGGGTTAATTTAGGGATTTATTTTCAGGCTATTTTCGTATTTCGGGACTGAAATGAACATCAAGTCAACGTCACACTGCTCAATCGCTTAATTTATAAGCAAACAGAAGACATTAAAAGACACTTACATGTTCAGGCCTACAGACCGGGGATTTAGATGCCGCAGCGGTGGAGGAGATCCAGTGTCAACATGTCGGTGATGCCGACGAAGGTTCTTGCTGATGGAGGATTTCGCTGTAATACGTCGATCGATTACGGCGATGGAAATACAATTCTCTGAGTTAGTTACAAGAGTGGCAGATGTTGAGAAACAAATCGAATATCTGGAGTCATCAGAGAGGGAATTATCCGCTAATCCACGACCAAAGTTGATTTGGAACATAATCTTGAAAAGCTTGAAAATTTTGAGAATAGAAGCAGCAGGAATAACGTACGAATTGTTGGAATTCCTGAGCATGAGGAAGGCAGAGATATGGTGAAATTCCTAGACAAGCTTTTCCCAAGTTTGCTCAATATAACAGGCCACAAGCTGGAAATCGAGCGAGCTCACAGAGATCCAGCCTGGAGATCTGCTGAGGGAGAAAGGCCCTGTTCAATCCTGGCCAAATTTCTGAGATCATCCAATAAAGATCTTGTGTTGCGCCAGGAGAGGAGCAAAGGAAAGCTTTCTTGGAAGAATTATAATATTTTCTTTTCCCGGACTTTGCGAGTTCGAAAGGAGAGATACGCGATCAGTTCAGGGAATGCAAGAAACACTTGCATCAACGTAAGATCGCTTTTGCATTGATGTTTCCGGCCAAGCTGAGAATAGAAGCAAAGGATGGTTGTAAAGTATTTACATGTCCGAAACAGGCGCTGTCTTTTATAGAATCAATGGGTGTGTAAACCACAGGGTGTTTCTCGTGTGAGTGGGTCGACTCGCTGTACTTACTCTGGCTTTTGGTGTCATTTTTGTTTCTTTTGTTGGCTCCGCCTAGCAGGCAGAGTTTGTTTTGTGAAGAACACTCTTCCTTAAAGAAACTTTTGGAAACTTTTGGATTGACGGAAGATCACTTTTACACTGAAGTTCCCGTCCAGTTTGAGAATAAATACTACGGAAGACCGCAAAATATCTACATGCTCACACAAAGGATGTCTTTTATAAAGTTTTTTGATTTTATTAATAATATCAACAATCAATATTATCATGTTATGCTATTAATATGTTGTAAGAGGGAACTAGTACAATATAAGCCTTAAACAATTTTTTTTTGTTTGAAGGATGCATAATATCGTCTGTTTATCGTTATCGGCAAAATCTCAGAAAATATCGAGATTTTTTGTCAATATCGCACACCCCCATACAGATCTGGCGACACTTTTGTTTATACGGAATCATTAAAAGAATGGAAAGCTTCTGCCAACCATGACACAAGCCCACATCAGTCTGATTATTAAAAGGACAAAGATCCAAGCGAGTGTAAAAGCTACCATCCAATTTCCCTGATCCAGTAGATGTAAAAATGTTGTCCAAAATTCTGGCTAACGATTAAATAAAGTTATGACATCACTTATACATATATATCAGGTGGGGTTTATTTGGGCCGTAGCTCTTCTGATAACATTCAGACTTCTTATCAATATCATGTGGTCAGTGTCGAATGTTCAGACTCCGGTCGCTGCCATCTCACTTGATATGTTGCAAAAGGCGTTTGATATTGTAGACGTTTTTGGAAATGTATGGGTTTGGGAGTACTTTTTATTGGTTGGAATAAGTTACTTTATAGATAGGCCTACCCGGTAGCGGCGATAGTCCTACTAAAACATTTACTAATTTCTTACTATTTGACTTTGGATAAGGTCACCCGGCAGGGTTGTTCTGTCTAGCCCTGGAACAATTAGCAGCTGTTATTTATTGTTATGTGTGTCTATAATCATCTGTATATACTTTTATGTAACCACAGGGGTGTTTGTTGGGGGATAGGGTGGGGTTTAAATGTTTCCATTTATATATGTATATTTTTCTTGTTTTGCTCTTGTATAGGCCTATATGTATGTATATAGAATTAATAAAAAAAAAAATTATTACAAAACAAGCATAAATCCTGGAAGAAGCAGTCACTGAAAGTAATGATAGAAAAACAGAGACTCTGCTTCTGGAGTTAATTCACACCAAATAAAAAACAAATCTAAAAGAGACATTTTATTATAATGGGGTTGTGTGGCATTTGTTACAAATTAAATTCAATTAAAAGTTGTTAGAACATTGGTAATGCTCTGTTATAGTTTTACTACAATAACATTGTTGTAACCACGACTGTGGTAACCATTTAGAGAAAACCATGGTTTGGATAAAATTAACCATGGGTTTTACTACAGTAACACTGCAGTATCCACATAGTAACCCTATTGTAGTAACCATGGTTAATTTTATGGTAACTATCTAAGTATGGTTGAACTAAATACTGTCAAGAGTTTTGGTCTTGTAATGCTTTACTTTGTTCACTAGATGTCGCCATTGTGTTCTCCCTGTGTTTCCCATGCTTGTTCGTCGTTATTCATTTCACCTGTTCCTCGTTTTCAGAGTTGTATTTAAGTTGCTGTTTTTTGTTTGTTCATGGTTCAGTTTTTGGATTTGAGTTTCCCTGACTTGTTCTCTGTTGCCCCCTAGACCCTATGGATTTCTGACTGTTATTGTTTGGAAATACTTTTTGGTTTTATGTTTTTTGAAACCCTGAGGAGTTTTTACTGCCATGAACTTTGTTTAATGGGCTATATGATGGAACGTTAATTACAACTTCCGGAATAATATATACTGCCCATTTCTACAGATTACCTAATCCCTTCAGCCAATCTTCTCTCCTTGGGCCTAGCTGACAACACCACAATCTCATTTGTTGGACCAGGCTTAGCCCTGTCAAGAAATGTTGTACAAGAACTTACTTACTTTGTGTAAAAAATGTTTAGCTCATATGATCACATTTTCATAAGGAAGGATGCTGCATGGAGCCTTGAATGTTGATGCGATTTATGTGACATAACCAGGAAGAAGTGAGACACATCATGTTGAAAACATCACCTGGGTTCTAGGTTTGTGCCAGTGCTGCTCAGACCCTATGCAGCTGTGAGTAGGGGGGACAGCCATTGCTCCTTGCTGGCTGTAATGTGAGGTCTGGTAGAGCAAAGCTGCAACATGATTGCATAGTGCTAGCCCTGCCACACATGCGCAATGACAGGCCAATAGCTCAATGGGTTTAGAGTCTTTCAGAACAACCTGTAAAAAAAAAAAAATAATAATAATTATCAATTGATACTGTATCTCATGTGTTTTGAGGTTCAGGTAAATCATTTTATTGAGAGTGGCTGAGATTACTGAAATACACATTTAATAACAGAACTACATGGAGTCACAGTGTAGCTAATTATGCCTTTTTAATATGCTCACTGTGTACCTCACCTACCTGCCTCTACTCTCTGGGAATTTGTACCTGTGTCCCCTATGTCTACTACATAATAAACATAGCGTGTACTATGTATTGTTGAGTAAAATACTTTTTGAAATGCACAGTGTAGGCCCTAGTTGGTGCACGGTTCTGTTGGTGCAACAGTAGGCTGTAGGTCCAAACAGTATTACAGTCACTATCTATTCTTCAGCCTATTTTATACTAGCACATGGAATTCCCAGAAAGCAGAACGTATTAACATTATTGAACCTGCTCTCATTCCCCTACACACAAGTTGTGTGGTCTCTCTTTTTTCCTCATTGACCTGAAGCAGCTTTCCCTCACAGACACCTCTCCTGCCTCATTCTTGTCAAAAACTGAGAAACAGAGGCAACGAATTAATCAAGGACCACATAGCAAGACAAAATGTTATGCTAGTGCCAAGCCTGGTTATGTCAAGGAGAGTAGTGGGAGACAGACCTATATTGCTAAATGCTGCCAACTTAGCGGTTATATTCTGTTTACAAATGCTAACGTTAAGCTATCGTTGGTCTTTCAACTTAATAGTAGCTAACTTACGTTCGATAACGTTAGCTAAGTTAGAGGTCTATAGCTAGCTTACAGAACAAAATAATTATAGCGTACTTTTGCTAACTTACCTTCGTAGTCATGGATATAGCTGGATATGTACAGCTTAAATCCCTTTTCATGTTTGTTTGATGAAGTCTGAATTTGAATGAATCAGGTGGTGTACATCATCATTTGTGTTGACTCGAGGTACATACTGCAGGCAGCAAGTATAGAACATCTTTGAACATCTTTTTCAGGAATGACAGTTGACCGGAAATGCCCTTATCTAAACCAGGAATTAACCGTGCATATAGCCAATTGGATTCACTTTTTGGCATTGCTCCAGAGTTCTCCTTTGGATCATTTAAAGACTTGTTTTTGTTTTGTCCTTGACTTCTGTGCGTTCTTTGCAATTGAGTCCACATTCCCGGTTTTCTCTGAGCTCCATTCCCTTGACCAGGTGCAGACTGACCTGGGATTTTAAATAGAAACTGTCCCATAAGTTGTTGAGTGGGGGGTGTCGCTGTCCTATTCTGCATATCGCTGCCCCCTTTGGCATATCGCGGCGCCATTTTGTGGCCCGTTCTGCATAACGCAGAGGCACATTTCAGCTTATCGCGGCCCATTCGGCCCCGTTTTCCCTTCGGGAAAAGTCCCGGTTCTCCCGATGGCTAGTCCGCCCCTGCCCTTTACCTTGCGCCACCCCAAGTCTCTGACAAAATACCATGCTTAAACTATGGTTAATTATGTAATGGTAAACAAAACAGAAGTCTAATCATTTTCCATTTACGCCCATAAATGTAAAAAACATTTTTTTATTCTAATAGAGATAAAAATAAATTCATGCAATGGTTGTCAGTGGTACATGCCACTTTATTGTGCTTCAGTTCTTGCACACCCAGTTTTTGCTTGGCACACTCAGAGCCATGTGTCTGGCAAGTTATATGGTTTTGCAAACAGATTATGCTAGATGCAGATAAACAGATGGACCTTAATGAATGTTCCAGGTTCAATACAAGTTAAGCTCAATTGACAAAATTTGTGGCATAATATTGATTACCACAAAAATTTGTTTCGGGGGGCCTGGATAGATCAGTGAGTAAAGACGCTGACTACCACCCCTAGAGTTGCAAGTTTGAATCCAGGTTGTGCTGAGTGGCTCCAGCAAGGTCTCTTTAAGCAGCCAAATTGGCACTGTTGCTAGGGAGGGTAGAGTCACATCGGGTAACTGGCCTGGCGCTATAATTTGGTTGGTGAGTTGTGCAGGGATGCCACGGAGAATAGCGCAAAGCCTCCACATGCACTATGTCTCCGCGGACATGCGCTCAACAAGCCTCATGATAAGATGCGTGGATTGACGGTCTCAGATGCGGAGGCAACTGTCAATATGCCACCACAAGGACTTAGCGTGCATTGGCAATTGTTAATTAGCGTGCATCGACTTTTCTTAAAAACAAAAAAAAGAGCAAAAATCTGGGTTTCAGTGAGGCACTTACAATAAAAGTGAATAGGGCCAATTTTTGGAGGGTTTAAACCAGAAATGTGAAGCTTATAATTTTATTAACTCTTGCATTAATTCTTTTTTTTTTAAACTTGTGTATTATTTGATTTTTATAGTTGTTTTAGGGTTTGTTGACATCACATTGTCATGGTAACAAAATTGTAAAATTTGCTATAACTTTACACAGAAAAGCTTAGTAAGGGATTTTATCACACTAAAATACATTTTACATGCATATCCTTTATGTCTTGTGGCTATAATTTTGAAACAGTTAGTATTTTAATGTTCACAAATATGCCCCATTCACTTCTATTGTAAGTGCCTCATTGGATTAATGCTTTTTTAAAATGGTTTTGAAATTGAATTTATCACGGAATAGGCTATTCCTTTAATTTAGCAGTCTACAAATAATACTAAAATTTAAATAATCATTTTATTTGACAAAGATATAAGCCAATCATAGTAGAGAGTACTAATCACCTCGCCTTTTGTTGATAAGTACATGAAAGCCACTCAACCAAGACTATCTTTACCCCGCTTCTGATTTTCAATGACAAAGCACGTGAACTATGTGCATATTCATTATGACATTGTTTATATATCGTGCCATTTGTCATCTCTCTCTCTCTATGCGAATAATGCAAATACAAGCTCACAACATTACATGATCTTAATAAAAATCATCGTCTTACTAATAAAAACTGAGAGTCACTGGCCTTTAAAACATTAATATTACACAAATCGGGTTGTGGAAACAAAACTGATTACAAATAACTCGCTTTGGCCAATGCACTTTTTCTGCATAACAAACAAACAAACAAACAAACAAACCTGTTTAAAATAAGCCAAGCACGAATTGGCACAATGTACATCTAATACGAATGTTTAATAAGATTTTGTTACTTCACTTTACCAACTCGGTGTCCACCCGGCGACTTCTTTTTCACAAATTTTCACAGCACTTGTGAAGCTGCATGTCATGGATAACAAGAGAAATACGAGGTTAAAATGATGGGCGTGGTCTGCACTACGTCACGAGTAGTGCTGTCGCGTCCTAGCAGGAGTGTTACTGTTTCTAGGAGACGGTGGACGCTCAAAGTGAACAGAAGTTTCCGGAATTTACTGAATAAAGTGCATTGTGGATAGGTAATGGCAAAGTCACCGACTGAAACGGTAGGAATTCACGTTCATGTGTGATCAAAGGACTAGCAAAAAACATTGCACTAACATTGCACCAACAGAGCGAAACTGTGTTGAACAGGCAGTCGTTGGTACACTACTGTAATTTTTTTTAATCTTAAAACGGATTGGATTATTATATGGATTTGAATAGCGTAATGAGTGATTATCACGAAACCTGTCAAGAAATGTGTTGTTCCCACTGATCTATATATAGATAAGTGGTTGTTCTTCTTTTACTCCATAATTCGATTTTGCATATAGAAATGTAAGCCTTTTCTAGGACAATTAACCATTAAAGGTGCACTCAGTATTTTTTTCTTCATTCAAAAGTTTATCTCCTAAAGACATGAATTGAGGTTTGGTACAAAATGAAGTCTCCAGTCATATCTGTAACCTTATAGAAGATGTTTTATTCTACATGGATAGGGTCCACACATGGGGGCTGCAATGTTAGAATCGCATGAGCCAACAGGGTTGGGAGGGTTACTTTTGAAATGTATACACTACAGATTACAGAATACATGATGAAAAATGTATTTTGTAACATATTCCAGTAGATTACTCAAGGTCAGTAACATATTCTAAATACTTTGGATTACTTCTTCAGCACTGGTAGTTTTTTTCACTTGTTTTGAATATAAAAACTCTGCCAGTACAGACAAAATACACATGTTAAAAATACATTCTCTGAAAAACCTAAATATCTTATGCAGTGTTGTTTCTTAAACAAGATAAATCAAATGTATTTTATTTTAAGGATTTTTTAAATATTTTTACAGGAAAAAAATTATTATCAAGAATACAATTTTTCCCTAATATCAAAGGTCTTAATAGAAAAAAGAAAATATGATCCAATGTGAATTTTCTTGATAAAAAAATATGATCGTGGCTGGTAACATGTTCATGTAAAATGGCTAGAAATAGTATTTTATTTTAGCGTAAATCTGACAATTTACACAAGGTTTATTTCTGTTTTTCTGCTCCAAACTTACTTCAAACTTACTATGAGTGTAACACATCATAAGAAATCGTTTTACTGCTGTTCAAATACACTTTGGATCGCATCATTTATATGTATTAATGTATTCCATCTGAAAGGACTAAATATTAAATTAAACAAATGACTATAAAATGCAAAGTAATCTCTTCAGTAATCAAAATACTATATAGTATTGTAATTACCAATTATTTAAATTGTAACTGTAGTGGAATACAGTTACTTATATTTTGTATTTTAAATACGTAATCCCGTTACATGTATTTCGTTACTCCCCAACCCTGCCTGCCGAATATTACTCGCTTAATCTCAGTAAACCTCCTGTTATTTGACACTTTCACTCATTGATTAAAGTAATCATGGTTGATGGTGAATACTAAACTTCTACAATGGCATCTGAAACTGAAAACTATTGATTAAAATGATGCTGCATCCAAGCCACTAGGTGTCAGTGTAAGTCCAATATGACACAAAGACAAATGTTACTGAGTGCACCTTTAAAAAGGCCTATTTATACCATAGTAGTGCTCTCTTAGTTCTGCCTTTTATTTTTACTGATTTAATTTAAAAATCATTTTACAACACCATCTTATAATAATACAGCCATAGAGGACTGGGTAGCTCACACTGACTACCACACATAAGGTTGAATCCAGGGCATGTTGAGTGACTCCAGTCAAGCAATTTTTACAGACCAATTTTTACAGACATTTTTACAACAGAGATGACATTTTTACATCTCCGTTGCCATGACCATGTAATAAAAACAAACACTAAAACAACTTTCAAAATTTACAAATTTTTTAACAACTTTACAGCTCAAATAATACATGAGTTTTAACTTAATGTTATTAATGGTCATAAAGTGTTTTTTATAAAATTATAAGCTTCACATTTCTGCTTTTAAACCCACCAAATATTGGCTCAATTCACTTCCATTGTAAGTGCCTCACTGTAACCTCCATCTTTGCTTTTTTTAAATAAATAAATGATCATATTTTTTATGGTAATGAATATTATGCCACAAATGCTGTCGATTGAGCTTAACTTGTATTGAACCCGGAATATTCCTTTAATATATGGCCAGGATTTCATTATAGATTTCGTGAGAATCACCCTACGATGCTCCTTTGTATTAATTTCATGACAGAAAATATCTATGCCTTCATCTGGACGCTGGGACTGGAATGATGAAACACAAAGCCTAGAGTTCATAAGGTAAATACCTGTTAGTGACAGCAGATAAACTGGTTGGCTATTTTATTACCTTGTTGTTAATGATCTCTTGATATATGGTTAGATTTTTACTATTTTTTATCTTTCTTGTTTGCAGTTACGCAACATCTGTAGAGGTGAACGAGAAGACAAAGAAGAAAAATACACCCACATACCAAGAGCATTTAAGAAAGCATCTGGAGAAGTGGCAAAAGTAGCTTAAATTTATTCTCTTAGCATGGTGGTCATTAGACAAGATTTATTATCCGAAGCAACTGATTTACTCAGTTTCATTTGTCAAAGGAATACTGTGGGACCTGCTCAATTGGATGCCTTCAAGGCTTCGATTAAATGCTCACAAAAGGAATGTGTAACAATTCAAGATGTTATATGTAGGTCCTAAATGACTCTTACTTTGCTACATAATACTAACAATATGAGTGTTTTTCTAATAATTTGGATAGTTGAGTATGCATTTAATGTGTTGCAGTGGCAGCAGTCTCTTTGCTACAGGAGAATGAGGCTTTGCCTATTCCTCTGCATTTTCTGTCTCTACTAAAGTAAGTTTGTACTTTTATTCTAAACCATTCAGTGCAATATTATTTCAACTTGTATTTAGCCATCTGAGCATGGCCTGCACAGGTATGTACTTAGCGATTTAAAATTAGTAATTTTTGTAATCCAAATCGGCTGTGGCTCAGGTGGTAGAGTGGGTTGGCTGCCAATCGCAGGGTTGGTGGTTCGATTCCCAGCCCACATGACTCCACATGCCGAAGTGGTATTAATACACCTCTGATTCTCTCTCTTTCGCTCTCCTCACTCTTTCTTCTTTTTTTTTACCAATATATTTACAGGAGCCAAGAGCTGGAAAAGTTTCTAGCCAGCCTCCTGCTCTACTTTTCTTGTTACTTTGAAAGGAAAGCTCTTGAGGAAAGACCAAAGTCCTTAATGGCGTGAGTTTGTATTTAGAGCTTAACTGTAATTCAGCCATATATAAAAGTTAAAGTGGTTCACAAATTGCCAGCAGTCTGTTACAAAACCAAACACACAAACACAGCCACTAGTTAATCCACCTTCAGCTGACATTTGCATTAAAGGGATAGTTCACCCCAAAATGAAAATTCTTTCATTTACTCACCCTCATGCCATCCCAGATGTGTACGACTTTCTTTCTTCTGCTGAACACAAATTAAGACTTTTTAGAAGAATATCTAAACTCTGTAGGTCCATGCAATGTAATTGAATGGTGACCAGGCCTTTGAAGCTCCAAAAATCACATAAAGGCAGCATAAAAGTAATCCATAAGACTCCAGTGGATAAATGTATGTCTTCTGAAGCTGTGATAGCTGTGTTTAATAAACAGATCAATATTTAAGTCCAATATTTAAGCTTTTTTTTACTATAAATCTCCACTTTTACTTTGTAGAAGAAAGAAAGTCATACACATCTGGGATGGCATGAGAGTGAATAAATAATGAATTAAATTTTTGGGGTAAACCATCCCTTTAGCAGCATTCTATCCTTGCCCTTACTGCTGTTCCAGAGAGGAGAGTGTCACTGAAAGGCAGATTAATGTAGAAACATGTGCTAAGGTGGAGCTGGCACAGAAACAACTTGCCTTTTGTTACTTCGGGATGCTACAGGGGAAGGGTCTGTCTCAGGGGCACCATATGGCTCGTAACAGGTTAGAACAGCTATCACACCTATGAGAGGGCCTTTAATTTCATTATATCTCTAAATAAATGTAAATAATTTAATGGACGAGTATATTTGTGTGGAGACAATAACCCTGATTGATTTATGTCAACAGGAGCAGGGGGTTGTCCACTTACAGTGAAATTCAACTAAATGAGGTTTGTGCAAAACATTTTACTTATATGTGAATTATGAAAATATAAAACTTAAATATTGTACCAGAACAGTAGTTTTAGAAACATTCAGGATCTTAAAGGAATATTCCAGGTTCAATGCAATTTCAGCTCAATCAACAGCATGTGTGGCATAATACAGATTACCACAAAAATAAATTTTGACTTGCCCTTCCTTTTCTTAAAAATGTTTTTAAATAAAAAAGCAAAAATCTTGGTTACAGTAATGACAGTAAAAATGACAATTTAAACAACTTAACTCAAATAATTCATGAGTTTTAATAGAAAAAATAATGTAAGTGCTTTTATAAAATTATAAGCTTCACATTTCTGCCTTTAAACACTCCAAAAATTGGCCCCATTAACTTCCATTGTAAGTGCCTCACTGTAACCCAGATTTTTGCAAAAAAAAAAAAAAAAGGATGGACAAGTCAAAATTCTGTCAATTGATCTTAACTTGTATTGAACCTGGAATATTCCTTTAATATATTGAATGGCCAGACCAGGCTATTTGTAACACAGGGAAGTTGTCACAAGGTCTATGTCTCAGTAATGATAAGGTTTTGAATAAATATCCAGTTAACAATGCTTGTTTTCTCTCACTGTTGTTTTGTGGGTTGGATTTAGTTCAAAATGGCCTTCAATTATAATAATATTTACCTTTTAAATATTTGCTGTTCAATTAATTATTTTGTGTTTCATAATTGTTTTACTTTAAAAATTTTGCTGAGAGACCTATTAAAGATTTATTGCGACAACATATTCCTATATAGTGTGACATGCTTGTCTATAAAGGGCATAGTGTGTTAAATTATCTGTATATTTTTTTCCTGGGCAATAACAATTGGTATGATATTGATCTTGATATGTCTTTACACAGTCATTGATTTTCAGAAATAAACCAACCCTGGGAAATAATCAGTGTAACAATTAGCCCTGGTCTCCCCAATAATGCAAAAAATGTAGCTATAGGTAATGTTACCTTCCCATATTTTTAAGAACTTTAGAAGGCACCACCTGCAGTTTCATGAGTTTTTCTTTGTCTTACCCATCATGAGATCAGCATTTGTTTTCTGTATGTCAGTGTCTCTACAGCTTTTGCACCTATGCAGTGTGGGTGACCTTTGAGAGGCGGGACCTGAAGGGGATTCAGGTTGAGATTGGCCGCTTGTTCCGCTCAGATACTTTTAACGTCGCCCGAAGGACTCAGGTGGAGGAATCTGAGGAGGAACAGGAAGATCAGGACCACAGAAAACCAGCACTGAATGACAGGTCAGGAAATACAGTAGTCCATTCAGTGCAAAAATGTAACTGGGTGCCGTTATAATGCTATCGAGTTGGCTTATTAAGCTTAAACCATTGTCACGAAATAGATTTTTTGCATGCACATTATTCTATATTTAAAAACGGAAAAACTTTTCCATTCTATCCGATTCCATTTATGTTTCCTGTTCAGTCTTATTTCATCATATTTATTATATTCTACTGTTTTTCTGTTTTATTCATAGGTTTAAAACAATATATTTTCATGAACCCAACACATTAATGTGATAGTTCACCCAAAAATACCATCAGAGCTGTGTAGGGCTTTCTTTCCCCTGTTGAACACAAACAAATATCTTAGCTCTGTAGGTCTATACCATGCAAGTATATGGTGGCCAGAACTTTGAAGGTCCAAAAAGCACATAAAGGCAGCATAAAAGTAATCCATAAGACTCCAGTGGTTAAATCCATATCTTCAGAAGTGATATGATAGGTGTGGGTGAGAAACAAATCAATATTTAAATATTTTTTTACTATAAATTCTTCTCCCTGCCCAGTAGGTGGTGATATGCAAGAAGAATGCGAATCACCAAAAACTCCAAAGAAAAATCTGGAAGTGAAAGTGGAGATTAATAGTAAAAAAAGACTTAAATATTGATCTGTTTCACACCTACACTTACTGTATCGCTTCTGAAGATATGGATTTATCCACTGGAGTCTTATGGATTACTTTTATGCTGCCTTTATATGCTTTTTGGGTTTCAAAGTTCTGGTCACCATTCCAAGTTATACACATCTGGGATGGCATGAGAGTGAATAAATGATGAGAGAATGTTCATTTTTGGGTGAACTATCCATTTAATGCATAGAATGTATTTTGTAAAATGTAAATTGTTGTAGAAAATAATTTAGAAATGTTTTGGAACTGATTTATAGAGTTTATATTAAAAATGCACTATATTTATATGTAAAAAAAAAAAATGGTTCCATGTCACCTCTTTGTGAGGTGTTGCAAATTTACTTGTGAAAGTGACTATGTGTGTAATGATTTACGCTTTTATAGGCCAGTCTTCTCTTTCTTACTCTCACTGTCTGTCTCCTGACCTTTGACCCAGGAAGTCTAAACGGCGCCCGGGCCTGAACAGTATCATAACCCATCGTTCTCCTTTAATTGTGTCTCTGCTGCCCACCCCAAGAGAAAATGCCCCTCACCTGTTTGGTAGCTTCAGACATCTTCAGCAGCGTTCAACTGAACATAGTGATTCAAAGGCTTTGATGGAGGAACTGAACCAACATCTAGCCACCCTATGGTAACACAACTGTGCTATGGATTAATTATTTACACGTACTAAACATATTTTTTGCATTCAGAATCAATTTACCTCTTCCTATTTGCTTACTCTCTTTCAGCTCCTTCTTTAATTAAACTTTGCCTCTCTCTCCTCTACAAGAAAACTGTATTCCACCCTAAATTTCATACTGTTGCACTCTATCACCAACTTCATAAGATGCCATCTGAGATGCTTTTAAAAAAATATTGAAGGTGTTCCCATTTGGGCATTTCTTGGCTGATATTGGCTTTCACTATCAGGTCCAACTCATCCATTAGACATTTTATTTTTATTTTTAATATTTATATTTGGCTGCTAACATTTTAGCATAACCCTTTAGATTAACAGATTTTTAAGATCATAAAAAAAAAAGATTAGGTTTCTAGGTTATGTGTCTGGTCTGTCATTCCTAAATCAACTTTCCTTTGCCCTTAGTTTTGGAATTCTTGGTAAGCCTTTGAGCCAATTCAGCTCTATGACACTGAATCCTCAGGGTGGTCAAAGTGAAGCAGAGAAGGACGATGATGAACAAGACGGCAAAAACAGCACCATAGTGAATGATGACCCTCATGTGCACATAAGGAGTAGCAAAACAGACCAACGATCGATGACCACAACTACAGACAAACGTAGTAATTTAAGCCGTGTTGACTTAGTCTCCAGAGCTACCACTGAGGGAGTGTACTCAGACACAGAATGAATGCATCAACATGGTTTCATCAGTTGTCATTTCATTAAAACTACCTTTTGTTTGTTTGTGCTTGATGCCTGATTTCAATTATTTTTGTCCTGCCCTTGTTATTTTCTGCTGTGCTATATGAATCACAGCATTTAATAATGAGCTATGAAAATACTTTCCACTAGGTGGCCCTTTTCGATATTGCTATTTAGGGCACAGAAGGTGCTGTGGAACCTATGGTTTTCATTATTATTATTATTATTATTATTATTATTATTATTATTATTAGGGGCCAAGCACAGAAGGTGCTGTGTGACATTATTATTATTATTCCTCCCTAATTGCAGCCTATGGCAGCCTATAGAACAGTATATAGGAAAATTATTACATTTAACACACTGATTGGATGGTCATGACTATCCCCCATTCCAAATTTGGAGTCTCTACGACGTGCTCTATAGTGCCACCACCATGTCAATGATTCACTATTCTTTGGTGCATATCTTTTTAACAGTTTGTCCTAGAGATACGATGTCTGATTACTCTCCTTTTGATGATCCCAAATGACCCGTTACATTAAAACTCTGCCAATTTCAGTGGCCGCCATCTTGGATTATGTCATTCATCTTTTCTTCACTTCTACTCCTTCATACTTTGCCTGATTTGCACAAAAAAAATACTTAAAATAATCTCCAGACCGAGACGAATATAATTAATTATACAGAAGTTTTATGTTTGACTTTGTTGAAAAGTTACACAAAATCATAATTAATGAGTTGGCTGTGAAAACTGATTTAAGGCTTTATCTTGGGAATACTTTGCCCTATCAAAACAAAACTTGGTATACTTCATCAGCACCATGATCAGAGGGCAGATATTTGTGACAGCACCACCTATGGTTCAAAAGATGGGAAAAATTGCTATTTTTGTTCTTAACTTTTGAATGGTATGTCATATAGTCATGAGGTTGGTGTCTGTGGATTCCTTATATCATGCAAATTTCAGCCACACTGAATCTCCACCATAGACATTTATTAAATACATTGTCAGATCTCAGAGAAAATTGGTATGCATCATCAATATCATGTCCTAATGATACTTAAACCATGTGGAGATAGTGCCACCTATAGTTTAAAAGATAACCCACACTTGAGTACTTTTCATTTATCTACTTTAATTTCCTGATTGTGTTTTTAGGCCTGATTAAACAACCGTGTATACAATCTTGTATAATCAGGCCAAAAACACACTGACTAAGGAAATTAAAGTTGATAAAAGAAGCTACCTTGACAAGCTGAAAAACAAGTTTTCAGCTAACAACCATGCATCAGTGTGGAGAGGCCTGAAAGACATTACTAATTTCAAAACACCGTGCCCCAACACTGTAGGAAATCAACAGCTGACTGATGACCTGAATGTGTTTTACTGTAGATTTGATAAGCCCAGTCTCACACCCCCCACCCCGCTACTCAACCTGCACTTCAAATCTGTGAAAAGGATGTGTGCCGGGAGTTCCGGAAACAAACCAGGAAAGAACAGGGCCCAGACAGTGTTTTGCCCACTTTTCTAAAATCCTGTGCTGACCATCTGGTAGCCATCTTTACACAGATCTTCAACAGATCACTAGAGCAGTGTGAAGTTCCCTGCTTCATCAAATGATCCACTATCATCCCTGTCCCAAAGAAACCCAAGATCAAAGGACTTAATGACTACACACCCATCGCTCTGACATCTGTGGTTATTAAGTCATTTGAGAGACTGGTGTTGGCCTACTTGAATGACATCACTGGACCATTTCTGGATCACCTTCATTTTGCTTATAGAGCAAACAGATCTGTGGATGATGCAGGCAACATGGGATTGCATCATATTCTGAAACATCTGGACACACCAGGGAAAAATGCATGGTTCCTTTTTGTGGACTTCAGTTTGGCTTTCACCACTATCATCCCAGCTCTCCTGTGGAATAAATTAACCTAGCTCTCTGTTCCCACATGCATCTGTGAGTGGATCACCAGCTTTCTGATAGACAGCCAGCAGCTATTGAGACAGGGAAAATTCACTTCCAGTACATGTACGATCAGCACTGGTGCCCCCCCAGGGATGTGTGCTCTCCCCACTACTCTTCTCCCTGTATACCAACAACTGCACCGCCAAGCATCCCTCTGTCAAGCTCCTGAAGTTTGCAGATGACACTACTGTCATCTGCCTCATCCAAAATGATAATAAGTCAGCATACAGAAGGGAGGTTGAACGGCTGGGTCACTGGTGCAGTCATAACAACCTGGAGCTCAACATGCTCAAAACAGTGGAAATGATTGTGAACTTTAGAAGGAACACCCCAACATTAACCCCGCTCACCATTCTAAACAGCACTGTGGCAGCAGTGGAGTCATTCAGGTTCCTGGGCACTACCATCTCACAGGACCTTAAGTGGGAGATCCACATTGACTCCACTGTGAAAAAAGCCCAGCAACTTCCTTTGCCAGTTGAGGAAGTTCAACCCGCCACAGGTGCTGCTAATCCAGTTCTACTCAGCAGTCATTGATTCTGTCCTTTGCACTTCAATAACTGTCTGGTTTGGTTCAGCTACAAAATCAGACATCAGAAGACTACAAAGGACAGTTCGGACTGCTGAGCAGATTATTGGTTATTGTTCCACAATCAAATTCTGAATTTAAACTTTGTTGAAAAGTTACATGATTACAAAGTTAATCATATTGACTGTTGTGCTTGGTTGTGAAAAAACTTCTTAGCAGAGTGTGTTCCTTTTGGTGGTTGTTAACCCAGTGGCTGAGTGGACTAGTGGCAAGAGCCATGAAATGGATGAAAGGTTCATGGTTTGGGCCTCACCACACAAATGTGTTTAGTTCCAGAGGTTTATGTATTTTGTATACTGAACGGAGGCAGGGCTTTTCCCAAATCAAATGTCGATGTGCATCTTTGTTGAAAAGTTGCATGAATATAAATTTGATAATAGCAAAAACTGTGCTCTGCTGTGATTCCTCTAAGCTTGTTAGATCCTTTGTTGACTGACAATGTGGTGGCTGTGTGGTGCAGTGGGTAGCATACTGAACTGTGGAATGGATAGTTGTGGGTTCAAATTTGCATGGGGGCTAGGTGGTCTGTGTTTGCTGTGTGAGATCTTATTGTTGGTGCTTGGCCCTGTAATTGCTGCTTGCAGCTATATTTAATTATATCTTAATGCCTATAGTTCAGAGTAAAGAAATCCCAATTAGGGATGGGAATTTTTATATTAAGCATCCTAATATCCAGAGTATGCAAACCTCCTTAGATACATACGATGCATTTATTTCCCATGTTTAACAATCAGCTATTATTATATGGGTTATTATATATGGTTTATGTTTTTGTAGTAGTATTTTTGTAGTAGTAGCAATAGTATTGGATAGCTTTCCATGTATCATGTGATGTGTGTGTGTTCATTTAGAGCAGAGCAATGCACATGAGAGGCCCCAGGGTTCTGGCAGAAGGGGCTTTACCATCAATTTATTTGGCTGGGTGGGTAATCTAGGATGGCACTGCTAGTAATCTGTCTCTGTAAACCGAGAAGGGGGAGACTGTGTGTTTGTGTGTATGTAAGGGTGTTTAATTGGTTACCTTTGACTGTACTCAAGATCAGAAGGCAAAAGTAAAATTACCCCAAAACAATTTAATGATCTGTAATGTCTTACAAATGCTTTTTACCATCACAAAACATTTAGGCATATTTTTACTTTTCAGATTGTTTACAGGCCATGGCCACTGTGTTAAAATAAATAAATCGAAATGTATCCTCCATGGTACTGTTTTATTGTACCACCACCACTTCACACTCTCTCACAATTGTCCGTTAGGGGGAGACATTGCATACAGGTAGAGCAAAATGACTAACTTTAAAGTTATAGATAGACATCAGTTGCCATCTTACTTAACTTTTACACTAAAATAAAAATACGTTTTTGTTGTTGTTCAATTATTTACTTAAAAATCTGGAATAAAACAAGTTATTCCCAGACTTTCGATCATTTTTTATGGATTATATATGTTTATATATTTATGGCATATACAGTATATATGCCATACATATATAACATATATAAAATATGTGCGTGTGCACACACACACACGTATGTATACTGTATATCTAAAGAAATTATAGAACATAATAATAAATTAATAAATACATATATATATATATATATATATATATATATATATATATATATATATATATATATATATATATATATATATATATATATTTCCCAAAAATGATAATAATTATAAAAAGTTTCAGTTAAATTTCTCTCCTCTCTATTTCGCTCTCTCTCTCTTTCTCTGTGGTCATGCGCCCATATGGTCGCGCTATCTGCCAATCATTGCTCAAGCTTTCCCTCTGTTTGACCCGGACTTTCCTCCCAGTCCTGCGGGTGGCTCGACAGTAGAGCTTCACTTCAGAAGAGACCTCACGTTAAATTCACCTTTACGACACAATACAGCATTAAACGCGGACGGCCTTAGATTTAACGTACATGACTTTTCAAAACAGTTAAAAAAATATCTATTTTAGGGTTAAAAAAAAGTGCGCTGAGGAATAAGAAGAGAATGCAACACGAATCCTGTGGGATTTGAGTCCTGAGAGAGCGAGTGAGATTGGAGCAAGAGAGAGAGAAAGGGAGAGCGCGCAAGGGAAGCAGCAGAAGAGTTTCTTTTAAAGTGGAAACCGACGGAGGGGCGATATTCACCCTTTTCTCGACTGAAGACGCACATCTTTCTAAGGAATTATGAGGAACCTTTGGATGATATTAACCCTCGGCTTCACAGTCTTTCTTTCGGGGGAAAGGGTGAGTTTCGAACGAGAACAATAAGCGCTTTGCTGCGAGGTAGTTGAGCGTTAACTCAAGCAGTGTTCGGGGCTGTTCAGACCGATAGCGTTCGTGCGCTGCGTCCAAGTTCTTTGTAGCTCAACGAATAGAAAGCAGGTGTCTCGTTTTAAAAGTTGACGTTTTATTTAACTTAACATGGGGGCAGAACGAAGCGCTCCTGCGAGAGACGGGGCGCAACGGTTATAGGCGAATGTTTACATAGAAAAACAAAAGACGGACGCTAAAACGGTGTGAACGGCCCCTTAGTATATAACCAGTCAAACACATTGTCTCTGGGTTGATTAATACTTTACAATGTTAATAAGTTTCAAATTATAAGTACTGCATAAATTATGTATCTAATGAGAAAGCAGCAGTTATGGATCAAATGAGATGTAATGTAATTATATTTTTCATGAGATACCGGTGATAAAAAAAAACATATATTTTTTTTTATTTGAATTGACCCATTCATTTAAATGGAAATAGTACACACTAGCCTATGATAAGCTACTGCAATATAGACTAAAATGTGGGTTGCATTGTGAGGAATCTTTGCAGTGTAAACTACCAGCAGCCGTAATCTGGTTTCTAGTCAAGAAAAGATTGAGATTTCAGCATAACTTTTGACGAGCTATAGGCTACTTCAAGACTGGACCACAAAACTTTCCCATTACAGACCAATAGCTCTCATTTTGTGTGTAACACCAGACATGTCTTCTACTCAAAGGCAAAATTTGGCCAACTACTACTAAACTCCTGCTTAAAGAGACCAAGTGCCTTGTGGTGCAGTTTAATTCGCAGGAGTTGTAAATCAGACATTAACCTTGTTTACTCATGGTCACACTTGGCTCTGTTTGTTGGCATGTGTACATGCAGTCAACAGTGTTTCTCATGTCTGATTGTTTTGCTTGAGGTTTCTCATTTCTGCTTGCAATAAAAAGACACAGTTACTCCTGTGAATCAAAGAAGAAAAAAGATTTTCTCAAGCCTAGAATGACAAATGTGTGTTCTGGAGCATAACAAGTATAATTAATTAATGATTTAGGGGATTGACTTGCATTTCTGGCTGATTCATTATAGAGTTAATTGGCAGTGCATTTGGAGAATGCAGATCCTGAATAAGCCAATCCGCTAGTATTTTTTGGATGAAATGCCAGAGGGTTGGCACCCGCACTTTGTAATTCCATGGTTGACTGGCATGCTGGTTTGTACTGTCTCCTCCCATCGATCAGGACCTCATTCAGTTTGCCCTGCAGCCATGACATTAGCATCAATATCAATGAGACCCAGCATAGCACATAGCTTTTCTATACTGGCTTCATGAACACAGCAATTAAAGTTATCTGGCTTGAAACCACCAGGACGATCCATGTGTTTGCCAGTGATGTGCCCGAGAGACTACATTGTCCCCCCTCAGATAATCAAAACCAACAAGAAATAGTTTAAGAAGACTAAATATGCCTGTGCCTCATAAACTGATAGAAGGATGATGTCCTTGGAATATTTAGTCTCTTTTTATGCTTGTTTGACCTCTGCTTTCTCTGAAATTGTATGCTACAAACCTGTCATGATTTGGTGTGTTGTCTGCGGTCAGATGTTCAAATGTATAATTTGCATGATGTTTTGGTGGGAAGTTTGAAATTTAGCTTCAAAATGGAGATTATATGCAAGGTCACTGCACCCTTGTAGTCTGAGACAGATCCCAAGGGAAAAGTTTCCACACAACCAAGCAAAGTCAAATACATTTTTATTTCTGTGTTTTGAAAGAAATGAGTGTCATGGAAGTTAAACTAGGCCACATATAAGCAGTAGTCACACTAATTATCTTAAAAGGAATATTCAGGATTTAATACAAGTTAAGCTCAATCAACAGCATTTGTGGCATAATGTTGATTACCACAAAAGATTATTTCAACTTGTCCCTCCATTTCCTAAAAAACAAAAAGAAGCAAAAATTTGGGTTACAGTGAGGAAGTGAATGGGGCCAAAGTGTAAACGTTAAAATACTCAGCATTTCAAAAGTATAGCCACAAAACTTGAACTTCATGCATGCTAACATGGTTTTAGTGTGATAAAATCGCTTGCTAACCTTTTCTGTGTAAAGTTATTTCCAATTCCTAAATTCAAATCCTAATATCCTGCAAAAATGACCATTTAAACAACTTTACAGCTCAAATAATACACATATTTTAACAGAAGTATTAATGTAAGTGCTTTTATTAAATTATAGGCTTCTCATTTCTGCCTTTTAAACCCTCTAAAAATTGGCCCTGTTTACTTCCATTCTAAGTGCCTCACTGTAACCTCGATTTTTGCTGCTTTTAAAGCAAAAGAAGGGATCATTCGTAATTGATTTTTGTATCAATAACATTGTCACAACAACTGTGATTGTGATTGAGCCTAACTTTTATTAAATCCAGAATATTCCTTTAATGAAATAATTGACCTTTCAAATTTAGTACAAATAAACTGCAATGTAAGTAGGTTAGGGCTGCACAATTAATCGAAAAACGTATCGCGATTACGATTGTGGCTGCCACGATTATGTAATCGTGAAAACTGACGATTACAGCATTCAATTTAAGTCTGCTCCTGTTGCGTCAATGGTTTCTATTTACAACTTTTGCAGCGTTTGAGTATACTAATCAATCACTAACATGTCTGTTGAGCAATAAAATGGCAATGGCCAATCAGAGCAGCTTAGATTAGTTCTCTGTCCTATCTGTAATGACAACTAATCAGATTGCCCAGATGCTTAATTAATGTTCTAGCTCTGTTCGTGCAGCACACGAAAATTGATACTGAAGAAACATCTTTTGACACTTGAAAAGAAGCTGTAGAACAAGAGTGAAAAGCACTTTGTAATTATTTTGGATTCATTGCATATTGCACCGCTAGCTTTGAACGTAGTTAAATACACTGCAAATGAGCAACGCGACAAAAATAAAACGATCCCGTTCTAATCAAGGCACAGACGCGGTGTAAATGATTGAGTTGTTATGCTGATTAGACAGCTTTGTTTTTAATGAGCGCATTCGTGAGAGTGCAGAGCATTGTGTGGAGTGTCACTGCGCTCGTGTCGAAATGTAGGTCTCAAACAGTGTAAACCTGCTGTGAGTGACAGCAGACATTGTAATGGGAGAGTTTGTCACATTGCTCGATTTCTATGTACATTTTATAAAAAATTGAATAACAATTTAGTTTTGTCATGTTAAGAAGTAGGCCAATGTGAAATTGATTTGTACAAAATAGCCATAAAGTCATTCGGCTTAACTCTTCCAAGTTTGTTTTGGAAGTGTAGCCAACATAAAGAATATGGCATGAATAGCATATTTCAGGATTCACCATCATTGTTATTGCGTCTGCTCTAATAAGAACCATTTGCCACGCAGCTAGTATTGGTAGATTGAACATTATCACGAATCGCACAAACTCCGTTCGCAAATGTTTTTAATTTCCAAAGCGCAACCACTTAGGCCAAAAATGATCTAACGATGATCTTTCTTGAACAAGAACACCATTGAAGATCTAACGGGATGAATGTTCCCCCTGTCAAGCCACCTAAGGGCTTACTGAATGCAGTAACTTGGCCGATTTAAATCAGCTGTTAATAAGTTTGAATATTGAATATGCCATATTATTTACTGTTTGTGGACTAAAATTTAAGCAGTAATTTAGCAATAATTCAATTTATTCTATACCATAGATATCAATTTACAATAATTTTAATTTGCTTTACCTTAACAAACATTATTACAATATAAAATACAATACAATATAATGCTTAAAAGAAACTGGAGCGCAGCACATATCCACAATTGAAATCTGCTACTCTGAAGAACTACACGGTTGCTTACTTTTTGACCTCACAGTAATTAAAACTTTTAATCGATGTTAATAATCACGATTACAATATCAAGAGCAATAATCAACAATTAGGATTTTTGCTATAATCGTGCAGCCCTAAAGTAGATCATTTAACAATTTATTAACCCCAGCATATTTAAGATTTGACAAAATGTATTTGTCACCATTTTTTTGGCTTTATCAACTGTGGTTTGACTGTGTGATGTGTCCATGATGAAATGATTGACAGAGAGAGAGAGACAGTATCACACTGAATGTGTTCTCACCCCTCACTTCTACCAGTTTACCACCTGAGGTTATTTTTCTGTTCCTTATTAGCAGGGTGAATGGTCACATATCCAGATTAATCCTGGGTACTGAACAGGATTTAAGATTTTTAGGAAGGTATCCCAAATTTCTTGCTTCATCCAATGCAAGTGAGCTCCGATTTAAAGATTTAAAACTTTTTAATTAGTGATTTGTTTTTCACACAAACATATCGATTCACTTCAGAAGAATTGAACCTGGTATATCTTACCAAAAAGGTAAAACCTAGTATAATTTACTAATATTCTTAAATCCTGTTCTGATGAAGAAAGAAAGCCATATACATTTTGGATGGCCTGAGGGTGAGTAAATTATCAGCAAATTGTAATTTTTGGGTGAGCTATTCCTTTTATAACGCTTCTGGAGCACAAGGTTTGGCGAAGAAACTATGTACCTGAATGGATCTGTAAATGGGTACACTCTGCTTGTGTTTCACATTGGTCAACTTGATGACATCACAGTTCTGCACGTGTTGTGCGTAGTTGAAAATGGTAAGTGCCAAATGGAGAAAAAGAGCCGCTGATAGAGAAGCCCCATGTTATTTAAATCTCCTTTCTGAAACATTTTCTTCTTGCAGTCAATTACAACAGCAATGGTCAAAAAATATTTACAAAACAGGCACTGTTTGCAGACATTGCTTGACGTGAGTGTTGTATACTGGTCTTAGGGGTGCACTGGTCGATCAGCCACCGATCAAATTCGGCCAATATTGTCTTAAATCCACGATTGGCCGATCTTGCACTGCGTCTTCACACATTTTCTGAATAATTAGTGATTTGTTTTTCAACAAGATGCCAAAGACATTAAACAAATCATAGCTATTAATGATTCCTCACTGGAGCAGTTTTAAAGCTTGTAATGGATATATTTGTCTTATTTTTGAAAGTATCTCTGCTGTGTGGGATGCTCTCATGGTTTTTACTGATTGCCATTATGTCACAATGGCCTTTGGATATTGACAACAGAACTATTCATAACTTTTTTTCAATACAAATAAATGTTAGCAGTTCACAATTCATGTAATTTTGGTAACACTTAATAAAAAGGCAAAATTCTTTAACATTAGTTAATGCATTAGGTATCATGAACAAACAATGAACAAAATATTTTTACAGCATTTATTAATCATAACGTTAGTTAATATAAATACAATTGTTCATTGACGTGGGATTTTCGTATATGACAGCCCTTCTCGTATCTATTTTAATTGCAAGGTTATTCCCTCTATTGTGATGCACAGCTTCTGAATGTTGAATATGTGTTTGAGTGTGTTTGAAATGCACTTTATGTTGATGCATGCAGCATAATAGTGCAGGTATTAAGTTAACATGTTGATTTAGTAATTAGAGAAGTTTCTTTTAGTTAAGGCCCCTACAAAAAAAATGAACCATGGTTTTACTATAGTAATATTGAAATAACCATGACTGTAATAAATTGACTGTTGTCACCATGGTTTTCTTAGCAGAAATCATGGTTTTGATTCAATTAACCATGGTTTTACAACAGTAATACCATAGTTTCTTTAGTAACCATGACAGTAACAATGTGGATTGTGTGGTTACAAAGATTTTACTAGTGTAAAATAGTTGTAGTGTCTACCACATGTATTATACTTTGATTTGGCAGTGATATTTGTATGAAATTTTTTTTGAACATTGCAAATACTTAATCGCACAGAAACTGTGACCTAAAAACCATTATACATACCGAACTGTGAGAAATGTGAACCTTTACACCCCTTGTACTGATGCATGGAGTCTACAGTAAAGGGCTATCCTGCTTTATGCCCTTTAGAATGGTTTACAGTAAATATGAATTGTTTAGGGTGATATATTTGCATATGAAATTATTATAATGTAACATCTTATGCCATTCAACAGATGCATGCTGCAGGTTTCAGCTGATGATTGTCAGCAAAGACTTTATCCGTTAATGAAAGCAAATCAGCAGGGAGGCTGTCAGCACCTTTAAACAGTGAAGAAATTAAGGGCTTTCTGGATTGCTGTTATCTTCTTTTTAACACCTCGCAGAATAAATACACTAGGATTCTGACAATTCGAAAATAGTAAACATTGTAAAGCAGTGCAACTGTAAATAATTCTGATTCTCCCTGTTACGTTATAAACAAAGCCCTTTTTTTCTTCTCCAGTGTGCATATAAAATGGACACGTGGGCATCCCACCTCTTTTCCCTGGGGGGCTCTTTTGGGTTGATGTTTTCTGTTTCACATTGCATAATCCTTAATGGCCTCAGCAGGCATTGGGCTGCTAGGCCGGTAAAGGAATCCCAGTGCACTCTTGTTTTGTCATCAGCCATGCAACCCCAACCCAGCTAACTCTCCCTGCAGCTAAGCTCTTCATTATTATTACCCTGTCTTCGGTTACTCCCAAGAACAGTGGCATTATTCTTTATCTTCTTTCCCACCAAATAGAAAGAATGAAGGGGCAGAGTAGGGGGAAGGGGGTTAAAGAAGATATGCCTCGCTATGCTCTGATGGCACATGCCTTGTGCTTGTTTATGTCAGCACCACAAACATCTGCGAGACGTATGTGCGTTCACTTTAAAGCAGCACTGTTTGGTTTTTTCTGTGTCTCTTCCCTGAGAGTTGAAGGCAGTCCTTTCAAAGGGATAAAGTTATGCATACCAGTGGGAATTGACAAACAACACAAGCAGAGTCGAGTTCAGAGGGAAGCAACAGCGGCAGCACACTGTGCTGAAGTCGTGGTGCCAAAGTAGTGCTTCGGCCCCATTACTGTAGACAGTAAGGAGCCACAAGGGTGCAAAGCCATGACCCAAAGCCCCCTCATGTGAACACGCAGACTTGTGGGGTGGGGGGGGGGGGGGCTCAGTGCACTCCACTATTTAAAGTGCACCTCTTTAATTCACTGTTTCACTTTTCTTACCCTTTATTAGCTTAGCAAATGGAAAGTTCTTTTGGAGGATTGTGGTTTAAGAACAGTGGTTGAAATGGAGGGAGGCAGAAAAAGGATTTAATGATTAACTGCTCTACTCTTTGCATATATGACATCTTTAGCCTGGAAGATGTTTTAGCCAAGGGGAACGTGTGCGATCCCTTGTTTCATAAGTCTTGACACACTTTGCCATTAGGAAGTGTCTTTTTTAATGGGAGAAGCATTAGTAAAGAGAAGTGTACAGGCTCCTAACTGTGCAAGCTGATGAGTGTACAAGCCATCTTGTGTAGCGTAAATGTAAAAACCAGTGTGAGATATAGACGCCATCTGTGTGCGGCAGGGTGAATTGCTCGCTTATTCTCATTGCTTGATATTGTGCTTTCAATATTGTGTTTTAATTGCTCAGAACTGTTGAAAAATAAACAACTACTTGCAACACATTGGCCATCCCAATCATAAAGTTCATCCCAATCAGTTGTGATAGAGACTTTATTTGCAGCAGAACTTTTTTTGTTGGCATAATGTGTAATTCTGCTCTTTTGCTACTTTTTATGTTAGCGGTTTACAGAGTGAACTTATGCCAACGGCAGCAGTATGAAAAACGGAGCATGCTCTATTTCTTAGCTGTTTGGTTAGGGAAATTGCTGTCTATAGTTTGGCTATGTAGGCATGTTGTCAGCAGGTTTCATCATGCTTTGATGAACCTGTGATTTTGAGATACTTGTAAACAAACCCAATTTGCATTGATTGCATCTGCTAATGCGTATTCATGTGAGCACTCTTTGTTATCTACAGTATAAATGACCTAATTAATATGAACAATAAGAAAATCCTTTTTCAATCTAGATGTACAATTAAGTGTCGTAGATTGATTTTAACAGCTTTTCTTTAATTTCCTCATGCACCACATAGCAGAGACAAAATGACAAGTGGTTGTTATGGGAACTGTTCAGAAAGTATATCTAAAAAGCAGCACTTCAAGTATTTTACACTAATTTTGATTGCTCCAGTGCATGTGGCCTTGGTGTGTGCAACATACCCCCATGTTCCAGTTGTTCTGAAACATCAATTGCACACACAGTTTCTTTTAACTGTTTTCACCTAATCAAACCTTGAATAGGCTTGTTGCAGAGAGACAAGCATCCCAAGAGGATATTTTGTTGATCTTAAATCATTGTGGTTCAGAAAGCGTACTGATCCTATGGGAGTTTTGATGTGCTCAGACACATTAATTCGACAGCTCAACGTACTGCCATAAATTTGGATTAATACTCGACGTTAACACCCATTTCTGTGCTGTAAACTGCACTCTGATCTCCTTTCTTGTCCAGTTGTCTTCCATCACTCTCTTTAAATGAGAACATAGTGAATTCAAAAAAGCCTGTCTAAATGTGTTTGTTGTCATTGTCCGCACAAATAAAATTGACACACAATTGAAACTTTACAAAGTATGGCCTATAGCCCACCTACTGAATCAGATCACATATACACATGTAATCAAAAGAGCTGTGTATGAGCTAAATTTAGGCTAATGTTCAACACCCATCAAATTCAGGATATCTTGGATGGTTTGGACTCTGCATCCTTTGTTTTGCATATAGGCCCTGTAGGACAGTAAACACAGCTTTCTGGCACTGTGAACTTCCTTTTGTTGTACACTGCATCTGTTTCTGCTTTGTATCTCCTACTTAGCTATTCTTCAAAGTCCTGCAACACATTTCCAGTTTGTTTTCTTTTTTCTGCTTTTTCTGCTGCACTGACAATATAAATCAGGATACTAGGATCACAAACATTTTTATATAGCCGGAGCCCCATTCATGGAAATCTCTACATGATATACTCTACATACATTTACATGCACTGTTATTATAGATCTACAGACGGTTTTTGTGTAGACGAAGTCAAAGTATACGTTACACAATGTATTACAAATTTGAAGGGAGGACGCTGGGTTTTTCAGAGCTTGCATGCCCACAACGTTATGGCCAACTGTGGTACGATTAACATGTATACAGTACGTGCTGGACAAAGCCAAGCTACAGTTGCATTATCTAGGAATGTCAATAAGACTTTCAAAAAAATCTGACTAGTTAGGTCTGTCATGATTATGAAATTTGGCTGACGATTAATTAGCAAACAAATAATTGCGATTGTGACGATTAATGGTCTCTTTTAGAGCTTTCACGATTAATGGACATGTGAACATTTGCTTCATACACCTTAAGAAGTCACTTTTACATATTTAACTTCAACTATATAAAACATAATAAAATAGTGATATATGATTTCCTTTTAAGGCTTTAAAAACGTATAAATTGGATGAAAAATTATGTTGTAAATATAAAAATATTTCTAAATACTTAAGATATGTTTCTCGTTTTGGTACATTTTACACAGTGTTTCCCACAGGATTTTGTGAAACTGTGGTGGGTGGACCTTAGACACTCTATTGGGGTCCAGTGGCATGGTCCCCCGGAATGAAATTCTGTACATTTTAAAGTTAAATGCGTCAATCTGGTGCACATTGCGAGAAAATTATGAGGCAAGATCTATGAAGAACTTTGTGCTCTTGTAAACAATTTTGTGCTCTTGTAGTAATTTAATCAAACACATTGGTTGTATAGATATGAATGGTGATAACGCAGCAAAAAATTCACACCCACAAAGCATGGTAAACAAGATGGAGTTAACAGTTGCGTAACTTTAACTTGATTATTTAACATTACAAATAGCCTAATGTTACATGATAAGCCAACTTTGCTCCTCAGAGGCTGAAAATAGTTATTTTGTCAGAGTCGTTGGTAATAACTATAGATAATTATCTATCGTTAACTAGCTAGATATTACGTTAAATACTTTATAGATTGTTTTTCATGACAAGCAGCTGGATATGTCAGTCGACATAAGCGAGCAGACTGACCGCTAAGGTTGTTAGCTAACGATAACATTACCTAACTTAGCAGAATCATTTTGACTCATTCATGACCAAAATCTACCAAGAGACTTTATAGTGTTTAAGCATTAAAAGAACAAAGAAAATCTATAGTCTTCCTTAAGTCTGAGCATTATTTTTCATCCAAAAAGAGAACAATAATAGTCTAATAATATTAATGTGTATCAAAAACGTCTTTAAACCTACATGACTACAAATCTACTAACTTCAGTAGAATGTTTAACAATTATAAACAAAGCAGATTTATGGTATAATTTTCCTATAGTATTTAAACTGCTGAGCATGACTTTTATCAGAAAAGACCACAATAATAGCCAAATAATAATAATTTTGAGTTTCAGTAATGTTCTTGCATCATTGTAAAGCACATTTTACGTGATCTGAGTCGAGGTGTCAACGCTCCGTTCAACGGCAGCGTAAAGCGCCACAATTGTTTACCACGTAAGAAAGCGGGAGATGTGCCCAATAAACACTGAAAAAAGGTCTTGGCATTTTCTTGGTGAATTTAAATGATAAATAAGTTTATATTTAATTTAAACACAATTATGAGCCATTAGATATGGCTGGGCGTGAGAGATGCTTTGCTGAAGCAACGGCGCAAAACGCAACGTTAGAGATTTTTATGTTTTTATGAGAAGTGTAAAAATATTTTCAGTTCATTATGAAACTGTGGCGGAACAAATTAGACTGTGGCAGGCTAGGTAATTAATGGGAAACACTGTTTTACATTTACACTATAGTTTTTTAATGAAAAAAAGTGTATATAAATCTATATTTTTTTTTATTCTATTTATATATTATATTATGCTGTAGTAAAATATTTCTGCCCTGATTTCTTTACTTTCATACATTATTTTAATGCTCTTGAATTAATTAATTCTCTTATTTCTCTTGAAGCAAAACCTTTTGATATTTAATTTCATAATTTTATCACTCCACAGAGATATAGTAAGTGTGCATCTCCTTCTCTGTGTCACTGTGTCATTAACACACAGTATGAACCTGCTTTGGCCACGAACATTTGCCATTGCACGATCATTAAAGTAAAAACGGAGCACTTTATGTTCATTATAAAAGTTTATATTTGTTTGTGTATATTTTCTCGGGAGTTTGGCACGGGCCTCTGCTGACGGCGCATATCAGAGCGCTTGAATGTGCTTTACAAGCTTGGAGTTAAACTGAATGACACATGTTCATTGCATTTATATATTTGCTTAACATTCCCTTATTTGGCCATTAAAATGTGATTGGAATTTGAAGTGCACAATAATAGGATGATTATTTAATAATTGTGACAGGCCAGAGACATTTTAGTTGTATTAAAGCATGTAGGTGACATTTTAAAAAGGCAAATCATTGTTTTATTGCTACAGAAATCAAATTTTAAAACTGCATGTAAACATAATGACTGAGCAAACGGGAGCAATTCTTGTATTACAAGGAATAATTAACTGTTGAATCGGTTTTATGTGATGATTCTTCTTTGTTGTGGTTTGCATAGCCACTAGACAAGTGCTAATTCAGCAAAGTGTTTTCTGTGCAATCATTTATGCCAGGGGTTTTCAAAGTGTGGGACTCGCCTCCCCAGGCGGGGTGCTAGAGCATGTCATGGGAGGCGCGGTTAATGTTTAAAAAATTTGTTAAATAATAAATATGTATATATGTGTGTGTGTATATATATATATATATATATATATATATATATATATATATTGTTTGTACTGAGTTTAACTATTATATATAAAACATTATTTAAACTGTTCTGAAAATAATAGGCTATATATATATATATATATATATATATATATATATATATATATATATATATATATATATATATATATATATCAAGCATCTTTGTGGAGCTTCTCTGATATTTGTCAAGCCTGCCAATAGTCTGTAATTACAATGGAGCGGTTTCTGAGACCACCAAATTCGAATCCTTCAGTTTCAGGGGTCAAACCCAAAAGACAACGATATGATGAGCAGTATTTAAGATTAGGATTTACATAGACAGCGTCAGTTGATGCACCACGACCTTTATGTTGACCTTTATTGTGTACGTTGTGTCAAAAAGGAGGCCCACTGTCTTTCACTTTGAAAACCCCTGAATTACACCTTTTTAAGTAACTCAGTGTTTCCATACAACAATTAAATCAAGTCTTATCTGTAAACATTAGAGCTGAATCCCAGTCAGGCTGGCTCTTGGTGCTGTTTTGAAGGCAGGTTAGCCATATGGTATCAGTAAAACGCAGGGTGGAGTTGAAGGGGTTCGATGGTTCTGGGACTGGAAAACAGGACTCGCAGCCTTTCTAAACCACACGCATTCCTATAGAATTACAACACAGTAAGCTGAACAGTATGTGTGAGGTTTGGCAGAGATTTAAAACTAGTTTTTTTTTGTGGTGCAGTTTGAATGCAATGAAAGTCAAAGCAGACCATTATAAAGTCTTCTGCATGGAGCAGGTCCCTTTCTGTTCTGAAAAACTCTGTAGTGTCAAAGGTCCATTGGAAAGAGCAGCCTTCTCTTCATCCTCTTCATTCCTATTGCTTCTCTGTGCTCTTCATCATGAAAGATTTAAAGCATTGACAAGCTCTGCTACAGGACCTATTTCTGTTTCGCAGAGATGAATTATTTACATAGAATGAAATATAAATCAGAATTTGGCCTTTTATAATCATCTTAAGGTCTTTATATGTCTGTTGTTAGTAGGGCTGAAACGATTAGTCTATGTTATCGACAACGTTGACAGTAAAAAATTGTCTACATAAATGTTCATGGTCGAATAGTCGTTTGATCTCATTAAACATAACATAAGATCATATGAAACACTAATGATGACACGAGAGAGGAGCACAGCAGCTCACGCCTGACAGAGGAGAGGAAGAAAACTCATGTCTGGATGCACTCTAAACTTTCCAAACAGCTTCAGATGATGTAGATCACTGTAACGCAGTTCAATGGAAAGGAGGAGGTGAGAACCGGAGGGCGGGGCCGGGTCATGATTATACACACCCGGTCCCTTATCAGGCTAATCAAGCCTCCGAGAGGGATAAAGGCCGACTGCGGAGGATTGTGCGGGAGAGAGAGATCGTTTACGGACATGTGAAAAACTTGCAGTGTCAAAGGTCCATTGGAAAGAGCAGCCATCTCTTCATCCTCTTCATTCCTATTGCTTCTCTGTGCTCTTCATCATGAAAGATTTAAAGCATTGACAATCTCTGCTACGGACATGTCCGTAAACGATCTCTCTCTCCCGCACAATCCTCCGCAGTCGGCCTTTATCCCTCTCGGAGGCTTGATTAGCCTGATAAGGGACCGGGTGTGTAGACTCACGACCCGACCCCGCCCTCCGCCCTGCCACAATCACAAAATTATATTATATAATTATATTCAGCCAAATAAGGAAATACAGAAGCACTGTCATTGTGAAATAAGTAGAGCTGGATCTGGCATTGCACTTAAGCAAAACCTGCATCTCTCACTCCCAGCCATATCTAATGGCTCATAATATTTTTTTAATTAAATATTAACTTATCGTTTCAGAACTCATTTAAATTCACCAAAAAAATGCCAAGACCTAAACATAAAAGTCCACTTAAGCAATACCTGCATGTCAGAGCATCTAAAAAGCAAACATCCTGGCATTATATCTTTTAATGTTTTAACAATTTGTATTTCTGAATTCTGTTTCAAAGTTTAATTCAATTTCACCATTAAAATTGTGTCTAATCAAATTAATCCAAACTATAATCAAATTATAATAGAACAAATACTTTTCAACAAAACAATATTTATTTTTATGAAATGCTTTAGTAAAGATCCTCACAAAATCTAAAACAACTGGTTTTAATTGGTCATATTTTTGTCAAAGTGCTGCACAACAGAGCAACATATAATAAATGGAAAAAAAAAATATGAAAACATCTATTCAGTAAAACAGCACTCTTGCCTTTGTGCGATATAGATTCAATAATAATGATAATAATAAAATACATTTAACTAAACACTAGTAGCAATTTCTTAAATTTTACACATCAAGCTTTTATTTTTACTTGAAAGCTTTTCACTCTTCTGAATATGATGTTGGTTAAATGACCCACTGTGATTACTGAAGTGCAAAATGCTGTGACAGGTTTTCAATATGGTCTCAGATGTTTGGACCCCAATGTATATGTTAATGGAAGAAGTCAAGAAGTCAAGAAGCCTTTTGAAAACAGAATTTTGATAAATTCCCACACATTTGTCTTCCTGTTTACATTGTGCATTGTTAGTTAATTTTATTACCATTTAGTTGTACTTTAGTTTTGTTACATTTGTTTTTAATTAACTGAAGAGCCCCTGGTCTGCCTGTATTACAGTTGTTTTTAAATTGTCATGTACATTTCATGAACATATGGTTTCAGCACAGCAATATCATAAAAAGCATCGTCAGTAAATCTGGATTGAAAAACTTGAATGTAGGTTTGTTTGTTGATCTTTAAGTATGTGGCCTGATTTGCCAGGTGAACCCTGGCGATCCAACTAATCTCTTGCATGTGCCACTATAACCCTGATGCCTTGACAAACCGCTAATCCCTAATGCAACTTTGCTTCTGTGTGAAAGAGCAGCTCACGGTTCTATCTACTGCTCGACAGTCCCTTTTACGCTTTCAAAAACACAGACCGAAATTTACGATCATACCAAAATCCTCAGCTTTGTGGTCAGACCAATGCTTCTCTTTGTTGCTTGTGTATAGGTTACGTGAAACCCAGTATATGCTGTTCCTGGAACAGATGTATTTTGTGAAGATGAGATGTGGCTCTCTTTAGAATAGAGGGTGATTCGTTTGGGCCACTTCAAGTGGAGGTGCTACTGTTCCCGGAACAGAAATTGTAGGTTGAAATAAGAACTTGTGCTCCAGTTTGTGGATTAGCCGCACGTAATGGGATCAGAGATCACCACCTGTTGCTTTCACTTTTGGCCTGCATCCCTCTTTCACTTTATTAACATGTTCTACAGTACTACTCCTTTTCTCTTTACTAACACGACATGCATGCACCAGACAGGTGCTCCAGACAGCTTGAACCATTAAAGTACCATTTTACATAGCTATCCATTATGCTGCAGTTCATCTCCTAAATCTAAGTCATTTGCAATTTGAAAACCAACCTTTCATTACTTTTTGCTGTCTTAAGTCTTCTTTTTCCCTGGCCCTTTCCACCTCTCTTTTCTTTTTGTGATTTTAGTATTTGTGACTGGCTGTGCCCATCCCCCTCTTCCTAAATGCCATGGCCTCCTGACTCCCTTGAGGACAAATCCTCTTAAGGGAAAGGTTGGATGGGAATTCAATTGCGACAGAGTGAGGATTGGAGCAGATCAGCCACTGAAGCATCAAAATCTGTAGATAAGGGCCCATTTGCTGCACTAAGTAATGAACAACTCTGGCAGGTCATCATTTCTGATGTAAACGGAAGGCCAAAAAATATATATTGTCAGCACAAACTTTTGGGGAAAAAGTCACTCAGTTTTCCTGTGCTAATAGTGAAACATTTGACTAGCTAGACTTTTATAGGATAGTTTGCTCAACCTCAGGTTGTTCGAAACTTTATGAATTTCTTTTTTTGTGGAACACCAAAGGGAATTATTTATACCACAATGTCCAAGTTTCTTTTTTCTCTCCATATAATAAAGGTAAATGCTGTCAAGCTAAGATTTGTATTACTAAATATTACTGCTGTCAGTTGATTACAAATTTTAATTGCTAATAATGGCATACTTTTTTGTAGTTTATTGTCCTGTCAAGATGCATTAATTTCCATCTTGGGTAAGCAAACAAAACAATATGTAACAATATAATGCTTTATTAACATTTTCCAAACAAAGACTTCCACAGTATAGAAATGCAATAAAATAGCACCAATTCAAGTAACATTAAACATTTCCCAAAGTCTAAGTGGGAGTTTGTAAGGACTTGTAATGTCACTTTTATGGTGCTTTTTTGTGATTTTTGGAGCTTAACAGCCCCTGGTCACTATCCACTTTTTTTTGTGGAAAAGAGCAGCTTGGATATTCTGCTAAACTTTTCCTTTTGTGTTCCACTGAAGAAAGTCATGCTGATTAGGAATGACAATGAGGGTGAGTAAATTATAACAGAATTTTCTTGACGCGTTTCTTTGGGTGAACTATCCCTTTAGAGTTTAGCTAGCCATAGTTTTCGCTATTAGCACAAGAATTAAAAGTGGCTTGAATCTTTTTCCTGAAAGTTTGTGCTGAAAGTTTAGGTGAACTTACACTTAAACACTTCCTTTGGCTAAAAGTGATGATTGGAACACTGCAGGAGTCCAGGAGAGTGTTAGAAAACAGAGGCAATACTCATCTCCTTAATGTTCTTAAGGGGACATTGTGGCATTGTCATGTTCTGGCCTTTATTCTCTTTCTGTTTGAGACCATTTCATGCTCGGGGTTCTCTAACCACTGAGAGGTTAATGAGCTGAAACTAAAGAACTCTTCCAGAGCTTCCTGTCTGTGCAGGAGGAGGGGGGTGGGGGGAGTAGGGCGTGAGACTGGATAAAACATCCCACAGACGTTCAAAACTATTCTGCTCCACTTCAGCAGTGGCTGGAATCTGGATTAAATTAAACTTTGAACTGGCAGCTAATTTATACATCATTGTCCACAGGGCAGATTTACATTTTTAGGGGTGGGTGGGGATTGTGAGCACAAAGCCCAAGCCTGATGCTGATTGAAGCCAAGCCGTTATCAATGCACACTAAAGGAAACATGGACTGTTTGAAGTGAATGTAAAGAGGTGCCCATCACTGGCTCAGTCACATGTCGGGGGTTTGTTATCTTCGATCGCACGGTGCCAAATTTGACCCTCAGTCAAGTTTTTCTTCAGGCATTATGATAATTTTTTAAAAGAGATTTGTGTATGCAAAAACTGTTTTATCATTGCACCTTTTTGACAAAGTGAGGACTCATGCCAATGGCTTTAACATTATGTCAGAGATGGGCTGAATACAAAAAGCAAGGGCTAGTCATCTGGCGACCCGCCAACCAAATCCTGCCCGCCAATCATCTTTGTCTGGCCCTCCGACTGAATTTTGATCAAATTGTCTCGCCACCTGAAATACCAGAGTGCTTTCTGTGCAAAACTCAGCATTCATAGGTGCAAGCCTCCGCAATCAGTGGTGAGTTTAACAAAAAAATTATAATGTGAAACTGAACCTGCAAATATCCTGATAATATTTGGCTCTATACAGCTGTGAGTCAGCCATCTCAATCATGAACAGCATCAACTCCGTTTCTTCTTCTCTTGCCAATGATTATCTGCTCAAAATTCTGGCTCCTGCACTAGCTATCGTGTGCAAATTCACAATATTTGAAGGAATCATTTTTACCTCACTGAATAGGCTGATATATATATATATTTTATAGAGAAAATGGAAGAATAGACATTTTTATCTCTTTACAAAAAAGAAAAAGAAAGAAAATGTAATTTAAATGCATTCTAAAGTAAACATGTCAGTTTATATTACCAATGTTTTCATATGTGGGTTGATATTTTGAGTGGGCTTTAGCATGTCTAAATGTTTCTCCTCAGTTTTAATAATTTGTAAACAATAGCCCTAAAATGTTACAATGATTATTATGGGTTTGTTTTTGTTTTCAAAGTAAAGTTGATTGCAAATTATTTGTTAGTTAAGAGTAAAAGTCATGTTTGTTCTTCAGCCAGATTTTATGAAGGAATTTATGTCCAGACCTTCAATATACCCTTCATATACAGTATACCCTGTGACTATTTTAATAGTATGAAGGGTATTTTGTAAGTAACATAACTTGCAATGAAAGGGTTAGCTAAGATAAATATGTAAAAATGTTGGCCCCTGCCAGGTTTTCATAATCTGGCCCACAAGAAAGTAGTTGAAGAGCCCTGCAATAAGCCTTTTATCTTGGATAATATGTTACTGGCAGTTTTACCTTTATCATGGACTTTTTTGCTGGTATGTTGAAGGGGTCAGGCTGACAGTTCACCTTACTACACTTTTCACAATTTCAGAAAATGTATTTGTGACATTATATGCTATACGTTTCCGGTAAAGGAATGGTTCACAGAAAAGGAAAATTCTGTCATCATTTACTCACCCTCGTATCATTCCAAACCCCAATTGCTTTCTATATTCCGAAATTTTGTGTTTCTCACACAAAGCTGTTGTATATTGCTTTAGAAGACATGGAATATAATGCACAAGTCCTATAGACCACTTTTTTGACATCCGTTTATGAGTCTATCTAGTGGTCTTTACCCTGTGTTATGGATCTCTTCAGTTTGCACAAACATCTGATTGCTTGACCCTGCTTGTCCACACGCTGGACGGGCTGATCACAGATGCTGTCAAGATGCTATCCTCCTGGGTTCCTACCAAGACACCACCTGTGTTTTTAGAGACGTGAGGGATTTGCCAGACACGATCTGGCCTGAAAGGCTACATTCATCTCTCTCATGATGCTGTGCCAACACTAAACAGCCTGAGCAAAATTCTGCTCGGGAACATGTGTTTTTATATTCTTTGTTATGTATTCATGTGGCCACATGTGCATCCCTTTTGCTGCTTCAGGTATCAAAGTGTGAAATATTTGGTATGTGGTTAATTTTTGGGCTCCTAGTACCAGCTTCTCTTAAGTTAATTTGCGGCTTTAAAATTGTTTAATAATTACTGACTTGCCATTAAGGCTGGGTGATGTATTAAATATTGATGATATATTCGTGGATCACAATGATTTTTTGGTGATCTAAAATTAATCATTATTTTTAATATAGCAATTATTTTAATACAGACATTTATTTGGTAGTCGTTTCGCAATTTCTCCCCTTGTTTCACGACACACGAATATGAGAGCGTTAAGACAGATATTTGTATGTGTCTGATTATGAATGAGTTGGTAAATTCAATGCATTTCTGTGAATCAGTTCTGTCCAATTCAATGAATCGATTCAAAACGATTTGTTTGTGCCATCACCAAGGTCCCTGCATGACATTTTTGTTTTTATATATTAAACTGTTTTGGAACATATTTAGGTAATTTGAAATGCAAAGAAATAAATATCAAAAATAAATATATCCTGTGTTCATTTAAAGGGATAGTTCACCCAAAAATGAATATTCTCTCATCATTTACTCACATTCATACAATCTCAGATGTGTATGACTTTCTTTCTTCTGCAGAACACAATTTTTTTTAGAAGAATGTCTCCGCTCTGTAGGTCAATACAATGCAAGTGAATGGTGACCAAAATTTTGAAGCTCCAAAACGCGCATAAATCCATGACTCCTGTTTTTTTAATCCATGTCTTCTGAAGCGATCCAAGAACAGACCAAAATATAACTCTTTTTCACAATAAATCTTGACATCAGCAGTCTCTTGGCGATAATGATATTCAAGTACTATTACACTTCCTAGAGCCTTCTAGCGCTCTGTGCATGCGTCAAGCACTAGGAAGTTGAATCGAGCTTGAAATCATAAAAATATATTTAAAATAGTTTTATATTTTTAAATGAATAAAGTTTTGATACATTTGTGTGACTAGACATTGATAATACTTTTTGATAATAGTATTTAATTAAACTATCAAATATAGAATTCAGTGAAAAATAACCTTCCAATAATATACATCATGAGTCATGGTCTTTTGTGTATTTATGCCCTGTACGTTATATTACACCTGTTAAATGTACACCATAAAATGTATTGGAAATGTCCTAGAAAATTGTGCCTTGAAAAGAGTGGGAACCCTGGTTACAATTTGGTCTGTTCGCACAGAAAAATCGATTAGATCACTGATACATCTGGGATGGCATGATTGTGAGTAAATTATGAAAGAATTTAGATTTTTGGGTAAACTATTCTTGTAGTGAAAAACATTGAAAAACATGCCTTGGTTATTTTTACATTGATTGTTACTATATTTTACATGAAACATTTTTAATCTAATTGGCAACTAATTTGATTGGTTTTGCTGCATCGACCAGCCATACTTGACATTTAAGTTTCCCATCTTCAGAGTTATTTAAAATAAATAAAGCTTTCATTTCAGTTTTAATATCAGTAGGCTAAACTTTGTCCTAAATGGACCTAGTACCATTATCTGGCCTAGAATTTCCTGCATCTCTTGTTCTGTCTTCCATAAATATGGCATGTTGATGTCATGTTCACCTCAAGTTTTTCTTCAGGAATGAATGTTGACAGAGTGGAGTAGAGCAGTGAGGTGCTCAGAGCAAAACTATAGGCCAACAGGTCGGTCCGTCCAGCTCTTTTCATGGAGATTAATGCCGTTTAGATGCAGTTGTCTCTAAGGAGCTTTCAAAATGGAAACTACACAGCTGAAGCATCTGTTTCCTACAACATCCACCTTGATCCTTGCACAGCAAGTTTTCATTGGGCTCCTGTGAGAGTACCTGCCAGAACACTGTACTGAGCTTTTATTTCCTGTCATGGCAGATTCTTGTCAATGTAAACCTGAGATGTTACAAGACCTTAAAAAGCAGATGGAAAGATGCCTTTTGTCGTGTTAAGGTTATGTGTTATGTCTGTTCTATAAACTCACTTTGGAGCACTTCAGAATGTTGTTCCAAACCTCATCCTCCTGTGAAACACAAAAGGAGATGTTAGGTCAAATGTTGTGGTCAATGTTATGATAATGTGAGGCTGAATAAATTATGAATTAATAATCAAATAATTTTCATTTAGAATTTTCATTTTGGGCTAGAACTATCCTTTAGGAAATCTGTTCAGAATCGCTCTTTTGAATAATAAAATCCAAAATTGATCATTTTTGCTCATGCTAATTACAGCTGTGATTATCTGTTTTACCATGTGACCTGTTCAACACACCTATTATGTGTTCTATTTTTATGCTGTGGGGTCTTTACCTCAAATATTAGTTAATTGTGATTACAGTATTTTTTTCTTCAAATTTGTTTCTATCAATTAATGAATTAAATAATTTTTTTGTAATATTCATTTCTTGATGGCAGAGTGCATTGTTGCTTGGCCTGTAAGACACCATAGTTTTCATAATCATCACTAAACATCATAGTTTTCTTTTATTTATATTTTCCTTTTTTTTTTTTGTTATTCAGTAAAATACACAGCTTTTTTTATAGTACAAAAATAAATATGAAAGGGTTAATCAAGTAAGCAGTTTGGGAGTAAATGTGAATAATTAGTATTTCTGAAAATGCCAAAGGAAAGTAATGAATTTAAAGTATCTCTTTTCCCCTCTGACTTAAGGAGGAAACCACAGTGTCTCCTGGGTGCCTTGATTTGATTTGTGTGTTTGTGTGTTATCTCTAAGATAATGTCTTTCAGGCTCCTAATGAGGTTGCTGATTTATACCTTGCTCAAGGTGTATTTCTTGTACCTGAATCAATGATGTGATTTTCTTTTAAGTAAACGTGCAATGTTCCATCTGTAGGATCAGCTAGTAGTTATCACATAAATCCTGTTAAACACTAGAGATTTTTGTGAATTGAGTATTTGACAGATCATTCTGCCATGAAACATTTTTCTGTTTTCTAACATTATCATTCTTAATGACAAGGATGCACTAATAGAGTGTTTTTGAAAGTTTCCATTTTTTGGTGGAGGAAAAAAATAGTTATTGTGTGATGCATTCAAATTAAAATGTATTACTCTGAATGTGGCCTTGAACAGCTTATCACATTAAAAATAACGTGTCTTGAGACCCAGAGTTCTGTTCCATTCAGTTGCATTTAGCTTTTTTTGACAGGAAGAATTTATATGCAAAGGGGTAAAATAAATATATTTCAAAGTATGGAGATATTATACCCCACAATACTGTATCAATGTTCTCACAGGAAGAATCTATTTCATTTTAAGTTAAATAAAAAAAACATACTGTGGCATTATGTCATCACAATACTCACAATATTATTGAATTATTACCAAGATATCATTATAACATTGTATCGCCAGGTCCCTGCTAATTCCCATACATGATGCAAAGTGTGTACCACTGATGAAGTATAAAATAGTGCAGCATTTCTAAATATATCCAAGCTTTTTCCTGGAGGCACAAGTTTATTTAATAATATTTTTTTTTCTTCAGTCACTGATACATGATTTGTATTCATCCCTCATGGTGTAGAGGAATGCAGACATATAAGATGTGTTTTGTGAAATCAAATCCCTGTGAGGTTTACATACTTGTCCTATTTCTTCTTTAACTGGAGGGGACAGACTTGACGCTCTACCACAAATCTTTAACTATCTTTATTCAAAACTTCACTGGGAGGGTGAAGCCCATTTCCCAGCATATAACATTTCACGACTCACAAAAAAAATCTTGGGTTTCTTGCGAGTATTAAAAGCTGTTTAATAGGGATGGGCACGAGTACTCGAGCACTCGATACTTGGACGTGGCAGCAATGATCGATCATGAAAACGATGATCGATGGTGATCATGCATAATGTGACTTTTCACTTAATTCGAAATTCAGTGACTATTGCCTGACAACTAAATAAACATGTCAAAGAGGGAGCTTATTTGTAATTTTGAGATTGATTACGTTGTGGTTTTTAGGGGTACATTGATTGACAGAGACGTCTCATAGCAACCAAACTGATATACAATGCTGCAATTCTATCATTCCGATAATCAAAAAAAGAGTGGAATTAACTGTGTTTTGAACACCTGTCTCTACAAAATGCATATAGAGCAGGTGAGTGTTTCAAATAGCTAGACAGAGCGCAGCTAAATGGAACAAAATGCAGCCACTCAACTTCAACTTAACATGCATATTAAAAACGCGCTGGTTATGGTGTCTCCTTTTAAACCAACCACAATTTGAAAATAGACGGTTCAGACAGTCACTAAACAAACTGGTGCGCACTTACTAAGATTACTACTGTAACCTGAATGAAACTTGCTTGTTTTGATTATTGAGGGGGTAACTCCCCCCCATCCCCCCTGGAAACTATGCCCCTGCAATTATGTACATCTCATTGCCCCTTGAGTACTCGACAAGTAATTGTCCGAGGAATTGGAGTACTCGAGTAGACAAAATGACCAAAATGCCCATCCCTACTGTTCAACTGCGTCGAGGAATCGCAGAGCAGGCGTCTTCCAGAGCGGAGACACAATTAGTTTGGGAGATGAGAGCAAAATCGTGCTTGCAACTGAAGGTTAGATCAAAACTAGGCATTAAAGAATTCATTATTTGGAGGGTCCCATGACAACAAATGTAGTGGGCTTGTGAAACATTTGAATTTCTAAAACATGTGAACTACAGCGATTCAGTAAACTGAAGACATTAAATAATGGTTACTTTAATATTTGCTGGGAACAAAACAAGGTGCTTTGACCTTGCAGTGTGCATTGGCAATCTATTTTTATTGTTATTTATCTGTGTGGAAAGATAAAAATCTTTCTCTGGGCAGATTGTCAATTAGTTTCTGTTTGGGCTGGAAACCATGAAATTGATGTTCTTCCTCTCAGGGGTGCAAGACAGGAAGTCATAGCTCCAGTATGATTTGTCTGAAGGAAAAAACACCTTTCTTTTTCTTTTCTTTCATTGGTCCATCCCTCCATCCAAGATAATTTAAGTTAAGTTTATAACAACATTTTCAGATGAATGCCAGGTTAAAATATTTTATACATTTATATTTTATTTACAGCGATATTTGATTTATACTCAAATAAACTAGATTTGCATTTAAAACACCAGCTGCAAGGCAGCAAAAGAATAGTGTTAAATATTTAGGTAAGCTTAGGTCTTTAGGCTTTGGTTCTGTCTAAATGAAATTACTGGCTATTTGGCTTATAGGGGTGGGTAAAAAATATAGATTTTTCCAAACATCCCGATCTTCATTTGAACGATCTTGTTATTGATTCTTAAATACCAGGATTGATCTTTTAATCTAAGGAAATCACTTGAATTTGCATCCAAATTTCACGCAATGTGACAAATGTATATATTTGGAAACTGGCTGGTAAATGTTTACATTTCACGCATCAGTAATTGTGCAGTGTATTGGTGATGTACTCAGCAGCAGGATCCTTTTACCGCGTATTGAGAGTAAAAGTTGTTTCATGTAATGCATGTCAAAAACGACATCCACGTTAGACATGCCACGATATCATAATTTTCACACCATGAAAACTGTATTCATGTATTCATGTTCAAACCGACTAACACTGTTATTACAGCTGGTTGGATGCCATTAGGCACTATGGGTTTCATTAATCAATAATTAATTTCCTACACAATAGTGCAAGGCAGCTTGATTTTTTTTTTTATTTAAACAAAAAATTAAAATGAAATGTAACATGTGTATGTTCTTTGTGATTTTGCTTTTCTGCAGTTGTGAAGGGCAACATCTCTTTGGCAACGAAATAACTTAATCTGTGCATTCCCTCCATCATGTGCTACCAGTGGGGTATTTCGTTGTCCGAGCAAATACATCACTTATTGTGGGTTGTTGTGGGTTTAATGTTGGTGTTTTATTATTACCTTTCATCCCAGGACTCAGTTTAGCTGCTTCAAAAGAGAAATTACTTTGAATGTGTGTGCGTAAATTAATTTTGCCCTGTCCTAGGGTTGGGCAATATGCAAGAAATATGTTCACGATATGTTTATATATATATATATATATATATATATATATATATATATATATATAAACCCACACACATAACCACCTTTCCATTTACCATCAGGCATGTATCCCTCTATGACGACAGGCTGAAAATTACTACTACAAATTAAGATCTAAAAACAATTATATATGTAAGCATAATAATTATAATGATGATAATCACTTAAATATAAATCATGGTTCGAGGTGAATGTGTTTTTGTATTTTATGGTTTAATCACAGATGTAGAGTTTAAGTCAGAAAATTACATACACCTTAGCTAAATACATTTAAACTCAGTTTTTCACAATTCCTGACATTAAATTGTAGAAAATATTCCCTTTCTTAGGTCAGTTTAGGATCACTACTTTATTTTAAGAATATGAAACGTCCGAATAATGTAAATTTTCTGTCGGATTGAGGTCAGGGCTTTGCAGTGGCCACTCCAATCCCTTGAATTTGTTGCACTTAAGCAATTTTGCCACAACTTTGGAGGTATGCTTGGGGTCATTGTCCATGTGGAAGACCATTTTGCGATCACAACGAACTGCTCTGTGGAAATAAAGCCAAAGTCATGGCACCTCCAGAGCTGAAATGTCTGAGGTCATTTGCAGCATTCTTTTAGACAGTACTATTCTTGCAAAAAAAAAAAAAAAAAAATGCTGAAGACTGAAACAAAGAAAGAGTAAGAACCCTTTAAATACACGTGTTCCACGAGACTGCACATCTCCGAACAAACAGCGCGTCAGACATGCACATATACAGCTTTTCTGTCATCTGTTCTTAAAAATATAATAAAGTGTGTTTCTTCAAGCGCAACAGCGTGTAACAGCATTTCATGTGTCATTCTGAATCCAAGACATCTCACGGTTACCCACCATGCACATTATATTCGCCATCTGCAATTAAACATCTTCTGTCAGTGCTTTGCTGCCTGTGTAATTTGATACGTTGGTAAACAACATCTGGCTTTCAATGCGTTATTTAGGTTAATTTATCATGTGTCAAACTCTTCATTAGGCAACTATTCTTTATTTAAGGCTATTCTAGGCTATTGGATTGATTTCGGAAGTTCCATTCATATTGTTTCCCCCTTTTAGCCAGTATAAAATTTCACACCTTAAAGTAAAACTGGTAGCACCGTGGCAAACCTAATCCACTCAACCCATCTGTCATTGAATAATGTCTCTTTTAATACCTTTCTGTTCTCTAAAGTCAGTTGTTCATCTAAAACAACACAAACATTTAATTGTAATCATGCACGGCATACTTAGATGAGTTAAAGCCATTTTAATCCTCTCTCGTTAGCATTCTATCCTCTACAGACACTCTTTACAGAAATGAAGTTTTTGTTAAAGAGACGGTACCGATTTTTAGCATGTGTTCAAAAAATCAAGGTAAATACTTTTACAAATTATGCAATTAAAGATGTATCAAGAAATAATGTATGAAATATAATATATTATCTATTGATTGAATACTTTAATTTGTTCATTTTTAAAAAGCCAAAATGTGACAAATGATGAAAAAATTATAAAATATATTTGTAAAATTTACATTTTCGTAATTTACCTCGTTAGAAGGTCCCCTGTATAATTAACAGCATTAGCTGGGAGATAATTTAATTTGTATGCTAAAGGGACATTATAACTGAAATATTCCCAAATGAATCGATATTGAATCGGAATTTAATCTAATCGAGAGCTTGTGAATCGAATCAAATTGGGAAATATGTATCAATACCCAGCTCTATTGGCTAAATAGAAGAATAATTTTATCAAGTCATTGGAGAGTAGACAGTGCAATCAAGGCTTAAATAAATAAAACATTTTATAATAATTTGGGATTAATTAATTACAGAAATTTGTGATGAAGATTAATTTAGGTGGAATACAGCAATGTAAAAGGTCATTGTTTATTCATACCTTGAGGATGAACTTTTGAAATCACCATAGTGTATTTCCGATTATGATTTTTTCCAATCATTCCTCTAATAATGAGAATATACTTTGTTGAACTTTTGAAATGATTCATGATAAAGCTCTTCAATGATCATTTATCTACTAAACATCCTAAACATCCTCTACGTTCTAGGCTATCTTTCCTTTAATGCAAAGCAGTGGCAACTTACAGAATGCTTTACCTTGTCTTTGTCAAAGACAGGTTGTCAAATATTGTCAGATTGTCCTTGCATATTTGCGCTATATTTAGGTAGCATATAATATAGGTATTTCTGTTCCTGGTCAGTTTCAGGGGCCGGCAACTATTTGTCCTGGCTGTTGCTGGTCGTCCAGTCCTTTATGATGTGTAAGGCCAGGTTACAGTGTAGAAGGTGGTCAAGGAGCCATATGCCTTACACATGCCTGAGTACTGACCTGCTTCAAATAACTGCTATTTACATGGCTTTTTTGGATGAAGAGCCTAAATTCTACCTGTTTACTAGACTTTAAATGCACATCTAAATCCAAAAGAAAATGCAGAGATGCCTAAAATATGTTGTTGTTTATAGTGAAGACCGATTAGAACCTCACATTTAGTACGAATGACTGGCAGAGTGCTTGCTTTGTTGTTGCAAAAGTTGTTGCCCCTGCAGCTACAGGAAGGAGACCCTTCATATCCTTACAATGGGGCACAAGCCCAGGAATGTGGCGCCGACCCACGTATGTCAGACAGCCGTTTGTTTTGGAATCTGAGACTGAGAGGGTATTAATCTGTGCTGGGCCAATGCACTTGCTTCTCTGCCCAACATGCTTTCACTAGCTCTTTTGGCTAAAAGTGTAAGGCAAACCAGAGTTGTGGACAAACGGCTGCCAGTATAGACGAAAGACATTCAACCTGCTGAGATCTTCAGCTCACTTGTTTAGATTTACCTCTTTGGATCCCAAATTTGGTGATTAATTGTCACTTTTTAGCTCTCCCAACTGTAGTGGTCTCTATATTCTAGTCAGTTTTTTTTTTTTTGGAATATAAACATACCTAAAAATATTGTTCGAAGGACTATAAAATTCACCATTGAGTCTTTCTTTGAGTGAATAAGAAATAGTTTGGAAGGAATCAGTGGAGAGGTTCTTTTTGATTAATATTGTCAACTCTGGAGCACAGAACTGTGAAGGCTTACATGTTGGAGGTCCATGTGGTTGATTCCTCATTGTGATTTGCTAGACTGAGGATTAGACCTCAATAAGCACTTCCCTTAAAGTTGTAGACATGTAGGCCGCCATCCCTTGATCAGTCAAAGTCGGCTTCAAAGCATTTCTAGACCCTCCCAACAGAGAAAGAGGAAGGGCCTCATGTGTCTCACAGGAGCGATGAGGAGATTCTGGTTTCTTGATAAGTCTCCTCACAGCCCATGAATGATGTCACCTCACAAACCTTCCTCCTGGATGTGTTCCAGGCCTGCTCTGGTTTGGGCTTGACTTTTTGATTTGTGTCCACATTCTGGAGAAGCTTCCTGCTGCTCCTCTCTCCTAATTTTCCTGAAAGATTGTTAATTAGTTCCTGATTATGAACCTTACTAGGGCAATAAAACCTCAGGCTTAGAAGAACAGAGAGATCATACCCCTTTTACTTCGGTCTACTTTTCAATTTCTTCTGCCTCAGTGCAGTTACCTCAATAAAGTTAATGTTTAATGATAAACTGATCGACACAGGTAGATTTTGGTAACGGTTACTCATCACTGTTTTGAAAGCATTTGGGGTATATACACTCAGTGAACACTTTATTAGGAACACATGTACACCTACTTATTTATGCGATTATCTAATCATCCGTATTGCAGCAGTGCATACAATCATGCACATATGGGTCAGAGCTTCAGTTAATGTTCACATCAACCATCAAAAAGGGGAAACAAAATAATCTCAGTGATTTTGACCATGGCATGATTGTTGGTGCCAGATGGGCTGGTTTGAGTATTTCTGTAATTGCTGATCTCCTTGGATTTTTACATACAACAGTCTCTACAGTTTGCACAGAATGGTGCCAAAAACAAAAAACATCCAGTGAGCGGCAGTTATGTGGACAGAAACCTTGTTGATAAGAGAGGTCAACGGAGAACGGCCAGACTGGTTCGAGCTGACAGAAAGCTACGGTAACTTGGATAAGCACTCTGTATAATTGTAGGGAGCAGAATAGCACCTTGATGCGGATGGGCTACGACAGCAAAAGACCACAGCTGGCACTTTGTTAGGATCATAGTGTTCCTAATAAAGTGCTCAGTGAGTGTACATTCAATAACAACTAGACTGAGTGTAACTGATAAAATGGAATATAAAAGAGCACAGGGGTGTTGAGATGCATTTAAAAGTTGTTTTTTACTAATTGTAACTTAACACGGTTTTAAAAACATCTATCTTAAGACAATCAGCTTTTAATAAATAATCAAATAAATAATATTTACATGCACAATTATAATCAAGCTACAGTGGGTTTTTGCTTAGTTAAGCAATTGTCTCCCCAAGTATACATGACACAATGCAAAATCGAATATTTGAAAGAAGGACATCATATGCCAGATTAAATATACTTCCCGCATAACCACTGCTTTTCGAGCACAACTGCGAGGCCAACTGTGATCTGAATACCATGTATATATCCTGGGTGAAGCCAAGCTAAAATTGCATTATCTGTAAGTCCAACTTTGCAAAAATCTAACTGGTACAATTTCAATCAGCCTAAAGAGTTAAAATGACATTAAATCCGACTTAAATCAAACTTTTAAAGTGCATATAAACATACTGACTGTTTTAAACACATGATGCAAGACTCTCAAGGAAATCAAGATGCGTTTGTTATGCAACGGCCAAAGATATCCATCTAATGCAATTCTACCAACAATTAAAAAATAGTGCAGACTGCACTCGCTCTATCGCCCCCTGTCCCACTCAGCTTACACAAGTATTCTGTTATTAATCTGTTGCGTAATCAATCGATTAAAATTATCGAAGTGCACATCACCACTCTCCATTACATACTTTTACTCTTTGCTCTTGTACCCTCTTTGGGGTGTGACTTGCAAGCTATTGCCACCTGGTCTTTTTTTAAATGTGATGAATCTGCCCACATAAACACGTTGATGACTGATGGAGATCCTGGGCCTTGGGGTTGGAGAAGATGTCAGTATTGATTATGAGATAGATCTCTTCCTCTCTGTTTTTATAAGTAAACTCACAGGCTTCAGCGTGTATTTGGGGTAAAAGTAAGTAGTGTTGTCTTGCTCCATAATATTAGTTATTATCCTGACATAGGGTGTCTATGGAAGCCAGTAGTCTAGAAAGGTATATCCACCTAAGTAGGCAGTAAGGCACTATAGTATATAAATGCACACACACAACCACTCATACTGCTTTTAAGAGATATGCATCACTTTTTAAGAATAGCAAACGCTGCCAACATGCAGTGGGGGCTGACCTGGTTGCATAAAGCATACCAGTCAGCCATCTTTGTCCTTTGCTCCATTTCCCCTGCCTGCCACAAAAACATGGCTTAAAGCATACATCTGACAGAGGGAGTCTTTCTTGCCTTTCAAAGGTTGCTAAGTATGGATATGCAGTTTGACAGGCTTTTAGCAATGTAACCTGAAGGTTGCTGATTGTCCTTAGCAGTGGTAATCTTTTGCTTCCCTCCCGTCCTCTTTTTTCACTCACCGTCACTGTCCTATCTTACTTGTCCTTCCCTGGCTTCTCCATTTTTCGCCTTCACAGCGAGGCTCACTATGGAAACGGGGCATTCTCCTGCTGGTTGCCTGTTCATTAGAGACACACAAAAGTAAATGCTGTGACTGTTTTAAAATGGAGGCTACAAACTGCTGGCCTCCTCATTACTGCCCACTCCCCGTCTAACTAGGCCGCTCTCCAGTGCACGTTAATGCTTTCATTGCGTATCACCCACTCCGTTACTGTCCTCACTTATCAAGACCTGAACTGATTTGCACTCCGTAACACATGGTAAATTACACCATTACCTCAACTGGAAGAAGTCCTCCACTGCAAATCTGTGTCGAGTTTCTTCAGGGATATGGAAATTTGGCAATTCCAGCATTATGGATGACATTTTTAGTAAATGTGAAATTTTACTTCATATGCAGGGCTCCAGACTGTGACAAAAATAATTGATTTCGACAATAATTTAAAATCTAGCTGACACTGGCGACAGTTGGGTTGTGTGCGTTCATATGCAGTTTCGTCAGATATCATCTTGTGAGTTATTGAATATATTTTTGAACGTTTTTAGAATGCTTTTCACTTGTTCTGTTTCTGACAAGCTCACTGCACCACATGCGACAACAAACCCAGTGTGAGAGTTGTGAACAAATTATTATTTTGAACTGGATCTTTCAAAAGAACCGGACTCTTTTGAACCGGAGCTCACAACTGAGAGTGCAGACATTTCAAAATAAGAGTCCAAAGTGTATTTCAGGCTTCTTTATATTTAAAAGTCCCGTAGTGACTTAGTGTGTACCACTTTTTTTTCTTCTGGTAATTATTGATTGGGATTGGAGTAGCACAATAAACTGCATCTGGGATTTCATTCCATTTGCACTCTTGTAGTCTCTGTGTCTGGGAAATCCGGTAACAGTAAAGAAAGGCTAAGGCAATATTTTAAAACAATTAAAATTTTATATATATATATATATATACATATACACATACATACATACATACATACATATATATATATATATATCAAGCTTTTGACACTTATTTTTTTGACAAGCTTTTGACAACTATTACACAAGCTGTAAACATTCATTGATGCTCAAGAAGACAACACATTACTATTTGCATACTATATGTAAATATCTGTAATGTAGATTCTGAAGAGCAGTACTAAATAAAAAAAAACATGTCTCTTATATTTGTATAAACAATGAAAGGTGTGTGAACATTTATGAGACAAAAGGGAATGCAACTTATCTTATCAACTATACAGTATCTCACAAAATTGAGTACACCCCTCACATTATTGAAAATATTTGATTATATATTTTCATGTGACAACACTGAATAAATGACACTTTGCTACAATGTAAAGTAGTGAGTGTACAGCTTGTATAACAGTGTATATTTTCTGTCCCCTCAAAATAACTCAACACACAGCCATTGATGTCTAAACCGCTGGCAACAAAATGAGTACACCCCTAAGTGAAAATGTCCAAATTGGGCCCAATTATCCAGTTTCCCTCCCCGGTGTCATGTGACTCGTTAGTGTTACAAGGTCTCAGGTGTGAATGAGGAGCAGGTGTGTTAAATTTGGTGTCATCGCTCTCACACTCCCTCATACTGGTCACTGGAAGTTCAACATGGCACCTCATGGCAAAGAACTCTCTGAGAATCTGAAAAAAATAATTGTTGCTCTACAGAAAGATGGCCTAGGCTATAAGAAGATTGTCAAGACCCTGACACTGAGCTGCAGCATGGTGGCCAAGACCATACTTATCTTTGACTTTCTATCTCGTTTCTGAACAGCAATCTAAATCGAGAAAATCTGTCATTTGCTACTAAAAACAGCCATTTGGCTCCTTAATGTTTCAGTTTAGGAGCCAGTGGCTCCTGTAATTTTTTTAGTCTGGAGCCCTGATATATAATGTACTCAATACCACTTCAAACAATTTTAATGTATAACACTTTTGCCTCAAAAGAATAGAAAATGGCTGTTATTACCCACAAACTTTGCTTTTATGACCAGGACAGTGATATTTTGAAATGTATCTATTTTCCAGAACATTCCAAATAGATTCAGTGCTGAGGAAACTTGGAGTAACTTCTAGAACTTTCCAGTAATATATATAGTAGTATAAATACAGGGGCCTTATGCCCACCAGTTCAGTTTTGTTCCAGCTGCCTATGGCATCAAGAGGCTGTAAACATCCGGCAGACACATTTTGCTATGTTTGCAGCCAATTTATCAAGATAAGAGAGAAAAAGTACTCAGTGGAAACATCTGCTAAGATGTGTGAAGCCTGTAAGGCATATTTCGGCATACCTGTCAGGGATCAAGACAAACCCTGGGCACATCATTTCACCAGCGAGCACTGCAAAAAAAACATTTATAAAATGTGTTAATTTTTTAAATTGTAAAAGTTTTAAAATGTTTTAAAATGTTCAATGTTATTATAAAAATAATAATATTTATGAAAAAAATATATCATATATTAAAAATGTTGTGGGAATCTCTTACACATTAGCCATGGGTGAAATAAATGTATTTTTGTAGGATGGTCCAGAGGGGAAAAGAGAGCTATGAAGTTTGCCATCAAGAATTTTGCGGGAACCCACTGACCACTCAAGCAACTGCTACATGCATGGTGGACCCTTCCTAACATCAGACTGGCAAGAATGCACCTGCTATCATGTATCCGGACCTTCCTTCATCCATCGCCCCGTACCCACTCCTCCGGAGGGAGAACAGCCATCTTTAGAAGAGAGCAGCAAGTCAGAGAACGAGGAAGACGTTGTAGGTCTTCCTCACTCTCTGACTTGCTGCTCTCTTCTAAAGACGGCTGCTTTGGCAATTTCAGATGGTGGAGCTGAGGAGAGAAATCAATACTACCCCAACCAAAAAGACCTCAAGGACTTGATTAGAGATCTTGTCTCTCCAAGTCCAATGCTGAGCTTTTGACATCTAGGCTCAAGCAGTTGAACTTGTTGGATGAAAGTGTGCAAGTTGCAGATCAGAGGAAGCATCACCAACCTTTTTCCAGCTTCTTCATCTGTCAAGATGGGCTCTGCTTCTGCCACAATATGACCAGTCTGTTCGAGGCAATCTGAATCGCCTGTAACCAGAATGAGTGGTGCCTCTTCATTGACAGCTCATCCAGGAGCCTTAAAGCTGTGCTGCCCGTCTCTTCCCCTGGCTCACTCGGTGCACCTCAAAGAGGATTACAACAGCATCAAGACCTTGCTGGACGACTTGAAGTATGATGAGTACACTTGGGGGCTGATTCGTGAAAGTGATTTACAGTATAATTGTAAAATCTCTTCTAAATCTTTTGTAGTCATTTTTGTATTATAAAAATTATTTGTATATGTTGTTTTTTCTGACTTTATGTGAACGAAAAGACACAAATTTGCCTGTTTTCTCATTTGAAACAGGTACATTTTAAAATATCACTGTCCTGGTCACAAAAGCAAAGTTTGTGGGGAATAATAGACATTTTCTATACTTTTGAGGCATAAGCAATTAGGAAATAACACTTACCACCCAGGAACATAGTAGACCCCTGCAGATAGAGTCCAGACATCAGAAGTTTCAGGCTGGACAAGTTTTTTTTTTTTTTTCTGTTTAGATTGGGAAATGAGCTTGCTTTAAGGATGTGACAAATAAAAATTAAAAATATATATTTATATTTATTTAAAAAAATAAAAATAGCCACATAATTTAGAAGGCTTGGCACTCCTAAGAACATTCATTGTTGTTTAAATGTCCCATAAATGGGGAAAAACCAGCAGTATGAATCTTTTCATAATGGACGTGACTGTTGTGAAAGCATCACATTAATTTCATGTAAATAATAATAAATTGTATTCCTCATTAAACCTTATCTGGTGAAATATCTATATACAGTAAACACAAAACTCTTCTTTTGGGTAATAAATTGGCTATAGAAAGCCTATAAAATGTGGTACATATACATAAATATACAGCATTGTAACACAGACATCTCAGTCATTTCAAACTAAGAGCCCTTTGTGTGTTTAGAGCTTGTTTATAGTTAAAGTCACACATTCTCTACAAAATCTTATTTTTTTCTGGTTATGATTGGGATTTCTGGTTGACTAAAAAACTTAATCTGAGTTTTTATTTATTTTAAATTCATGTAGCCTCTATGTCTGTACGGAAACAGAAATATATATATTTTTTTCTATTAGCTGATTAATTGGTTATCTGCCTTTTCCACCAATTTATTTATTGGTATCAGTACAGTTAAAGTCAGAGGTTTACATACACCTTAGCCAAATACATTTGAACTCAGTTTTACACAAGTCCTGATAATTATTTGATTAAAAAATGTTTTCCGAAGAAAATGTGAGGGCTATGTGAATATGCAAAAGTCACTGCTGTGATGTTAGGGTGTTGTGGCGGTTGGTAGGGGAAAGCTTGGTGGTTAAAGGCCCAAGTCTCTTAGACATTCTGGTCCCTCCTTCACTGTAAGTTCTTTGTATCATCCACCAGATGAAAATAAGTAAATCTAGAAAAGTAATTGGCCTCGCTCAACTTTCTTCAATAGCCGTTCGATTTGAGGTATTGTTCACGACCATAGCAGAAAGTCAATAGGTGATTAATAAGTAATTAGTGATAATTGTCTTTTCATTTTCCATGCTAATTGAATAATATAAATACACGTCTCAAACACAAAAGCACTTTGAGTCGGTAAAGAATACCTTCCACATGTAGAGGATTGCTAATAGTTCAAAAGCACTCATGTAAAATGCATTCCTTGAATAGGTTTTGAAAACATTTTGAAGACTCTGTGGGCTGGTTATTGTCCCTTGCCATGCATAATGACACATTAGACACCTTTTTCAGAGAACTTTGACTAGAATCCTATTGACAAAAAGAATTGACTCAAGATATTGAGCCCAGCTGATGCGCCTGTGTGTGGCCCAGATAATTGTGTCCTTTGTACTTTGCATTTCAATCAGTGTGCAGAGGATTCCACCAAATCATCATCAATGTGTTGAGTGGGCAGGGCAAGTGAATTGTCCGTTGAGAAAATAGCAATGCTGGGCTAGAGAGGTTAAGATAAATTTGCTTTGAACAAATTCCTCCTTTGATCAGGATTTTGCCTTAGATGCTTTCCTTTTAGATGTTTTTTCACTGTCTCCTGTCATTCCACCCACAGAAAAATAAATAAATGTTTTCATGGGCACTATGGCAATATTAGCTAAGGACAGGGACGGCTCTTAGAACAAAGATACTAATATCTGTGCTGCAGACTGTCTGAACTAAAGTCCTGAGCCCTCAAGAATGATTTATAGGTGACCATATTATGGGTTTTTTTCTAAAGCCACATCAGTATGGAGAGACTGTCACAGGCATGGTAGGATTGGCCCTGAATGCTGGTTGTCATAGGGCCAGTTAACTACTTCACGAAGACCAAATTATTTCACAAAGGAACATGATTAGCACCCCCACAAATGCCTCTACTGATAGGTACCACATACAGAGGGGTTAAAAAGTCTTAGTCGCCTAGTCAAAATGCTTCTTTTCTGATTGAATTATTTTTTTTAAATACAAATTTTGTTATCAGCATTACAAGTTTGAATGTATCTAAGTGAAAAGTTGAATTGAAAAAAGAACATGTATTTCACATCATCTTAGTATATTTGTATGTTTCCAGCTTTAATATACTGTTTTGTACCCTACTGTAATTGTATAGCATGTCTGTAGACCGCAAATATTAGCCAGTTCTTTTGAATCTATAGTGGAAAACATTCAGAGTGACCAGTGTAATGTGTTTCCTGAACAAATGAATGTTATGAGCTGGTTCTTTTGAATCTATTGAGTAAAACACTCAGCGTAACCGATGTAATCCGATTTTCAAATTAATGACTCTTAGGAGCCATTTTTGTATATAATTATATCTACAGTGCATCCCTTGTAGTCCGATTCCCTAACGAATGGCTCTTATGAGGCAATTATTTTGAACCTATAGTGCAAAACACACAGCTTAACCTGTAATACATTTCCTGAATGAATGAATCTTATGAGCCGGTCCTTTTGAATCTATAGCGTGAAACACACAATGTGACCAATGTAGTCCGATTCCCGAATGAATGACTAGTATCAGCCTTTTTTTTTTTATCTACAGTGCAACCATTGTAGTCTGATTCCCTAATGAATACCTCTGATTAGTGGTTGACCGATATATTGCTGAGGCTGATAAATCGGCCGATATTCCGAATTTGTACTTTTTCGGCATCGCAGAAACATTTTCCCATTTGGCTGATTTGTTTCTTGAGGGCGCCGAAAATCGCCTGCTTGCATGTGAAATGAGACTTGTAAATGACCGGTCATGGTTCGTTTTGTTATTACGTGCCTTCGTATGATTGCAATAATAGACCTGTGTGCAACACAGTCTCATTTATACGGTCCACATATCAGCCGCAGCAGACACGTTTGAGCTCAATGTTGAAGTGCTCACCTGTTTCATTCTCCCTCTCTCCTCAATAGTTCCCTATAACTTTTAACTGTCTTGTCTAATGATAAAAATGCAAATATCAATAAAACTAATATCATATACCAGGGGTCAGCAACCTATAGCATGCAGAGGGGTAATCACTGGCACACCAGCAAAGGCGAGACAGGAGCGAACTATTTTATTTATATAAATTCTGCACCTGTATTCCAATCTACATCTTAATGTAATGTTTCCTCATGATAACGCAGTGTGTTTTCATGAGCTGAATGGGAGGCTAAAGAAGCCATTGACCAGGAAAATAAAAAATGTCACCATGTCAAAAAGGTTCCAGACCCCATATTTCCTTCTACAAATCATATCTCATATCTCGTTTAAACAGATGTAATAAACCAACATCACACAACTTCAGCAGATCAAGCATCCTGTGGAATGCTCATAAATCTTCCTGTGAAGCATGTATTCTAACAGTTTCCCCTGAACAGTTCCCTGTAACGTTTCTAATGATAAGGCAAATATCAATAAAACTTCTATTATAATAAGCAGATATGCAGATATCTCATTTAATAAAATGTCATTCACAAACCTCACTAAAATCCACTGTTTTCTTCCCGTCGAGCGCTCATTTAATATCTTCCTCTGAAGTGCGTATTCTATCAGCCAGAATCAAAACCTTGATCAAAAGTTCCTCTGATTCACAAATCATGCTGGTCACTCCGTGACAATCCAAGCAGGCGATCCAGACCATTTAAACTGTCAGGGGATTGCTTCTGCTCGTGCTGGATTCAGTGCAACATCAAATTAAAAGCGTTTCATGTGTGTTATAAGTAAATGTCTTATTCACTAAGCACTGTATGTGCATTTGGTTTGTTTCTGTATTTTTTGAGAAAATGCGATTGCTAAAGTTGACATGCCATCCATGGTTGCTGGACTACTGTGTGAACTACTGTGCTGGACTACTGTTATTTCCTTCTTCCTAATATATTAACAATGTGCACATAAATTACTAAAATTTGATGACTAAACAGAAATCAGAAGAAACTGCTATCTAATAATAAAATTGTTTTTTTTTTTAGATTATTTTTTCAAAGATAAAGTTTAGTGTGAAATTGAGTAAATATAGTGCTAAATATGTTTATAAATGTTTTAGCAATTTTATGTTTTTTACTATATTAAGTTGTGTGATTAATTTTTTATATTTCTATTTTTAATATTATATTCAACATTCTCAGATAACAATTGTTTCTTCTGCAGTATATCTGCTAAAGTAAATGTACATTGTTTTAAATGAGTTTTAGATATTTATATTGGAAAACAAGCTAAAACAAAAGCAAATCAAAAACATATTTGTTGCAGTGTATAATTGGGCAAAGACTCTCTCACCTTTCAATTAAATTGCTGCGTTTTGCCAATTTTCTTCACGATAAGAAATACACAGTGACGCATATATTATGATTCAATGCGAGCGAGCCATCACGTTATGATCTAGCTGCAGCAAGCATGCACACTCAAGGGACAAGCATCCCCACTGCATCTGCCAAATGCAGTTTCAATCTCTCCCCCTTTGATCGGGACATTTTGTGCAACTTAGAAGAGGCGCTGACCGCACAGAGAAATATCAGTTTCGGAGATTGTAGTTACAGTTGAAGTCAGAAGTTTACATACACTTAGGTTGAAGTCATTAAAACACATTTTTAACCACTCCACAGATTTAATTTTAGCAAACTATAGCTTTTTCAAGTCGTTTAGGACACCTTCTTTGTGCATGACCCAAGCAATTTTTCCAAAACTTGTTTACAGACATATTGTTTCACTTTTAATTGACTACATCACATCTGAGATGGCATGAAGGTGAATAAAGGATGAGAGAATTTTCATTTTTGGGTGAACTATCCCTTTAAGCTCCTCATTCCAAATATGGAGAAATGCTGTCATCTCCTGCCATGTTGATGCAATAGTTTTGTAGGTTATGTTAATTTGATAGCCCAAATATTTGGAAATATATGAATGAGAAAAAAAAATATTTCATTAACAAAGCATTCAATATACAGATCGTGCTATTTTGTAATTTTTGAAACATGCCATTTTTCAAATTGAATTAATTGCTTAAATTATAACATAAAAGGATGACACAGTCATTTTGTATGGTTAGAATAGAAAAACAATTGCCTCTGTAAAGGTTAAAAATGCCCCTGAAAATGTAATATTTCCCTAAAATGGAAATTTATTTCTGACCCAGGTTCCATCTGACCTATTCAGGAATTGAGAAAAGTAGCCTCCTGTGAGATTTAGGTGAATTTGTTGTAACACAGTGTGACAGTGTAGTCCGATTCCTGAATGATTTACTTTTTTTAGTGAAGCAAAAGCACTTTGGTCTGAGGTCATGTCCAAGTCGAAATGAACCAAGAACTGTTACTGTGTTATGTTCTACTTAAGGATGCAGAGACATTTTTTGTTTGTTTAGAATTTGTATTTAATATATAGTTAAAGTAGGACCAATTATTGGATGCATTTATTCCTCTAAAAAAGTCTTTGAAAGTCAGTTAAAAGTCTTTTGCAAGAATTGTTTTAAATGTGTTAGATCTGCTCTGTTGGGCAGTAAATGTATTTCCAAATATTTCTTCCTCAAAAGTTACAATTGTTAATGCACCCATTAAGGAATTAAAATCATTATGAAGAATCTGAACTGGAATATTTAAATTCCATATGATTCCCATCCCTGGCGTATTTTTCAGTATAGTGTGTTTTATTGATTGGTTATTGGTGGTAGAGGTTGCAAACAGTCTTAAGTCAACCGTCCAGTCAGCTTCATGTATTCCAACAGGGCATTCTGATTATTAAAAACCAAACCCTTGTATACTTCTAGATGGTTTCTTGGGGAATAGGGCCTGCCCCAAGTTCACAAGTTGGGGAGTGGAGTGGAGGTGATGCGGATGAGCTCCTGATTGTAGAGTAAATGTGTTGTTGGAAGGTGATCTTTCTGCTGTGTTGTGAAATAGTGTGGAGTGCCATAATGTGGCTCTGCAGAAATAGCTGAACTTGCGGTTCATTCTGAACACTCAGTTATGGAGAAAACTTTACTTATAGCTTCTGGACCTGTGTCAGTGCAGAGGCTTTGATGACAAGGTTAGACTGTGTATAATACATGTTAAGGCAGAAAATATTGAGCAGTGACCAGGGCAGGCATGGAATACTCATTCACACTGTGCCACTAGTTTGCTACTTTCAGAAACATTACTGAGAAAAAAAATCGATTTCATAGGTCCTCTGTGTGTCAAGGGGTTTGAGTAATAAGGACAGACAATGGCAGAAGAAACACTGTTCTATCGGTCTTAATCTCCATTTTTATGACTCTGTGCTAACTGTTGCCTCTGCAGATAGCGGTCTCAGCGGCCAAATCCCCCTCCACAACCGATGACTTATACCTGGAGGACGCCGGATCAGGAGGTTACCCCGAAGATGATGATGACTTCAGCTCTGGATCAGGATCAGGTATGCTGGTTCCCAATATGGGATGCTGGTGTACTGATTTGTCCCCCAATAGGCTGCCTTATTACAATACCAGTAACATTACCTTAGTCAACCAGCTTCACCAGAAAGTCCATGCTGATCAACCAGCTGCACCATCCAACAGACTGCAAAAAAATAAAAATTAAAAAATCCAAATTTTTATTTTTGTATTGTTTTCGAGGAAACATCCTTAAACAAGATATATTTAAGTAGCAAAACTGTGATAAGACTTGTTCAGATATAATATATAAAAAAGAAAAAACTATTTGTCAATGGAGTAAGACCATTTGAATCAAGACAAGTTCTCTGAAAACAATTTGTATTATCTTTTTCAATTTTGCTTCTCTAGTGAATGTATCTAATTTTAAGAATGTTTAGATAATTTTACTGAAAAAGGCTAGACCAGCATGGAAATTCATGCTGCTGTAAGCTGGTCTTTTCAGCAGGGTAGAATCAACCATCATTGATTCTAGGTTCACAATCTAATAAGATTTTCATTGTCTTTTAGGAACTGGAGATGAGATCGAGGAAGCTGCCACAGTAAACACATTGTTCATCGTGCCTAAAGCAGAGCCCACACAGGACTCAACCAAAGACTTCACACCGAAAGTGGAGACATCTTCCGCCCGCGATGTCCCCATAGACAAAAAGAAACGAGTTAAGACAGAGGTGAGTGCAAGCTTAGTGTGCTGCAAGGTCCTTCTTAAGTTGAACTTTGGGTCACAAGTGGATCTCTCTGTGTAAATGATTTAAATGTGCAGTTATCCAGCCAGCAGAAAGTGCAGTATTATGAAAGTCATCTTTCACTTATTGTAACACTTTAATCTTTCCACTCAGCCCCCAGTTCTTGCTACAGAGGACTCGCGCAGAAACCCAGTCACAAGCACCACCAGCCTCCCTCGATCCCCATTGGATCCCCTAAATGTCCAGTCTGAAAATCTCTTCCAGAGGACAGAGGTTTTGGCAGGTAGGTTAATCATAAGTATGTTAGTATGGTCATTGGTCAATTAGTTAGGTATGGCAGCACTGCACGATTTTTCTATCGAGTAACTTTAGGCGATATATCAAACAAATAATGACAGATGTTTTGAATAGATTTTCATAATAATTTTGGTGCAGCATCTGAAAGTGTCTCTGAGGAAATCTTGCTCATAATTCATGGTGCTGCAGTGTGCACTTTCTTAAACTTGAGCTGCAGCCCTTACTGGGAGCTTTCACAGTTCACTGCATATTTATTTATTTTTTATTTTTCTACCAGAATGCCTACTTAATCCTCTGTCTCAGCAAAGATGCAAAAAACAAAGATGTTACTGTACAACCCAGTCAAAATAACAGATCAATTTATTGATGTTTCTTAAGGGTCACATTTTTTAATTAAAGGAATATTCCTGTTTCAATACAAGTTAAGCTCAATCGGCAGCATTTGTGGCATTCCCACAAAAATAATTTCGACTCGTCCCTCTTTTTCTTAAAATAAAAAACACAATATCGAGGTTACAGTGAGGAACTTACAATGGAAGTGAACGGGGCCAATTTTTGGAGGGTTTAAAGGCAGAAATGTGATGCTTATAATTTTATAAAAGCACTTGGATTTCATTCTTCTGTTAAAACTCATGTATTTGAGCTGTTAAGTTTATTTAAACCATAATATTACAGTCATTTTAAGGGTTTTTGACATTACATCATCATGACAACATAGTTGTAAAATTGGCTATAACTTTACACAGAAAAGTTGAGAGCGATTTTATCACACTAAAATCATGTTAATGCATATATTGTTTACTTCTTGTGTAGGGTTGTCACGATTATGAAATCTGGCTGATGATTAATTTTCAAACATTAATTGTAATTATGACAATTAATGGTCTCTTTTAGCACTTTCATGATTAATTGTCATATAAATGTCATATTTCTTAAGGTGAATGTGTGCTTCATACATCCTAAGAAGCCATCTTTACATATTTAACTTTAAAGCTACACTATGTAACTTTTTTTTTTTTTTAACAAAATCAAGTGCAACAAAAACCTTTTATCTGATCACAATACAGATGTCTTTTCCACAATACACTTTGATAAACCTATAATAATGACTTATATTTTAGAGCTTTCAGGACGAATTTCACGGGAAATTGCATACATACGTCATTCAACCCATGCGTGTTGACGTCATATCCATTCACAGATACATTCTGGCTACTGAAGTGTGTATGGGAGTAGCGTTAAGCTGAAAGTTTGTTGTCATTATGTCTGTAATAAAACCCGAATCGACATCGGAGTGGCTTTTCAGAGGTGGTGACAATTGAAAGGATTTAAAAGTGACCCAGAGATATCTTTTTTCTTACTCAACAGGTAAGTTATTTTATTGATATGGTTAATGTATTGTTGTGTAATCACACACACACACATACGTCTGCACCGGTTACAGTATGATTTTTGTATTTCACCACACACACACACACACACACATCTGTGTGTGTAGCAGTGGCGATTTCTCAGGGCCAGCAAAGCCTTCTCTGCTGGCCTAACATGCCGAATAATTCAATATTTTTCATCCTTTCATTCTCAATCTCCTTTTTGCCTATGTATTTTTAATCGCTTTCCACTCTTAATGAATCTACAAACAAATAGAGAAAAACTAAAAGTTTATCCAGTCAGAATTTATTCCTTGATGCTTACAAGTAAAGTGTGACAACTGTTTCACAATTTGCATGCCCGAGTCTGAAGCAACTTCCTACTAGGAAAAGTGCAATGAAATGGATCTTTAAGTCAGAATTACAGCTTGTAGACTCGTACAGAAATTCTCAACTCTGATTTTGCCGAAATGCAGGGGCATGATGTCACACAAACATGTCGACACTCCGGGAGATATACAAAGTGATAAACATTCACTTTATTAAGTAATATTGATAAATTAGTTTGTTTCCACTTAACATGGTATTAAAGCTTGTTTAATCGTACACCTGAAGCACACATGGTAGCGCTGCAGCATTGTTTATCAGTTGGGTTGCTAGGAGACATCTCTAATGCGAGTCAAACACCTGCTAAGCTAACGGGAGGGTTGCAGTTCCGAATATCGGGGAATGAAATGCACTTATGGTTGGAGATATCAAGTAGAAATATCTCACATCCAACTTGAATGGAACGTAGTATAAACGTGTACCCTGACTAAACGAAATTTATAGCAAGCAACATTTAAATCGCAAATATTCTTAGATTTTTCCAGGTATTATTGACCTCCTTTGTAGATTCATAGTAGTACACACACATGTGTGTGTGTGTGTGTAGTGAAATACAATAATTATACTTGCAGAACACTTCACTTGCTAGCACACGCATGTATTTTTCTTTATAATGGCAATCATTTATATAAATAAATCCTTTAGTCCTAGGCTTGTCAAGGACATGTGATTCTTGAAATGATGTTGACCACTGGTTGGTAACAATAACAATCTAAAAATTAGTTACTACCATGGTTTATTTGGCCAGAATATCCTGCAGTTATAAAAACTTTACAACGTTTGTCCTTATCAGACTATCAATCGTTATGACTAATCTTATTAACATTGCCTAACTTTTGTTACGTAATTTATATCAAAACATCAATGTTTCCAATAAGTCAAAACAACAGCCTAAGATATGGCACTTACCTGATCAGATGACATGTTTTCGGATATCCGTCTTTTCCTTTCTTTCGTAATTTGTTTGTCCATTTGCTCTGATAAGATGTCCTGTATCAATGTGTACACCGGTGCCTCAAACCACATTCATCCACGCAGAGGAGCAGAGCCGAAGCACAACTAGGGTCATTACTAAAACAACGTTCTTCTGTAAGACACATGCAGTTTTATTTTATAACCACTAGAGGGCCAAAACTAAAATAGTGTAGATTTAAATATATATAAATCAAATAATAAAATAGGGATACATGATTTCCTTAAGGCTTTAAAAACTTATAAATTACATAAAATAATGTTTAAATATAAAAAATATTTCAAAATACTTAAAATATGTTTCTGTTTTTGGTCAAAATTGGTTTTGGTCAATTTTACATTTACGCTGTTGTTTTTGGATCTGTTTTTTTTAATATTAGATATTTTATAAAACATTATACTTTAATATATTTTATTATATAAAATTATGCAATAGTAAAATATTTTTTTCCCCCCAGTTTCTTCACTTTCGCACGTTATTTTAATGCTCTTTGATTAAACCCACAAGCCCCTATTTCTCATGAAGCAAAACCTTTGAGATTTCGTTTTATCATTTTATCACTCCACAGAAATAAAGCGGTCGTCTCCTCCTCTGTCACTGCGTGTCATTAACACTGTGTATATGAACCCCACTATGACCAGGAACATTCGTTTAAAGTGAAGTTGGAGCACTTTGTGCTCACTATATTTTATATAAGTTTATATTAGTTTGTATATGTTTTGACGGGATTTTGGCGAGAACCTCTGCGGACTACGCACGCATCGGCTCTTCCAGACAGGAACTGATCTGGTTGACATCCAGAGTTCAACTGAATGACACCCAAATGCGCCACTGATTGCATTTATATATTTGCTTAAAATTCCATTATTAAAATGTGATTGGAATTTAAAGTGCACAATAATCGAGTTTATCTCAAATAACCACGGTTAGATCAAATAAACGTGATCAAACTATTATTTAATAATCGCAACAGGCCTTGTCATTGTCTTGACTTTTTGAAATGGTGAGTATTTTAACATTTATCATTTTGGCCTCCATCGTAAGTGCCTCACTGTAACCCATATTTTTGCTTTTTTGTTTTAAGAAAAGGAATTCATTCTTGTGGTAATCAACATTATGCCACAAATGCTGTCGATTGAGCTTAACTTGTATTGAACTCTGAATATTTCTTTAAGTACACTCTTAAGTACTTGGCTGTCTGTTTAATATCCTGTTGAATGTAGACAGAACCACAGTGAGAAGATACAACATCTTCCTGTTTTGGGTTGACACACTTCCTCTCTCTAAATCTCTTGACCCTAAAGCAATATTAAAGGGGTCCTTATTTAATTATCCAATTACTGTATATAAGGCCAAGCTGAGTAGGACAGGGATCTGCTTTCCATGAGCCACAGAATCCCAGATGACACTTTAGTCACGTAGCCAGCCAGGGGGAATATTTCAACATATAGCATGAGAAGTAAATGACTCGTCTACTTCTCTAACTTGAAATAAACAGATTTATTATGCCTGCTTAAATACTCTATTCCAGCTGTCATTGCGGGCGGAGTTATCGGCTTCCTCTTCGCAATCTTCCTCATCCTCCTTTTGGTGTACCGCATGAGGAAGAAGGACGAAGGCAGCTACGACCTCGGCGAAAGGAAGCCCTCTGGTGCAGCTTATCAAAAAGCTCCCACTAAGGAGTTTTATGCATAGACTCACTCATAGAAACCAAGCTTCACCAAGCAGAGTGATGGTCTACTATCAATGACTACGACAAACTTGTTCTGAATTAAAATCATACAACATGACTGAAGAAAAAATAACATAAAAGAAAGCTTTTGCTTAGAGTATTGTAATTAAGACCTTTTCTTTCTTTTAATGAGAAAAAGCAAGTGTTGCTTATTTTATGGCAAATCTCTCTCTGTATTTAAACATTTATTTTCGGTGTATTTGAAAAGGCTGAAAAGACAACCACAATCTGTAAAGGTGAGGATATATCCCAATCTGTCTTCTGTCAAAGGAGCTGTTTTAGTCACTGACTACTTTTTAACTGTAGCAGTATGTATTTGTAAAGAACATTTTTAAAGTGGAATAATTGAATATAATTGTTCTGGATCATTTCTCATCTTATTTCTTTGATTTAATTTTTTTTGTCCTAGCATGTCTGATGTTGACCATAAGTGTATTTCATTAATTTATCTTTTCTCTGATTTAAAAAAATGCCTTTTGGATTAACTCTGAGTCGATGTAAGTGTTTTCCTGCAGGTTACAATTTTTATTTGTTTTTATTTCACAATAACTCTGTTAGAACGACAGATCATGTGATGTTTTGTTTTATGTTCGCTTTTTCAGTTCTTGGTCTCAGATCTGAACAAATTTGTTCAAAGACCCACGCGTCTTGCAAAATTGTTTTCAGTAGTTCGCTGAACACTGAGGCTTCATCTACGCTTGAGCCCTGCAGTGTTTTTAAGTTAAGAAAAATGACCAGTGCTATTTGAATACTCCCATACATCAGTTCTCTTTGTCCACGTCATGGCGATTCTAAATCTGCCCTCAGATGTCTGAAGAGAGCTAGATTTATCGAATTGATGAGCCCATAGCCTTCCCTCCATTACTCTGTTCTTATAATGAGAGGATGAGGTACCTCAGACTGACTCCTCTTGGGGCCCTGACATGGCCTACCCATCCCTAGATGTACATTTGATCAGAGCCAGTTCTGATGTTTTGGTGATGAAAGCCTCAAGACAGATTCTGCTGTGATCTGTTTTTATTAGCTCATCAAGAAAGTAGATACAATGTTTTGCTGTTACAGGGAGCATCTCTCCTACTGGAACTAAACATGCTAGAAAGTTCAGTCAACATATATTGAAATGGACTCTACAGTGGAATCGTTGTTGATGTTAATTTCTTTTGTGGTTTCCAGTGGTACAAGTTCGGAATTGGTTGGTAATCATATATAATGTATCAACTACATCAAAATCACTTGTCATAGCTAAAATGAGGTTGATCCATAATAGTGCTCATCAAAACCATTAGTTAGGCAAGATCAGTATGACTAAACAAGCGCCGCCTCACTCTCTTTTCATTCATATAAAGGTTCATATGAAGTTGTGAAGCATTGTGAATCCATTGTGAATCCACTCTTGCTTGATTTCTGAATCTGTCCTTTCTCGCACCCTTGTTCCTCTGTAAAACTGTACCCAACTGTGACCACCCCTAAGTGACTGGACTGACCCGTACCCATCTAAGCTGGAGCTGAACAAAGCAAGGTATTGAGAGAACACCGGCAAACCCAAAGACTCATTTGATTTTTACATTGCTGTGTATTCCTTTGGCCACACTTGAGTTTTTATTTTGTTTCATTTATAGCTGTTAGTTTTTGTTTCTGTTTTGACTAGAAATATGACCATTGAGTCTAATTACGTATTCATGTATGGGACAAATCTATATAGAATTATATATAAATGTATATTCACAAATGTTTTAAACCTTCAAAGTGCCTACCATTTGGAAACGTTCAAATGTCTGACTTGGTTCCAGATGATTTGTGCGCCAGAATGGCTAGAGTGATCGAATCATGTAAGCACAGCAGACTGAAATGATAACTTTTTTTAGTTGTACAAAAAGCAGACAGTATTGTACCTATAAGTTAACAACACTACTGAATAAACATTGTGGCCTAATTTTGCTTTTCGCACTTTTTAAAAACTTTTTAATCGGTCTATCAATCTCACTAGCTAGCTATTTATCAATGTCTGTTAACCCATCTCTATCTCTGTCTAATTATTGTAGGTAGTTGAAAGCAAACTATTGGAGTATGTAATGCCATGTATGAAAAATTCTTCCCCTGTGTCTAGAATCTCATGCAGGGACTATAAAATGGGAACCAAAGGGATTAAATGCTGAGAGTGTTTACACATGGGCTCAGCACTGCAGATTACTTGTGTATTTATTAATCTTTATTGGTTCTCCTCTGGGATTACTGTTCCAAAGCTTGATCCCAGTGGCTCTCTTATTCAGATCAGTGTCCTGGATGGTGGAATACAAATGATTGACCTTGTGGAAAGATAAATCTGAACATTGCTGTCCAAGATCATGCCTGTGTTTGTATTCACAGCAACCAAACTGCCATGTCTTTTTATTTTACTGGGAGGGCATTGTAAAAATATAGTCGTAGTAGCCTATAATCTGTTATAGTACACTGTAAAAAATGAATGCCATATTGTATTCAGGTTGATTCAGTCATATTAAATATTTGATTTGATTTGAATAAAACAGTTAATTTAAATGCTACTTCTTGAAGTAAATTTTAATTTGTTATTGATATTTGAATATTAATATTTTAAATGAAAAATATTTTTTACAGTTTGAGTTTTTTAAATTGGGAGGCATTGTATTAGCTCTGTACACTCACTGAGCACTTTATTAGCAACACCTTTACACCTACTTGTTCATGTGATGATCAGCCAATCGTGTGGCAGCAGTGTAATGCATAAAATCATGCAGATATGGGTCAGGAACTTCTATTAATGTTCACATTAATCATCATAATGGGGAAAGATGTGTATCTCATTGATTTAGACTGTGGCCTGTTTGTTGGTGCCATACAGGCTGGTTTGAGTATTTCTGTAACTGCTGATCTCCTGTGATTTTCATGCACAACAGTCTAATGTTTACTTGGAATGGGGCCAAAAACATCCAGTGAGCGGCAGTTCTGTGGACGGAAACTCCTTGTTGATGAGTGATGTCAACAGAGAATAGCCAGACTGGTTTGAGCTACAGAAAGGCTACAGTAACTCTGATATCCACTCTGTACAATTAAAGTGAGCAGAATAGCATCTCAGAATGCACAACACGTCGAACCTTGAGGTGGATGGTCTACAACAGCAGAAGACCAAGTCAGGAACTTTATTTGGAACTACTAGTAGTTCCTAATAAAGTGCCAGGTGAGTGTATATTTCAAATGGAATGAGGTTCTTTGCAAACAGGCCATGATTTTAACCCCTGTTGGTAATGTAAACACTACCATGCCCCTAAACTTCCCCCTCTTTTCTTTTTTTGATTTCATTTATGATATTTTCTCATATTATCAAGAGGTCAAGCCTAGCCTTAGCATTGGCAGATGCACATGGCTTACTCTACAGGCTATGATCTGTAGCATCTGCCTGTGAGCCAGTCTCTTCAAAACATTTCAGTTTGTATGCAATCCAGTAATCCTCCTTTCTCACCCATTCATCCTGTTCAGTCGCTCCGTTTGTGGTGTTCTGATTATCAGTCAGAGCGCGCCCTCATTTTATGGCTTCCTGATCAGCGTCCTGTGTTTGTGTTTGAGCTGAAGTTTGGTTTCTGTTTGTAATTTACAAGGTCTTTTTCAATATGGGAGGGGATAGAGGAGGGGGCAGGAGAAAGGGGGAATGCATAAGGAGCACAAAAGGCCACCGGGGCTTCGCTTTCAGAAATGGGGCTGATTCATTAAAGAGGCCAACCATGGATGCCAAACCATGCAGAAATTTCAAGGAAATGCCTTTCAAAGTAAACATACTGGCAGGTTTCATAAGCGATTATTACCAAAGGGCAACACAAGTACTAGCTTTAATCCATGTGTCAAAAGCGGGTGCGCCACTAAATTCTTTTATGCACCAGTTTCTTTGGTTAAGGATTTATATAAATTTGTATTTATATTATTTATTTACTACATAAATATATATGATTTACTATAATATAATTTTATATTAATTATATATTATATCAACATACCATATTTTATATAGTTTTTATTAAATATTCTATATACATATTATATTATAATGATTATTATTATTTATATATAATGTATAAATATATAAAACTGTTTATTTATATACATTTTATTTGTAAATATTTTTTAAACTAGACAAAACTTTTAATGGCTCTTGGGTCAATGTGTTACTGCTTTTATATTTGAAGCTAATGGTCTTTTCCTTTCTTTTTTTCTTTTTATTTCTACCATAACTTCCACCATTGTGCTAACTTTAACCACACACACACTAAGTAAAACTCTGCCCACCAAAGACATATCAACCAACCAATCACACAAAATGATTCACAGGAAGAGCATTTCTCATCTACTAGTTTTTTGATTGGCTACAAAAAAGTCCCAACCCCAACTCTATTTGTCATTTACAGAGACAAGTGCTGTCCCAGAGTGTAATTTCTTAGAGCTTCTCCTCACCCCTTTTTTTATATATCTGTCAGGTTGGACATTTGTGGTAGTGCAAAAAATTATTTGGCGAATTACTTGAACTGGTCATTCATAACTGGTCATGACCTTGTGGATTTGTTCACAACATTTTTAACATTCGTTTCATCACTTTTTCCATTTACTGGAATATTGGATGATTGAGAAAAGAAAAAATTGGTTATGGTAAAAAGAAAAATGCTGGTCTTGTAAAAGTAATTCTGTGCACTTCACCACTTCAAATAAGTACTATTGATTTTTGAAAATTTACCATGGTAGTATCATTGTATTATTTGGTACCAAGTACCTTGGAGTACCATGTACATACCATGGTACATGAATATGGTAATCATTCAGTACCATCAAAGCATCATAGTATTGCCATTGGCCACCATCACTGTAACATGGTAGCGTCACAGTATTTTTTGCAAGGGTTATACATCAAACCCCATACTTAAAGGAGAGTTAATTTGGTCTCTGTCTCTCTGCCCCAAGAGGACCCTCCTCATCCACCAAGAGGCCAGATGTGCTGTTTGCACAGTCAGTATTAGACTCTCGAATGCACTGAAAGCTATCGCACTAGGGATAATTCCACACAGTGTTAATTTGTAGAAGGATCCACTCTCCCGGATTAAAGTTTTGACAGGTGTAGAGAAAAACACACTCCCCCGCACAATGGCTTGATGCCAGAGTAATTGGTCCCTGTGGGTGGAAGGTGTACTTGGGCTCTCTTTCTTGGCTTGTAGGGCATGGTGGAACTTGCACAAAAGTGGGGGGTGTCACGTTGGAAACGCGAACATTTTCATTGTGGTGTAATTAAGCAGCTGAAGTCTTTCTCTATAAGAGTTCATTCATTATCATGTTAAACTGAGTCTTGTCTCAGTGGAGAACTGATGTCAGAACCTTTTAAAAGGTAACTTGATAGAAGTAACACGTGAAAAGGCAGTATTTTACATAGACAGTCCTGTCAAAAAAAGTTCTTTCAACCATTTATGAAATCCATTCTGAAAGAGTCTAGAGGGCTCTTTAATTTGGGTGTTAAAATCACTTGACAAGCGCAGTTTTATGGCCTGTGTTGATGTACTTCCTCTGTTTGATTCCAGAAATTTTCCAGATTCCGTATCCAGAGTTGATTTCAGACAAATGTCCTTGATTCTAAAGAAAAAATGGGAGGAATATTAAATCTTACAATAAATGGTATAGGTAGACCTTTTGTTTCACCAATTAATCTGTACCGATTCTGGAACTATCGGTTATGGGCAAATATCTATGCCGATATTTGCAGACCCTTTTTTTTTTTTTTTATTAATCTGTGGCTGCCGTTGGAGGATTCTACAGTTTAAAAGGCTTTGTTATTGCAAGTCATCTTTCCAACTTCTCATATCACTGTGCGATCTCTACAAGTAAGCTTGTAGCCTTCTTTTTGGACTCTTGTAGCCTCTATGTCTGCGCCCGTCGTAGTAAGTAAAGACAAAGAACATTCTATAAATTGATTTAAAAAAAAAAAAAACTATCGGCTGATTAATTTTTTATTTGCCATTTTTCACCACCGAAGATATCTGTATCTGGAAAATCCACTATCGGTTGACCTCTAACAAAGTCTACTTCACACTATTTATCATTTACAATATGGTCCCTATTTTAAGAGCACTAAGTGCAGGGATATGTGGTACGTCATATGCGCAAAGTTTGGGTATTTTTATGCAAGCGTGCGTTAATTCAAGACGCAAGTGGGTTTGGCAAAATTACGCACACAAAGTGCTAATGGGCTGGGTCAAGTGCATTTTAAGAAAATTGTGCTTAGAATTAGAATTCTTACGCACACAAATTAGATAAGATATTGCGCGTGGTAGTTGTGCCTAGTGCGGTCACAAAAATAGAGCCCTGTGACTAAAGTCAACTTTTAGGAATACATTGGCATATGGATATCTTTAAAGCTAATTGACAGAATAAAAGCCTCATATTTTCATTTCATAGGCTCTTTAAAAGGGAAGAACTTTTAACTATTTATGAATTCCACTCAACCCTGGAAGGCTTTTTAATTTAGGTGTTAAAACCAGCCCTAGGCAGAGGTCAGGCATGTCAGTCGAAACTTCAAACAACAAGTACCTGCCCCAATTTAATGGCTTTTTTGTGAGAGGAAGGATTGGATTTAGGCCTTTCTAATCTGTGACGTAGGTGCAATTCATTCACAATGTGAGGAGATTATTACCAAACCCTGCATAATCCTCAACTCTCAAGTGAGGGGTTTAAACTTTCAAAGTAAAATTACTTGGTGTAAAAGATGAATAATATTCCTCTCCCTGACAACAAACTTAATTTATAGAAATGACAAGCTTCTCAGTTTGCCACTTAATCATTCCCGCTCTTGATTAAACACAGACTGATAATGAATGCCAATATGCCACCTTCGCTCCTCTTGATAGGATTTGGAAAATCATTTCCAAAAAAATCGGGCTCTCTGGCGTTTTGAGCCACGTCTATGCAGCAACATGATAGCATGGTTTAATTTAAATACGCAAAGCTCACTGTCGCCCCATTGAAAATTAAAGTTTGTTGTGATTAAGACCCTCTGATGGGTCCGTTTCTAATAATTATGTTTTAATTAAAAGCAAACCTCTAGAGAAAAAAATTAACTTGTATATTAAGGCTCTCTAGAGATGGTTTGAGCAGGATTGAGCAGATGGATTTGGAATAGCCTTAACCTTTAAACTCAAGGCTTTCTTTTTTTATGTCAGATATGGTACCAGGGCTGTTACAAATGAGCCTTGCACAGTATTACAGTAAATGAGCCAGAAGGTTGGGGTCTAGACTACATACTGTTTAGCTGTTTTGTTAACCTTTATAGCAGCCATGCTGTTAGCTAGTAAAGGTAGATGTTTAGCATTGCCTTTCTGGTAAACCTTGTTGGTTGCCCAAGATAGTCTTCTGGTGAAACTAGTTAAGAAAAATGGTGGGAACACAAGCATCCCATGCTGGGGATCAACGTGCAAGACACAACTGGTCTTTAATTAAAGTGATTAGGGTTGGAACAAAACTCTGCTTTATGGAATTATTTGTTAAAATGTTAAACAACACCAAATGTCAGACATTTACAAACTTGTGTAGGTCTGAATAAGCAATGAACAATAAAAATAAATCAATACAAATGACTAAATCAAGAGCTTTTTTTGTCTTAATCACTAACCCTAGTTTCAATTAACAGGAAAAAGCATCACAAAAACATGTAATTCAATCTGTGACAGGAGCTCTTGACAATCCAACACATGCACAGATTGCTGTTTCATATTCTGCCTGTCACCACAAATCAATAGATACCAACAGAAACCAGCCTGGCTCTTTCATCCATTTTATTTAATTAGATGTGCTGACAAATTAAGCAATCAGCTGGAGATTCGCTCCTCTGTGCCTTCGATTCCCTTTTACTAGCCTTTTCAAGACTGTATACAGTAATGTGTCATGTTCCTTTGTTTCAAGACTTCTGGCAGCCTTATTCTCTTAGGTGCCTTTAAGTTAATGATGACAATGTTCTTTCAGTATTATTGTAAATTATGCACTTACAGCGTTTAAACTCAAACAACACGATCACAAGCAAAGATGTCTTCTTTCAGAGAGTTCCAGTGTCCTAGGACCGGTCATATTATGCCGACTCATTGACAAGCGTCTCCTACCAGAGATTTTTGCATCGGCTCCAGCTTGTTTAGCTTCCCTTGTGGTGCCACTGGAAGCACGTTGAGTGAAAAGCGTGTTTCAGTAGTTGCATTTTTCCCTCTTACATTACATTTTTACTCCACTTATGTTTAGGTTTGGGTTGAAGGGAACAGTTTGTAAAATATTTACTGTGTTGAAGTCTATGTAACTTGCTTTCCAACTTGCTATTGGCGCCCCTCTGTGGACATTACACACATAAAATGGAGGTTACGCGTGCTTCCACATGCCCATACATCCAGCAACACTTACCGCTTTTTCCACTAGAGACAGTGTTTCAAATTTCGGTAAGCACAGACCGAATTTAGCAAAATAAAAGTCAAACTACTGTTTCCGATTTCACTGTTAGAACAGTCAGACTCAAAGGACACCAGTGAAAATTCACCTGTTCTGTTCTATTGATAAATAACAGGAAGAATACACATTGCCATATGTGTCACATTGTCAGAGCAGAACATGTAGCACTGAAGGGGAAAAGAAGAACAACCATGTGTTTACAGTCCTCATGCCCAGCAGAACAGATAAGCTCATTCAAACTGGTGCCTAAAACACCTCTTCAGATTTGGACAATCCAATTGAGTTGCATGGATAATTTGCTTAAACTCTTCTCTCATTATACCCACCCTCATGTCATTCAAAACGCTGTCAGATGCAATTTTGAAATAAATAAATGTGTATGTTTGTACCTGGATACCCTTGCATGTTAAATATAAATTGTACAACTAGACTAACACACAACTTAGATTTTTTTTTTTTCAAACTACTTAGTTGTTTAAAAGATTATTATTTTTCTTTTGCACATGTCTTATCTCACATAGGACACCAAGTAAGCTGGGACTGCCACTGATGCCCCGTCAAAACAATAGGTGCATAACACCCCTGAGGCCCAGTTTTAAATGATAGAAAAAGCTGTCTTAAGCTTTTTTTATTTTATTTATTTTATTTTATTTTTTTGCCAACTATCTGAATGTAAGACAAGGCAAAACACCCTGTGAAAATAATTCTCAAAGGGATTTAGGAACTTTAGATTTTCTCTCACAACAGCCTCTGTTCATGGATCCTCTTCAAAAGCATTCCTGATACCACCCTTTACCCATTCATGCAGCAACAGTCTAATCAAACCTGGTTTGAGTGTATGGATCTTCTTGCAAACACAAAAACTGAGAAAGAGTGGTTGAATGGATTGTGTTGCCATGTTGGCTACAGTAGACCACTCAAGCAACTCTAAATTAATTAAAGGACAAAGGAAAATGGTATCCCCCAAAGGTCTGCTTTTTAGGGCAAGTTGTTTTTCCCTTTTCCTTTCCCCTTCTCTGTGAATACATCTCTTTCTTTTCATATAGCTTAAAGACCACCCACACACACACACACACATTTTATGTTGCAGCCTAATGCTAAAATGCTTTTAAAAAAATAAATCACATCAATTTACACTCCATACCCCATAATGACAAAGCAAAAACCAGATTTCTGATAACATTGCAAATGTATTAAATAGAAAAAAATGGAATATCACATTGACATAAGTATTCAGACCGTTTGGTATGACACTTGAAATTTAGCTCATGTTCATCCCATTTCTCTGGATCATCTTTGAGATGTTTCTACACTTTGATTGGAGTCCACTGGTGGCAAAATCAATTGATTGAATATGATTTGTAAAGGCACACACCCGTCTATATAAGGTCTCCCACAGCTGAAAATGCATATCAGAGCAAAAACCAAGCCATGAGGTCAGAGGAACTGCCTGCAGAGCTCAGAGACAGGATTGTGTCATGGCACAGATCTGGGGAAGGCTACAAAAACATTTCAGCTGCGCTGAAGGTTCCCAAGAGCACAATAGCCTACATAATTCTTAAATGGAAGAAGTCTGGAACAACCAGGACTCTTTCTAGAGCTGGCTGCCCACCCAAACTGAGCCACCGGGGGAGAAAGGCTTTGGTAAAAGAGGTGACCAAGAACCTGATGGCCACTCTGGTTGAGCTCCAGAGATCATGTGTGGAGATGGGAGAAACTTGCAGAATGACAACCATCACAGCAACACTCCACCGATTTGGGCTTTATGACAGAGTGGCCAGACGGAATATTCCCCTGAGTGCAAGACACATAAAAAAAGCACCTAAAGTACTCTCAGACTATGAGAAACAAGATTATCTGTTCTGATATAATGAAGAGTGAACTTCTTAGCCTCAATTCCAAGCGGTGAAGCATGGTGGTGGCAGCATCATGCTGTGGGGATGTTTTTCAGCGGCATGGGACTGGTCAGGGTTGAAGAAAATCAGAACGCAGTAATATACAGAGATATCCTTAATGAAAACATGGTCCAGAGCGCTTAGGACCTCAGACTGGGCCGAAGGTTTCCAACAAGAAAATGACCCTAAGCACACAGCCAAGACAGCAGAAATGTGGCTTAGGGGCAACTCTGTGAATGTCCTTGAGTGGTCCAGCTAGAGCCTTCTTGAACTTGAACCCAATTGAATATCGCTGGAGAGACCTGAAAATGGCTGTCCACTTATGGTCCCCATCCAACCGGACAGCTTTAAGAGGATCTGCAGAGAAGAATGGTCAAAAATCCCCAAATCCATGTGTGCAAAACTTGTCGCATCACACCCAAAAAGACTTGAGGCTCCGAGTTAAGTACTGAGTTAAAGGTCTGAATACTTGTCAATGTGATATCATTTTTTCTTTTTAATAAATATGCAACATTTTTACAAATCTGGTTTCTGCTTTGTCATTATGGGGTAAAAAATTATTTAAAGCACTTCAGCATAAGGCTGCAACATAACAAAATATGAAAAAAAAAAAACAATAATTAAGGGGTCTGAATACTTTATGAATGCAATGTATGTGTAAGAATTACTAACAATGAAAAGCTGTTGCCAACTTTTACTCAGTTAATACAGACATTATTTTCCAACTATAATCCAGTAAATTTATTTTATTTATTTATGATAATGCAGTTGTGTACCTAAAGTTGTGCGTCAACCCTGTTATTTCCCCCTTTTTAAAGTAATGCTATTTCATTAATAATAAAAGAAAGAAAAAAAAACTCTTTATAGTACACCAATCATCATTTACTCACCCTTATGCCATCCCAGATGTGTATGACTGACTTTCTTCTGCTGAACGCAAACAAAGATTTTTTGAAGAATATCTCGGCTCTGTAGGTCCATACAATGCAAGTAAATGGTGACCAGAACTTTAAAGTTTATAAAAAGGCAGCTTAACAGTAATGCACACAACTCCAGTGGTTAAAGCCATGTCTTCTGAAGTAATATAAGTATGGATGAGAAACAGATCAATATTTATGTCCTTTTTAATATAAATTCTCCTTCCTTCCTAGTAGTTGGCGATATGCAAAAAAAATGTGAATCACCAAAAACAAAAGAAGAAGAATGTGAAAGTGAAAGTTTAAGAGGAGATTTATAGTAAAAAAAGGAAATGCATATTGATCTGTTTCTAATCCACACTTTCTATATCACTTCTAAATATATGTATTTAACCACTGGAGTGATATGGATTACATTTATGCTGCCTTTATGTGCTTTTTTTGTACTTCAAAGTTCTGGTCACCATTCACTTGCATTGTATGGACCTACAGAACTGAGATATTTTTTGAAAAATCTTCATTTGTGTTCAGCAGAAGAAAGTAAGTCATACACATCTGGGATGGCATGAGGGTGAGTATATGAGGAGAGAATAATTTTTTTTTGGGTGAACTAAATTATATCCCTTTAATAATGACATGCTTTCTCATGTTTTGACAATTTTAAAATGTTAACTCTGTCATGCAGTGTAGTGAACAACTGAAAATTAAAAAGTTTACATTTGTAGACCTGTCTGCATTCTCTAACAACAACCTTATAGTTTCAAGACCTTCAGCACAAGGCTTGAAATGTCAAATTAAACTGTAAATCATCCTAATATATATATTAAAATAAATTAATTGAGCTTGAGATGTAAACGCAATGTGCACAATGTAAACATTAATTTGTCTGACAGACTGTTTCAAATCTTACAAAAATGTGCTTTAAATATCCTCTTATGAAACTAGCAAAAACATCCATTTCATTGAAACCCACCCACCTGCTGTTTTAGCTGGGATGGGGTGGGAGAAAAGGGTGGAGGAAATGGCGGGGGGGTTTTGAATGCCCTATTAAGTGTACTTTGTTTGTGTAGCATTTGTGTCTTCTTCAGAAGCCCAGCATTTCTGCCACTGCATTGAAATGTACCTTGATTTAACTAAGCATGATGGTCCCATCTGGTAACCAGTGAGCCTTTGATGCCTGTGGCACAGATTGCAGGTGAGTATAGGGAAACGAAAAATTCGCCATGCACACATGCAAACACCGAGCTCACTCACTTACTCACTATCAACAATATAATCAGAATTTTGCGGCCACCATTGCCCCTGGTGACAGCATTCTGTTATCTCAACAAAGTGAGGCTGTGGGCAATTTTCAGAGGCCATGCACCCTATCATCATCCCCTCTTTCTTTGATTTCTTTTAACTCCCTCGATTGCCATGCAGACTGCGTATTTCTACTATGGAGTGCTTAAAAATGCATTTAATCACTGCTACCTCTCAAAATCAGGATCTAATCATCAATTCATGAAACCATGACTTTAAAATGATTTCATAAACTCATAAATTATATGAAGTATAGTTTTTAATTAATCAGTTTTTAATTTCCCAAACTAATGTATCTACCACATGCTCTCACTTTATGGTCCTTTGATTATTATCATGTAATTCTGGTTTGTAGAAATAACATGCATGTTAAAAGATACAAGAACATAAGGTTCATTCTGCAAAATCTGTGCCTTGTCCATTTCAGGTGATTTTTAAAGTAATTTTATTTATTAAAATTATACTATAAATTGCACTTTGCAATTTCAAGATTAATTCAGTTTTTTAAAGGTATAGTTCACATACAAATGAAAATTCTCTCATCGTTTACGCACCCTCATGCCATCCCAGATGTGTATGACTTTTTTTCTTCTGCTGAACACAGATTTTTAGAAGAATATCTCAGCTCCTTTGTTGGTCCTTTCAATGCATAGTGAATAGTGGCCAGATATCCGAAGGTTCAAAAAGCAGATAAAAGCAGCAAAAAAGTAATCCATATGTTGGAAAGTGATATAATAAGTGTGGGTGAGAAACTAATCAATCTTTAAGGCCTTTTTTAACTATAAATCTCCACATTCACTTTCACATCTGAAAGTCACCCGTGGAACCTTTTTAGTTTCACTTTTACATCTGAAAGTGAAAGTGGAGATTTATAGTAAAAAAGGACTTTCATTTTGATCTGTTTCTCACCACACTTATTATATCCCTTTTGAAGTTATGGATTTAAACACTGGAGACTTATTGATTTCTTTTTGAGGCTTTTGTCTGCTCGGATCTTCAGATTTCTGGCCACCATTCACACTCATTGAAATGACCAACAGAGCTGAGGTATTCTTCTAAAAATCTTAATTTGTGTTCTGCTGAAGAAAGAAAGTCAAACATATCTAGGATGACATGAGAGTAAGTAAATGATGAGAGAATTTTCAATATTTGCTTGAACTATACCTTTAATAGCTAGCCCTTTAAAAAGTAACAGTGTTGTCGGTAACAGGGTTGACATGTATACATTTGAATAGTATTTGCTAATACCAAAGGACCAACATCTCCTTTGGTAATAAAAAATACTATTCAAATGTAAAAATGTCAACCCTGTTACACAGGGCTAGGGACATGCCAAAAAGAAAAGAAAGAAGAAAAAAATAAAAACACTTAAAACAATAGTTAGTGTATTTTTGCTGACGTGTTAAGAAAATTGCCTATAATAACATGTCGTTAGAACTGGCGTTATTCAAGTCATTGAATCTATTTTAATGAGGGACACAAAAGGCACTAGTTTGTGAAATGACACATAATAGATGATATTGAAGGTGCATGGACAGTATACCATCTAATAAATGACCGCACTACCTGACAGATATCACTGAAATTGGTGTCTTGAGAAATCAAATGTGACAGCCCTAATCTCTTTAAACAGAAAAAAAAAAAAAAAAAACTAAGTCAGGGGAGCAGCCCACCCTTCTTTAGCCAATCAGAAAACTAGCCAATTTGAATTTTTTCATTTCAATTTCCAACAGGTCTTTGGAGGAAATGCATATGAGTTCACAAAATAATTGAAGTTAGCAAAATGGAAAGTATTAGAGCACCTTTAATGTGCTATTTTCTACATGGCATCCCAGACATAAATGTTTAACTTTCTGCTTAAATTAAATCGGACACCCATTTTTGACAAATCAGCCAATTATTAATCTATATCAACATTACAATAAGGACATGACTCCATTAGCTATATAAACAATTGCCACAATTTGTTAACATTAAGTAGGCTATTGATTTTTTTAGGCAATCTAATCTTGGTTGAAAATAATTTCCAAAGGGTAAGCTTGACGTCAGCCACTGTTGCCATATTGCAATATGTTTAGTCCTCTCACCCCAAGCCACTGGTATCTGTGATCATTTATGTGGATAACGATAGTTAAAAAAGCAGGTCACGGGTCAGTGCATCAATAACAACAAGGGTCAAGGCCTGCTCTGGTGTGGACAGCATATACAGAGGAAGCTGTCTAAAAGTGTTCTCAGACTAGATAACATCCAGCCTCAATGATTTTCCCTCCATTCTCAGCCATTATTGTGTGGCTTCATGAGGCAATTTAAGAGGTCTGGATCCCGTTGTGTCAGAGACATGGCTCCACCATGAATTATTTATTTGAAGCTGTTTCCAGGTACAAATGTTTGTAAAGCAGAATTCATTAGATGATCATAATAATATAAACTGTAATTATAAACAGGATTTATCATTTGTATTTAATGTGCCATTAAAAATTAGTAACTAATTTGTTAAAAGAATAGAATTTCAGCAATTACAGACTAAAGTTTCAGTCTGTTCCTAACACAAAGCTTTCACATGTCACATCGACCACATTTATGATACTTAATTTGTGCTTTTTTTTCATTTTGGAGCTTCACAGCTGCAGTCCCCAGTCATGAACGTTAAATGGAAAAGAGTGGGTAGGATGTTCTTAGGAATTCCACTTTTGTGTTTGATGGAAAAGAAAAAGCCATGTGTTTTTAGGTGAACTATTCCTTTAACTGACTAGCTGTAAACTTTGGGTAAAAGGAAAAAAAAGGTTTCAACTTAATAAAACTTATGGCAGTGAAGCTTCTCTCATACATCATGTAATGCAAGTGCTTGGATACAAAGAAAGTCATTATTCTCTGAAAGGTAATGAGTTACATTTCATAAAACACAGATTTACAGGTTGGTTTAAAATTCAAATTTCAAAAGGAGCAGCGCCAGTTCTCACACACCTCTCCTTCATATAACACTGAAAACCTTGAGAAAGGATTTGCTTATCTTTCTCTATTTCTGATTTTCTTCGCTATCTGAACCAATTACCTTTCTTTTAACGTGCTTAGTGTCTAAATCAAACCTCATCCAATCGGTCTCTCCAACTGCATTGTCAGTACATGTCATTGTAAGGATGTTTGTTTAAATGCGGTAGGCATCTAATAAAATGCTGCCTGAATGGAAGTTTCTAAACAAAATAAGCAGTTTCAGAATGATTAATTTAAACTCATTCTAACAAGTGCAGACATGTGCTACAATGTACAGTGTGTATAGTCACAAAGCGCGGTATGAATGTTGAACCCTAGATGAAAATCAGTGTTTCTGTAAACAGTGGAATTTTTTGTCTAAAAGAAAAGCATGCTTTACAGCTTTGGTTGTCTTTGTCAATTGTTGATGAGATCATTACACATGCATCATTGAAATCTTTCCTCCTCTAAGGATTAACCCTTTAAGCTCTGAGGTTTCAGTGGAATACCCAAACTTAAAGGCTTATAACTCATCAACAAAAAGTGTTTGGTATAATTTTTAAAGAAAACATTTCCTTTTAGATTATGATTAATTCTGAGACTCTCAGCCTAAGAAACAGCTGAAAAATCACAAAAAGCGTGTGTCAAAAATGTACTTATTTATTTTTCTGATTTGACACTATATATATCTCAGGGTGTTAATAAGGCAGCTCCGTGGTTACAGGTGACACAATTTGTTTCCAGTTATGCCACCTGTAACTGGATAAAATTGTGTTGAAACAACAAAGCAATCAAAAGTTATAGCATTGCAAAAATAATATATCATAGTGTCTAAAACATCTCCAAGTGTCCAAAAGCCTCTCCAAACAAATAAAACTTTATAATTGTATATGAACTAATTAAACAATGGTGACTAAAGGTATGCTCTCGCTCCAAAGCATGCAGGCATGAGTAATGAGATCTCATTCAGTTCCATTCTGTGTCATTTGAGCCATCAAGCCTGTGTCATGTACTTGGCACCATCTCCTAGTGGCCATATGTAATTACAGTGAACAATCCTCTCTGCCCATATTTGAATGACTTCCACCTCTGGTTGCAGTGATCTGAATTCTAATATGATTGGTTTATCTTTCCATGAAGCTGGACAATCTACTACATCATTTCCGATGAAGTCACCTGATCCAGGAACGCTAATGTGTTTTTAGCCAGAATGCACATTATATGCTGTGTGCACATTGTGCTTTGTGTGGATTATCTAATGACCGTTGAATCCAATTACATAGTTTGTGGGCTCATTTAAAAGATAATATCCTCCTCTAAATAGAGGTATGTGACATTTTATGTTCTGTTTATTTTTTTGAGGTTATAAGTGAAACGCGCCATGTAACGTATGTCAAAGTCATATGCTTTTATATTTAAGTCACATGCTATTACTCGATATGTTTTTGTGAGAAAAACAAATAGGCTGATTGTATTGTACTCTTTGAGAGCTTTCCAATGACATATGACACATGGCTATTTAATAAGTTTGATATGTTTACTGATTACAATATAATGTGCAGTGCAAAAGTATGAATAAACTATCAAAATGGAACACTTCTGATTTGTCTGCAAATTTCAAAGCACTTGTTCAGTTTTGGTCATAATGCCTCGATGTATTGTAAATTACAGCTTCTAAGCTTTAAAATAATACCTATTTTGTGTTGGTCAAAACAGTAGCTATTCATATTTGTATAATATTTTTTTTTCTTGGCAGGCCCATCCGAGCTTAAAGGGTACCAGTATTACTAATGTATCTTGTTATAGGTAGCAGTATCAAAAGGCCACAGATCGATGGATGGTTAGTGTCTTTTATATTGTTACACTTTACTTGCACTATGATGCCTTAACTGCAAGCCTTATGTAACCTAGCTAAGGTGTGCGTATCAAGCTGATTTTCTAAAAAGGCCCCTCTGCCCTTTCACACATAAGAAGTATTTAGAACATAATATCCAAGGCAATGGAAGTTGTTTTGAAAGAAGAGAGAAACACTCTGTTCTTCAGGAATCCACAGAGATCTTTTGATATCTCCTCAGTCTTCCCCACCAGCAAAGTGATTAATGCACCAGGTTGCCTTGTGTTTTCCATGCATTTCTTTAAGAAAGCTTTCACACCTTTGAGCATAATCAAAAATACATCAACACCTTATACGTCTCATGCTGATATGTTAACACATGCGCACACATCGATACATATTGCTTTTGATGAGCATTGTTGCTCTCCTTTGATGCCTTTGAGCTTGTAATATTCAACCTATTTGTGAGCATCACACATCAGCTTTTTACTCAACATGAATCTGAATTATTCATTACCAGATCAGAAAATAAATTGTATCTCAACTTTAATAAAATAACAATTACATTTATCGTTGAGCATTACGTCATTGAAATGCAACCTCAACTGATTAACATTCATTTGTGCCTCGATGCAACATGCATTATTATAAAGTAAAAGAGATGTAAGTGACTTTTTTGAAATACCATTCCATTTTTTTTTAGCCAATCAGAAAAGCTTTCTGCCTGTTCATTTTGCATGTTCAGATTTGTTGACATCAGGTTGTCTGACATGTTTTTGGATGGTGGGGTTTTAGAGAGGGCATGTACTTTAAGTTAGCAAAATGGCTTAAATTACATTCAGCACCTGTAAACAATAATCTACTTTTCCATTGCCCATGTTTCATTGATTCAGTTTCAAACAGTGCAATGTGCAGTATTATGTTCACTCGTCTGTTATTTACTGTATAGACTATATGGCCTCAATATTCAGTAAGCAAAAATTTGATGCTGTATAAAGATTATTAACAACACTAACACATATCCAGTTATATTCCATTGTGGGTTAAAATAAAAGCTAGAAAATCGTTCAAACTATTTATCTCTGCTGCTTTTATCCGGTCCTTTGATGGTTATGAGGACGGCATTACTGTGGAAATAACAAACAGGCCTTATTGCATAAGTTACTTGTTGTTGTATTCCTAGTAGAGTATTATACATTTTCAGAGTGATAATCTGGTATAAAGCTATGGCGTGGGGAACAGCACAGATTTTAATATATTAAATAGATGACTTTATAATCCATTACATCTGTACAGATGTGTTACACAATCACTGATTATTTTTAAAGTATTTACAGTATTTTAGTATTTTAGATCACTGCCACATAGCTGTTGGAGCTTAGGGCTTGATTCATTATCAAGCTCACCATACTGAGTTGCTCAACATATCAAGTCAATTTTCTCATTACAGTATATCTTTGGAAAAGTAAGAGATAACTCAATGACTGCTAATGTGGGAACAGTTTTCAGCTCTTCACCTGGATGATAAAGATTTAGTCTCTAACATTGGGATTAACATAGAGCCCAACATGAGGATGAATAAATTAGCTTTTATTTTTGGGGGAACTATCCTGCCAACTATACAATAAATTGGTCAAAGGTCCAGGGACAGATCTGCCGGGGTGGCATGGGGTGGCAAATGTCACCCTAAGAAAAAGCATTGCCACCGCTTCTGCCACCCCAGCATAAGTATTCAAATGTATTAAATACAAAAGTAAGTATATTATCATTGATTTTGACATTGCGCAGGGGTTTATTCATTTCAAACTACCTAAACTCTCACAAAACGCACAAAGATTACAGACCCATTGATTGATTATGGCAGCAACTAATCACAGCTTCGACTAATTACCTACCTCCTATTGCAGCGCCTGTACAGTGTTTGGGCTCTCGTGGGTTGATGATCTTATTTCCTTAACAACAATGATCACAATTGTGATGGCCTTCTCGGCCGAATTGTTTGAGTGTATGTGTGCGTCTCTTTTAATCACTCTCAGGTGTGTGGTAACCAGGTGAGTTGATTGTTGATGGGGTGCACCAGTGCGCAATGTGTTTCCTCCCTATATAAAGAGTTATGCTACGGGAGAGGGTTGTTAGTGAGCTGTGTCATCTTGTTCAAGGGTGCTCAGATGCATCCCGGGTTCCTGCTGTTGCTGGAGCAGGGAGTTTGTGGTTGTTGCTGTCTGAATTTCTGAGTTCGCTGTCCTTTCATACACAGAACTGCCAATAAACGTGTCTGTGTTTCAGCTATTCTCGTCTCCCCGCATCTTTTATTGCATTTTATTTTTTAAAGTGTAACACCCATCCTTCAACAGCAATAATGAAATATTTATTTGGGTGCTTGAATCAGTCATTAAGTATGACTGTTGATCAAAACAGGTAATTTAAAAAATCTTTTACTGTGCATAACATAATTAATATTCATGAGTTTTGCAGCACTACCCCCCACACACACAGTAAAATTTTCTGCACAGTTTTTTATTTATATACTTTATTATATTTATATTTTTATTTAGACCTAACTTTGTGTTAATCTTCGCTTTGAAATGGATTATTCCAGCTATTACAAAGGTTATAGGCCTTCAGGTCTTTATTAGCAGAATAACATGGGACATGAATGCATTTTCCATCCATGGGTACACTTAACAAATGTTGTGAAGTTTAGTCCAGATTGCTGGTTCTATATGTGAAGCATAGGAACATTTTGAATTTGTTCATGTGTTTCATAGACAAAGTCCTGGTGCTCTGGAGTAAATTAAGAAGATTAACTTTTTTTATGTTGTCAAATCATTATCAACATGTGGTTCTTGTGGTAATGCAGTTGTATCACAAATTCATAGACATTTATAATTTGATAGTGACTCCAATTAATGAACTAGTGCTTGTTGCAATGAAGCTTGGTACCTTAATCCATAAGAACTACATTTGAGCGCTTACTTTAGTGTTGTCACCCCTCATAGTCTACATGCCACCCTCTTGCCACCCCATAAAAATATGTCTAGATCCACTACTGCAAAAGTCAGCATTTTCCATTAGCATTCATAATGAAACACACACACACACACACACACACACACACACACACACACACACACACACACACACACACACACACACACACACACAATTGCAGCAAGTAAAATTCAAGTGGCTGTTTGTAGCAGCCCATAAAAATACACTTGGCCATTAGCACCAAATTATTGGAAGAACTGGTCTCCCTGCCCACCTTTTCAGGGGAATGTCTGAAAAAGCCTGTTTTTCGCTGCACGTTCCCTCTCTTTTAGACTATACATAGCATACCTATGTGAACTCATTACAGGAAAGTCTGCTTGGGACTCTAGGAGCTGATGGGAGCCTTTTGAGTTTTTACAACATCTGGGGGTCTCATTTCCTCAAATGTTCACATAAACAGCCTGCACAGTTGGCTTTCAAGTGGTTTAAAGTGATGACATCACTTTAAGGATATAAAACACTTGTGACTTAAGAGCCTAGGAGGGATTGTTGCGGGATTGTGTGATATTATTAAGTTTGACATTGGCTTGATATAATTTGTCAGTCTAAGATGATGTTCATCTGAACTTCAATGATCTCACAAATCTTTTCATTCTATCATGTTTTTCTAACTGGATATGGGATGGTCTGACTTATAGGCAGTGTTGAACTATACATTTGTTGAGGGGTATGCAATATCAATATTGGCGCTACCCCACACCCCACCAACCCCCACCCCACCAAATACACACATGCACACACACACACACACACACACATGCACAGCTACCCTTATGAGGACTGTCCATGGACATAATTATTTTTATAATGTACGAACTATGGATTCTATCCCTAACCCGACCCTTTTAGAATGTTTTTTTTTTTTAAGTGATTTGAATTATGGGGACACTAGAAATGTCCAAGGGCATAATACCCTAGTAATTACCCGTTTGGGACTAACCTAAAAAAAGTCCTCGTAAACCACCAAAACCCGCCACACACACACACACACAAACACACACACACACGCATGCACACCTGAAGGTGAAACTAAATTTGACACCTAAAACAGAACCACTTTTCAAACTGCTTCAAAATGTAACAAATATTATAATTCTGAATAAATGGCAATTATTTAATACAAAATTTTTTATTTAGAATTTTTATTGGAACAGTCATGTACATAGCAGTGAAACCATTTAGTTATTTAAAATAAATTATGTATTTTATTTAATCTGCATCGTTATTTTTCATCCAAACAGAAAATAAAGAAGAGGCTTAATTGTTCAACATGAATGATTCTGAAGCAAGCCTTTCCAACACACAATTCTTTACCCAATTTTATGGATTTAGTCAATAAATAATCCAGGTGTTGTTTCATAATTCCTGAGGTAATTTACTCACAGCGAGACAACAACCGGAGAAGGTAAGAAAGCGCAGGGACATTAGTTATGGTTAGTAAGAGGAGTTCAAGTATAGGTTGGACATGGCGGACGGTCAGTTAACAACTTTTTTAACAAGATTTTCCCATTTCCAAGCATACAACAACTTTTTGCATAACAGTGATAGAAAAGATACTCGTAAATGAACTGATATGTACTGATAGCTTGACATCTGTACTTTTTGGCAATGTTAAATGTTGGTTAACTTCAAGCCTTTCTTCAAGATTTTCAGTGATAAAGTGATAAATTAAGCCTACCAATCTCTCGTTGTCCACGTGGGCATTGTTTTCTTAATTTTAATGCACTGTTTTTCATTTTCCATTTTATATCTTCCTTATTCTGTTTTGTGCCCCAGGCCAGAACGCATTCCCACTCTGATCATTTTTGTCATGTCATAGTCAGAGCAACGTCGCTAAACAGAGGGTGAGCAGTAGCTATGAAGGTACTTCTTGATCAAATAAAACATTTAAATGCATATTTGAACCCATTTAAAATGCTAAATTAAATTAAATAAAACACATTCTTTAATTCTTGATTTAAGTTGTGCTTTTGGTTATTTTTAAGATATTATAGGAGATTTAAAAATTATGATTTTGGCAACCCCTCCGCCCTACCCCCCTCGGCGCCCCTATGAGTTGCATACCCCATTTTTGCGCCCCTGCTTATAGGTAATGTGATACAAGACTTATAGTGATTCACATTAGAATTAAAGTGATGGTTCACCCTTAAATTGATCTGTCAGCATTTACTCACCCTCATGCCATTCTAAAACCTGCATGACTTGCTTGCGTCCATGAAACACCAAAGGAGAAGTTTAGCAGAATGACCAATCTGCTCTCTCCCATACAATGAAAGTGGATGGGGACCAGAGGCTGTTGAGCTCTAAAAATAACAGCATCATAGAAGTAGAACATGTGACTTGTTTGCTATATTGCAAGTCTTCTTAAACCAAATTATTTCTTTGTGTGAAGAACTAATGGTAACACTTTCAATGAAGCCTTTGAACACTTTCAATATATATGCATTATATTGCATTCATAATGTCTCATAATATACCTTATAATATAAATTATAATAGCTTCTCATAAATAATTATAACTACAGTTATAATACATCATAAGACTCCACCCATTCATAGTTATGCTTTGAGTATAATGCATTATAACACAAGCAACATCCAGTTTTAATGCAGCAGAAGTTAATAATGTTACTCGTATAAGCACTGTCATGCAAAAGCAGCATATTGTAAACAGTCAAAAGGCTTTATGATGTGATCATATTAGAAGTGGTCTTTGCCTGCTTTAAGTAATGTTACAATAGCAATATGTTCTTATTAACAGCCATAACATTAATTTGTAACATACAATGCATTACAAGTCAAACTATATAATGGAAGTTATTTATAAAATACTGTAAGTCTCCAAATAGGATGCACAAGCATTAAAGTTAATTGAACTGAGTCCAGTATAGAGTCAGTTTGTTTTTTAGAAGACTGGCTACATGTGTGATCAACATTTAATAGAGTTTCTGATATATTTTAACCTTGTAGCTTTATAGGTGTTTTTCATAATATCTCAAAATGTACATTAAATGTGTGATATTTTGTATTTTGTGCATATGTAATGTATATAACTTTCAGCATTACTTGTAATGTCTTATAACCACTTAAAAATGTTTTATGAATGTTTATAAGAAGACATTGCTTTTGTCAATTTACTTCAAGCATACCTATTATATATAAATATTACAAATATATATAATACATTACAACTTCTACAGATAAAACTGGATGTTGCTTGTGTTTTAATGCATTATACTCTAAGGTACTGGAATTATTATAATGTATTATATAACATATTTTAAGGTGTATTATGAGACATTACTAAAAATATGGGCTTCATAGAAAGTGTTACGGAACTAAAATATTATTATTAACTGAAAATTTTGCATTGAAATCTTGATTGACAACCTTGGTCACCATTTACTTTCATCATATGGAAAAGAACAGCTTGGACATTCGGCCATAAATGACTCCTTTTTGTGTTCCACAGAAGAAAAAAATGTATATAGGCTTGGATTATAAATGAATCCTAAATCAAGTGAAAATGGACTAGATGTCAAAGTTGGAAACCTGTTTAAAAACCATATTTTTGCTAATCTGTTTGGTGCCGCTAGTGGCTCAGAAATAACACACTTCACCTTTATGGATTCTTGGGATTTGAAGTACTTTATTGAACTTTCTCTGACACTGTCCTAATGCTTCCTGGTATTAGTGAGAAGGTCTTCATATTTTTCCTTCTCTTTTCTCTGCATCTTTCCTTTCAATCCCATTCTCTAATTCTCACTGTCTTTCATTGTCTGTCTCAATCTCTTTCATATATTTTTTGTTCTTAATTCATCTTTATCCATTTGCTTAGAACGAAGCACTTTTTAATGAAGAGAGAGCTCAGTGACTCCATCACCGCCAGTTTGACACCATAAAGCCCCACTTGATAGAAAATCAAACCCAAGCAATTAAATGTCAGCAACTTGATGTCGCATTGTGGAGTCACCTGAAGTGCCCTGAGAGTCAGAACTGCATAATGCATTGTATTATTGCAATTTTTAGAATACCTGTAATTGCTTTGGATTTACATAACACTTCCTTTTGTTACATGAATGAAATCCTCTCAAAGGACCTGTGGGAGAACAGTGCTGTATGTGTGGGTGGATTCATTTTACTTTTCATTATACATTTTAAAAATTAAACCAAGTGACATCTGCAAACAAATGTTGTAAGCATTTAAATTCAATTTTCTAGTGAAGTAGATGTTTTTGCAACTACTTTTTAAAAGACAATTTTAGTGGATGTATGAAGTCGGTTCCCTTCATGTTCACACAAGAGGTTGCATAGACTAGACACTGTCAACCTGAAGTCGACTAGTCGCTTTCCACATAAAATCATTTAAAAGGCAACCGCTGGCGCTAGTAGTTATTTTCAACATGATCAGCACAACTTGTGTGTTTGGACATCTGACCTGGTTGCTGTTCAGTCCTTCAAGAACATGATTTTCAAGAACAAAATAACATAATGGTTGCTGTTTATTCAATCCGATCTATTCACATTCAAAACAATGCTCAGACAGTAGCTCAAAATCCTCTTTCCCCTCAGGAGTCAAACTGCATACACGTTTCCATGGCAAGGTGGCAACCTACAGGACCCCAGGTTCACATATCGATTTAATATAATAGTAAATGACACATACTTTACATTAAATTGCTAAAAAAAAATTATTAATGTTTAGTCTTCCATTTTAGTAATTCATTGCTCAAAAAAAAAAAAAAAAGGGTTATACATTAGGAAGAAGGAAATAACAACAGAGCACACTGTAGTTTAGCAACAATGGATGGTTTGTTCACATAATACACAGGAATTATGACTTTTACTTACAGCGCTTGTGAAGCGTATTTACTTTGATGTTGCTCTATCATTCTCATGCAGATCCAGCGAGCAAGAATCTCATGACAGCTTTCAGTGTACAGGGCCCGGATCTTCTGCTTGAAGTTTCACACACTGACCGAAACATTCACGAGTCAGAGGAACAGACTCATAGTACACTCACCGACCACCTTATTTGGTACACCTGTACATCTACATATTCATGCAATTATCTAATCAGCCAATCGTACGGCAGCAATGCAATGCATACAATCATGCAGATACGGGTCATGAGCTTCAACTAAAGTTCACATCAACCATCAGAATGGGTAAAAATGTGATCTAAGTGATTTCGACTATGTCATGATTTGTGGTGCCAGACGGGCTGGTTTGAGTATTTCTGTAACTGCTGATCTCCTGGAATTTTCATACACAACAGTCTCTAGTTTACTCCAAATGGTGCCAAAAACAAAAAACATCCAGTGAGCGGCAGTTATGTGGATGGAAATGCCTTGTTGATGAGAGAGTTCAACAGAGAATGGCCAGACTGGTTCAAGCTTGAAAGTCTAGGGTAACTCAGATATCCGCTCTGTACAGGTGGTTTTAATGTTGTGGTGGATCGGTGAACACCCTCACACCCTCACACACACTAAAACACACACATACTCATAGTATGCATAAAGTGCACAGCCAAACTTATTGAGAAGGAAAGTTAATTTCTTTCCTGATACTTGAAAAAACAATGAAATTCAGGTTTTAAAATGGATAGTTCACTCTAAAATAAAATCCTGTCATCATTTTCTCATACTCATGTGTTCCAAACCCATATGATTTTCTTTCTTCTGTGGAACACAAGAGGAGAATGCTTGAGTCACCATTCTCATGTTGTGTTGCATGACATAAAGAAAGTAATTTGGGTTTGAAACAATGTAAGGGTGAGTAAATTATGACAGATTATTCATTTTTGGAGTATTCCTTTAACATCAAATTACAATGATTATATTTTACAGGTGGTAATATCATGGAAATTTGATATTTACCAAGGTACTGAATGAGTACCATATTTATATGCCATGGTATTTACATGGCAACCCAATCCATGTTAAATACTGTATTACCATGATATGTCCAAAAATCATGTTGATTTAAATTATGTAATTTATGTTAAAGGTGCTGTAAGCGATTTCAGCTGTTCTACTTCCTGAGACTGAGCTGTTGGATTAGCCATGCCCCTCTTTCCAAAAGCCCGCACTCCAAATATACCAAATGAGCTTATTGAGTCAGACATCATGCAAAAACGGTTATTAAAAACAACAGCAGCAAAATAGCACCCTCAATTGACAACATGGGTTAAAAGTGGTAGATAGTACCAATAATTCGCTGCAACTGCAACACTATGAGAAAACATATAATTATTGACAGGTCGAAAGCATCAGAGATTGTGGCTCGGAGACACATTTTTGTTTGCTGTTTACAGAGTCTAGAGCTGTCATAGAGAATGGTGAGATATCTCACAACACTTTTTTCCAGTAATATATTTCAGGGTGTAGGACATTTTTTTGCATCCCTTTCCATGAAGAACATCACTTTTAATAATAATTGTGTTATTATGAAATTCAGACTGTAAATTACATCTGGTCCCTTAAAAAATTATTATAGTGGTACCATGGGACAGTAATGGAATCAGATGGTAACACCATGGAACCTTGTTATATACCATGGTACTGAAAGATTACCAAACCCACACACTGTGATATTTACATTTTACTCCAAGGTAATTAAAATATAGTATTACCATGATACATGCCAAAAAATCATCATGTATTACTATGGTACCATTTCCTAAATTACATGGTAATCTCAAGGGACTTTTTTGTGGTAATAGTTGTGTAATACAAAATAGATAACATTGTTAAATGACACCTGCAGTTTTCCATGAAGGCCGCATAAAGGAACCAATATACTTCTAGCAAAATAATAATAATAAAAAAAAGAATGGCTGTAACATCATTTCAAATGAAATCTGTCCAAAAGAAGGTTTTTATGAGTCTGCTGCAGTGGTTCAAAAGAGCTTGCTAGCGCAAACTTTCATGAAAATGTTGTACCAACTGTTAAACCTTCATACTAACATTGGTCCACTTGATTGGTGTGTGTGACCCAGTGCTCCATTGTGCACCCAGCTTTGGAGTAGATTTTAAAAGTAAAAAAAAACACTTTTTATTATCTTATGTCGATTATTTTCTCAAAATTCATCATAAAATACAATAACAAATGGTAATCGGTGCATATTCTGGCCACATGTATTGTGTTAGCGTCAACATAAGCATTGTGAATTTAGAATGTAAACATGACAAATTACACATTATTTACTGCATATATAACTTAAATCATCATTAAGATGTTAAAACAGCTTTTTTTCTGATCTCAGGTGGATGTATTCATAGAATGAGACATAGAGTCATTGATAACACATAAAAGTCACATTTATGTTTTACATGTAGTCTGACGTCAAGACAGCGTGCATCCCACATTTAAATGCTCCTATAAACTCTGGCCCTAGCAGTGTGGGCAATGTCAGAATGTTTGCAAACAGTATACCATTAGTTAGTTGTTTCGACTCTGATTCAATCTCTGCGTGAAAAATGAAAAATAACTTTGTTGTGAATGTATCAGAGCCTTAAAGGCTAATGAAGTACTGTCAGTTCCCAGAGCACCAGGGGCTGTTCTGGCCTGTTTACACTCCTTCTGTTCATGTCACAGTAAATCTCAAACTAGATAAAGCTACAGGGAGCAGATTTGCACCTCTTCTTCAGTTGACCAGAATGCAGAATGCTAACAGAATGCTGTGGTAGTTCTGTCAGACTCCCATAACATCACAATGGTGAGTCTGTAGCTCTCTCAGGCTGTTGTGACATATGACAGATGACTCTATGCACTTTATGAGAGGATAACAGCTGTGGCAGACTGATGTGGAGATAGCGAGCTCGACCGTGAAATGTGCTCCTTCCTAGTCTCTCTATCCCTCTCTCTTGCTCTTATCTGAAGCACACATGTGCCTGCATATCTCCAATAAGGGACATCCAAACACACTCTCTCAAAATGGCTACCCCATGAGGGCTTTCCAACATGTGGCCAGTCCAAGTTCTCTTACTAGAGGTTCTCTCGTATTGCTTAAGCTAGCTTACGCTATGGGAAAGATTCATCTTTTCTGAGATATTGAAGCCAAAAAATTATCCTTAATTTTGTATCATTTGTCAACGCAGTGCAGCAACTGCAGACCTTGAGCGGGCTAGCTAGCGAGCTCATTGGTTGCTCTGCGGCAACTGCTGCAGCCTATAGACGAACTTGGGCGAACTCGGCGTCCAATGAGCAGGCGTCACGCGCTTACTGCATCAAAGCCCGCCAAAATGGGCGTGGCTAGAGTGCATAAAAGCGTAGTTCAGTAGGCTGGAACCCTGATTTTCATCTCTTCAGCGAAGCTCTTCGCATCTCTGAACTGGAAGCGGCGTCGCCGTTCGAGGGGCATCTAGCAAGCTTGGACAGCTTCGAAGAAGCCGGCCGTCTCCGCCACCTTCAGCCATCCTGCGAGCTACGCCATCCGGCGACGTATCCTTTTAGAGCAAGCTAGTTCTTAACAAACTTCACAAAAGAGTAACGAGCGTCTTTTTAAGATGCCTCGCACCACTTGCGCTTCATGCCGCGCCCTCTCAGCGCCGCGAGACCGCCACATCATCTGCGCTCTCTGCCTGGGACTGGGGCATGCAGAGCTCGCCCTCGCTGAAGGCGGATGCGACCTCTGCGAGGAGCTTCTGATGTCGACCCTGCGGGATCGACTCGAGCGCTCAGAACCGGCAGCCGCGCGCCTTCCGTTCGCCCGCGCAGGAAAAGCGCCGCTCCCAAAGGCTGCCAGAACCGGTGATAGAAGCGACTGCCTCGCCGGAGCCTCTCCCTCGAGCATCGCTCTCACCCTCCTCGCCCCCCGGGACGCGCAGTTGCCGCCCAGCGGCCGCACTGCGGCCATCTCGGAGGACGAGGCGGAGGATAAGGGCTGTTCCATCATGGCTTCGGACAGCGAGGAGTGGTCAGGCTCCCACGCCTCCTCCTCGGCCCAGGAATTCCTGCCGGAACTCCACACTGAGCTTGCAAAGTCGTGGAACGCGCCTTTCTCGGCCAGGATCCGTTCCCACGTCTCCACCCCTCTCGCCCGGTGGGCCGGCGCCACCGAGAAGGGCTACTCCTCCATCCCCCCGGTCGAGGATTCGGTAGCAGCACACCTTTGCCCGCCCTCCGCGAGATGGCGGTCTAAGCCAGTGCTCCCGTCTAAGGCCTGCAGAGCGACTTCCGCCTATGTTGGCCGCACCTATTCCGCCACCGGCCAAGCCGCATCTGCTCTGCACTCCATGGCCGTCTTACAGATCCTCCAAGCGGACCTTCTTCGGGAGTGGGATGAGAAAGGCAGGCACCCAGAGGCTGTTACAGATCTAAGAAGCGCGACGGACCTCGCCCTCAGCGCCACCAAAGCTGCAGCCCAAGCTCTAGGGAAGTGCATGGCCTCGCTGACTGTGACCGAGAGACACCTGTGGCTAACGCTAGCCGACATGGGAGAAGCAGAGCTCCACGTTCCTCAACGCACCGCTCTCTCCGACCGGTCTCTTCGGCTCCGCGGTGAGTGGCATTGTTGACCGCTTTTCAGAAGTCCAGAAAGCCACCCAAGCCATGAACCTCTTCCTGCGGCGTCGCTAGCTCCTCTGCAGGCCGCCCACGTGACCAGCCTCCTGCACAAGCCTCTTCACAGCGCCCAGCTCAACAAAGTCAGACTTCTCAGTGTCGACAGGGCGGCCGCCCTCGATCGCGCTCAGACAGCCGCCGCAGACCGCCGCCCCAGCGGGCCTCGGTCTAAGGTTGCGCTGAAACCTGAGCAACCGAAGTCCTCCTAGCCTTGTTGAAAAAGCGACGGCTCAGTCCGCCGCTGGCGGACCACCGTCAAAGCTTAGCCCCTGTCAGTCCCCTCTCTCAGGCTACTACAGTGGTGGATTCAGCAGCCAACAAGCGGTGATACTGCCCGCTTGCCTGCACTCAAGCGCCGTTTTCACGGCGACCCAAAGAAATCTTATAAAGAGCAAACATGCCTTATGTGTAGAAAATGTGCCCACAATCCAGTGTTCACCCCTACACACAAGCATTACACTTCCGTGTTCCTATCAGAGCCCACTCACATAAGCGGACACAGCCGTTTCAGTGTTAGAGTCAATAAACGCGCCCGCGAATCCGTGCGGCGCCCCTTCTCTGGCGGCTCTGTCACCACGACCAGCCTTATGTGTAGAAAATGTGCCCACAATCCAGTGTTCACCTCTACACACAAGCATTACACTTCCCGTGTCCCGATCAGAGCCCACTCACATAAAGCGGACACAGCCCACTCGAGTGTTAGAGTCAATAAACGCGCGCACATATTCGTGACGTAAACGCGCGCCCATTCTCTGCCCGCTCTGTCACACGGCCAGCAAACACTTCTCTGTATGTAAGTCCTGTGCCCGTGACTATGCTCGCGCATCACTTAACAGATGTGACTCTTTCCCCATTCACCTCAATCGGGAAGTCACTCACAGAACAGCCTGTCCCTGCTGTGTGCGAGCAGTCATGCATAAGCACAGTAAGCGGCTCACACATTCTGTTCAGCGTGCTGTGTGCAGCAATCAGGGCGATTTGGCCATTCACCCTCTAGCGTTATGCTTCAAAGCGTGGGAAGCTATCCCAGGGATATCCAAATGGGTGTTAAGCACAATAAAACAGGGCTATTTGCTACAGTTCGATCGCCGCCCTCCCGCTTCAGAGTCGGCTCGAAACTATTGTGAACACGGAAGCAGCCTGCATGCTTCGTTCAGAAATAGCAAACCTTCTGTGCAAAAGGGCCATAGAGAAGTGCTGCCTTCAGCTGAGCTGAGTCGGGGTTTTACAGCCGTTATTTTCTTGTTCCCAAGAAAGGCGGCGACCTCAGACCAATATTAGATCTCAAGGGTTTGAACAAGGTGCTTGCAAAAGGCCGTTCAAAATGCTTACAATCAGGAAACTCCTCGCGCATACGCGCCAGGGGACTGGTTTATCTCTCTCGATCTGAAAGATGCCTACTTTCAGATTCAGATAAATCCCGTCACAGGCCATTCTTGAGATTCAGCCGGCGGCCAGGTTTATCAATACACCGTCCTTCCGTTCGGCCTGTCTTTAGCACCCGTACTTTCACGAAGTGCATGGATCGCGGCGCTCGCACCCCTCGCGAGTCAGGGCTTGCGAATTCTGAACTATTTGGACGACTGGCTGATTATGGCACAGTCACATACGGAGCTTCTGTCTCACAGAACAGTTCTCCTCAGCCATCTGAACAGTTTGGGTCTTGCAGTCAATTGGACCAAGAGCTCACTACAGCCCAGTCAGGCAATTTCCTTCCTTGGAATAGAACTAGACTCCGTGGCAATGGCGGCTCAGCTTATCTACACAGCAGCGCGCCGTGTTCAGCGACTAGCGGCGTCCTTTCAGATGAACAGCCTCACGCCTCTGAAAACATTTCAGAGAGTGCTAGGTTACATGGCCTCAGCCGCAGCAGTACTTCAGCTGGGTTTACTGCGCATCGCCCGCTTCAGCATTGGCTAAACACCAGCACGTCTCGCCGGGCTTGGGCCACAGGCGCCAGCCGATCAAGGTGACTCAGACCTGTATTTCAGCTCTGCAGCCCTGGACAGTGGCGAATGGTATCAGCGGGGAGTGGCGATGGGAGCTGTATCTCGCCGAAAAGTCATCTCGACAGACGCGTCCAACACGGGTTGGGCGCGGTCTGCGAGGCTCTCGGTTTTGGCCTATGGTCAGTTCAGGAAAAGCTCCTTCACATAAATTGTCTGGAAATGATAGCGGTCGAGTGCGCGCATGCGCTTTCTTCCGGTCATTCAGGGTCACCACGTCCTGGTCCGTTCGGACAACAGATCTGTGGTATCCTACCTAAACCGTCAGGGCGGTGTCAGATCCAGGAACCTCTTCCATCTGACGAAACGCATACTGAGTTGGTCCCAGTGACACCTGCGCTCGCTGAGGGCGACGCACATGCCAGGCCACCTGAATGACGGCCCAGACAGACTGTCCAGAGACAATATTCCTCCAGGGGAATGGTGCCTGCACGCTCAAACAGTCCAGAACTTATGGCGCATATTCGGCAGAGCAGAGATAGACCTCTTTGCGTCAGAAGAGAACTCTCACTGCCCAATATTTTTCTCGAAGCGAGGGCAGCTGGCCCAGGACTGGCCCAACCGCCCGCTTTACGCCTTCCCTCCCGTCTCGCTATTGCCACAGGTAATGCAGAGGATCAGGAAGCGTGTCACTCGGTGCTCCTCATAGCCCAGCGTTGGGAGAATCAGACATGGTTCCGGAGCTTACGCAGCTGTCACTGACAGCGCCGTGGCCCATCCCAGTGAGAGCAGATCTCCTCTCTCAAGCTCGCGGCCTGATCTGGCATCCCCACCCAGAGCTGGGCGCTGCAGCGTGGGTGATCAGCGACTACCCGTCGCTCTGCCAGAAGGGGTAATAAACACCATCATACACGCTAGAGCCCCTTCCACGAGAAGACTCTATGCGTCAAAATGGTCTGTGTTTTCAAAATGGTGCACCGACAGAGACCTGGACCCACGGACATGTGGGGTGTCGTCAGCTGCTCGTGTTTTTACAAGAGCTGCTGGATAAGGGCAGATCCCCATCCACGCTCAAAGTGTATGTGGCGGCCGTCGGCGTTCGCTGAACCCCTGCATGGCCAGTCACTGGGAAAAAACGAGCTGGTCATCCTCTTCCTCAAAGGGAGCTAGAAGGATGAACCCCAGCGCCCCCATCGGTTCCTATCTGGGATCTTTCTATAGTTCTCGAAACTATGAAAGCCCCCTTTCGAACCGCTTCAATCCGTGGATTTGAAATACCTTTCACTCAAAACCGTTTTCTGACTGCCCTGTCATCAGTCAAGCGTGTGGGAGACCTTCACGCGCTGTCTGTCAGCGCTGCGTGTCTTGAGTTCGGACCAAGTGACTCCAAGGTCATTTTAAAGCCTAGACACGGCTATGTTCCCAAGGTGATCGGTACTCCTTTCAGAGCACAGGTCATTTCCCTATCGGCGCTGCCAGCATCCGATAGCGAAGCGGCGCCAATCTCCTTTGCCCAGTCAGAGCACTGAGATTGTATACTGCGCGCTCCGCCTCTTTCAGATGCTCTGAGCAGCTTTTCGTTTAGTTCGAGGGCGCACCAAAGGTCTCGCCGCCTCGAAACAGACACTGTCTAGATGGATAGTGGGCGCTATTGCTGCCGCATACGGCGTCAAAAGACCTGCCATGCCCGTTGGGCATTAGGGCTCACTCCACTAGAGGCATGGCCTCATCGTGGGCATGGTCCAGCGGGATTTCCATTCACGACATATGTGTGGCAGCGGGCTGGGCTTCCCCTCCACCTTTGTCAGATTTTACAATCTGGAAGTGCCCGCCCTGCAGGCAAAACTACTAGCGGTTTAATACGCTACAGCTCCCCTGGTGAGCTGCACTGATGGGACTCATTCCACACAGACCGGCACCGCCCTCTGTCGTTCCCTTCCCACTATGTGCTTATGTATTACACACACACTGGCCCGCACTCTTGCCGGCCAAATATTATTTCCCCACTCACAAGGGCTCCCCGGGTCCCCCACCCCGGGGCTCATGCAGTGGATGCTTGGCGCCACGGCGTTGACAATGGGTTCCGTGAGCGTAAGCTAGCTACGCAATCTGAGAGAACCTCTCGTAAGAGAATGAATCGGTTACCTAACGTAACCTCGGTTCTCTCTAGATGAGGGAACGAGTATTGCGTAGCCGGCCGTGCTCGCGCCACGAGCGACTTTCGCTTCATTCAATGAAAACCAGGGTTCCAGCCTACGAACTACGCTTTTATGCACTCTAGCCACGGCCATTTTGGCGGGCTTTGATGCAGTAAGCGCGCGGACGCCTCTCATTGGACGCGAGTTCGCCCAAGTTTGTCTATAGGCTGCAGCAGTTGCCGCAGAGCAACCAATGAGCTCGCTAGCTAGCCCGCTCAAGGTCTGCAGCTGCCGCACTGCGTTGACAAATGATACAAAATTAAGGATAATTTTTTGGCTTCAATATCTCAGAAAAGATGAATCTTTCCCGTAGCGTAAGCTATCTTACGCAATACTCGTTCCCTCATCTAGAGAGAACCGAGGTTACGTTAGGTAACCGATTCGTTTTGTCTTGTGGCTATCTCAAACAAACATTCCCTCTCTTTTTCTCGTTTGCTTTATCTCAGCACAACCATACATATAATGTATCTTGTTTTTTTTCTCTCTCTCTCTGCAGTGGAAAATTGCTCTTTGTTGCTCAGAGGTTACTCTTTTATAGCTCAGAAGAATTCTCAATTTTGTTTCATTTATGAATCAACTGTGTCGCAGATGTTTCTGATAAAATTCCTTAGGAGAAATTAAAATGAGTCCTGTTATGACTTTTGATTGCAGACATCTAAGAAGCAGGAACAAAAATCTTCCTGTGCGCGCCATTTAATCTCATTGCTGTCTAGGAGAAACAACTGAGATTTTAAAGAGATTTAATTTGTGATTTTTGGTCCATTTATGGTCCGTCTAGCAACCTCTTATACAACAATGCTTTTCAGTGAGAAAATCCTGTCAAAGAACTAATTAAGGCTTTGTTTCATCTAGATAATGAAAAAACAAGCAATCAAAATAAAACAAATTCTGAGTTAATTAACACTATACATGCATCAGGGTCAAAGGACTAATGAGCCAAAGCTCATATTTAATGACGATATTAATCTTTTATTCTTTTCTCCACATTAACCATACCCCGAAGTTTAGTTCCATTTCCTGCACCTATGCCTTTAAATCGAACTACTATTGAAAACCTACTGTACATGGAAAAACAATGGCCTATTTTATAATGATGTTTAATTAAAAATAAAGATTGCATTTAAATGGGTCAGTTTCACTTGCTGAAAGGCTGTTATGGTAGTTTGAGTTATAGCAGGATTGCCAATGTTTATTTGCAGTCTGAACTGCAAGTGTAGTTAGTGCAGCTGTGATATTAAACTTTACACACCTTGTAATGGGATCTCCCTAAATACTTAAACTTTCCTCAGCGGACCGAATGGTGATTGACCAGTCTCATTATTCAGGGTCAAACGTATAAAATACATGTGTCCTTTCATGATTTAAAAACATTCCAATCCATGGAGTACTTCAAATCATGGTAAATTTACAACTTGTGAAAGTATTACAGGTGGTAATGACAGAAGCATTCAGTAGTTGCTGAGGTGGAGCAGTTTTATGTATTGCTGTGGGCAGCTCCTGAAGTAGGCATCTACAGCAGGACTCACTGCAGGACACAGCAGGGTCCAATTCTGCTCTGAAAGCTCTTGTTACTTGCTGCTTGTTTATTTCGAGGGATCATCATGTTCAAGTAGAATTTACCCTGAGCTACTTCACTGCACGCTAAACACCAGTCCACTCCAATATCCCACAAACAACAAAGGCCCTGTTACACAAAGTTGGAAATGACTTTAAGAGCTGTGTTCCTGAATGCAGATTTACCCTTGGTCTTGGGTTACAAAATGTTATTTTCCATTGACGGGAGTTTTGAATTATCCACAATGGATTGCACCTTAAATTATATGTAGTCCAATAAATAAATAAATAAATAATGATGCAACAAAAAATATTTAAATGTGAATAGCCTTTGTGATCAGAATATGTGCCCATCCAAAAGTAATAAGTCAAGATTATTTTACAGACATACTGTAACTCTATCTGCTAGTGGATATTTAGTGGACTTCATGTTGCCTGAAATCAACCCCATTCTGCCAAATTACTGACAACTCAGTCCCAACACACATTATTGTATCAATTCAAGCATGGACACATTTTCCTGTAGCGCTACTGATCGAGGTACTGATAAAAAGGAGGTTGCATTTTCACTCTAAAATAAAAATTTTAATAACTGATGGTTATGTTTAGAGTTGGTGTTTGGGGTAGGGGATAGAGTTAATAAAATATGCACTCCTGTTAACCGTATTCAAATATTTACAGCTAAAATGCAAAAACTGGCCTTTGGCGCCACTCATATTTCACCTAGAAACTAGACCTCACGACCGATTTCAGCCAAATGTATCTGTCTGTTGTCCCGCAAGACAACAAGGAACACCCACTTCATTTCAAGTAACCACCCCTTTGATCAAAAAGCGATTCTATTGACTAAAAGAGGTATTAAAATCCCATGCAATCGCTGTATGAGTCATTTACCTAACTGTGAAAATATAACAAAGAATAACTTTTAAATGATACCACATATCATATTATTTCACCAAAGATATAAATGGTAAAATTAAACATGTATCTGTTCTGTTTTCTTCAGTTAGCTAACAACCCAGCCAATTAGCCTATTAGCTTAGTGTGGAGCGGAGGGGGCGGGGCTGGGCTAGAATGTCGCACGCCCGGTCCCCAATCGGCCTGATGGGGCGCGCGAGGGATAAAGGCGGCCGGTGACGACGGTTCGAGAGAGAGAGAATTACGGGCGTGTTTGTCATGTGTGTGTTTATATTTGTGTGTTTTGGTTTTGAGTTTAATTAAATATTATTTATATTGACAAGCCGGTTCTCGCCTCCTCCTTGCCCATCTTAACCCCCCTTACACTTAGCGTACCACTGGCTTCTTCTCCTTTAAATTTTCATCACATTTTTCCTGATTTATGCAACCTAGTGATATGGCAGTGTGATTGTTTTCAACAGAATATGTGGTTAGGGTTAGGTTTAGGGATAGGTGTAGGGTTGCTGCCGGACTCCAAACAAACAAAACAAACAGTCTATGAATGTGACATCCGACTGTTGCAAGACTCAAGCATTTTGCTTGTTATTTGAAGAGGGGTGTAACTGGTAGTGGGCGTGCATTGTAGTGGGCATGTCTTGTACAAGTCTTGCCAGAAGTAGACAGACCCTTCTCGTATAAGCAGCAAACCTTTCGACCTACTGTTGCCAAATTCACAGTGTGATAAGTCTGCCTTAAATGCCTCAAACAAAACTCTGTTTATCTTTCTAGAGTTCCTTGTAAAAACAACTTTGTTTCCATATGGAAAAAATTCCAGTGTGCTCTTACTCCTAGAAGTTATGTTACATATAGGGTGACCAGACATCCCCGTTTCCCCGTTTGTTTCCCGGGAAATGTCCCATTTTTACTGTGCATACAAAACAGTCCGCAATAAAGCCCCTATTGAAGCCTAGCGGCAACAAGGTTCATCGTGTGCTGTTTATTTTGATGAACAGAGGGGGCTGCTTGCTATTGCAGCTTTAAGTAATTCGTCTTCCTTTACTGCAGTGTTGCTGCAAGTCGCAGACTGCGTTTTCTTTTTATTGTTTCCAGAGTAGAGTAGTGCTTTTGGGCTTGATGATGCTTGGGCTCTCAAAGCAAAATAAACTAAGATCCACCACTAATAGCAGCTGACAAATAACCCCATCCACTGTTAGAGCCATGCTTTACATCAGTGGTATTAAACACAGGGCCGGTGGAGGAGTCATCTGACACGCACCTATGGCAGAATTCCAAACTTCACAATTTCAGGCCCTGATATAGACCTTATTCACGTAGTGCCATCTTTGATTTTTAATGGGAATGACAATGAGGCTGTGAGGGATAGGCTTATGGCACAAATGGTATAAAGCTGTATAAACCTCCTAAATCACATCTTATCACAATGCATGTTGTCTGGAGTTCTTTGTATATTGAATGTTCTAGGATATTTTATCAATGTTTTGTCAACCCAAAAACATTTTAAACTGCAGTACAGCTCATTGAAGAGAATGTAAGTCTATCCCTCACAGCTTCGTTTCCAAGGATGGTGCTAGTGTGAATAAGGTCTAGAGTAAATAGTGTGCAGTAAGTGTTTTATATGATTTCACTTGTAATGCTGAGGGAAATAGTAGTCAAGTGAGCTAATTTATTTAGCAATTCCTCTGCCAGTTTACCAGCAAGCAAGTTAATAGCTTACCATCTTACTTTTAGGAAAGTGCCAGTTAAGGAAAAGAGAAGAGAAGGAATTTTAGAAGAGAGTTAGAAGAGTCATGTAAAGAGTGTGACCAAGGGCAGGTGTCCATGTGCTGTGGAGTCAGCTGCAGTAGTTCCTATATTCAGTCATTGTTTATATGTTTTTAAATAAATTTTTATGCCACGATGTCATCTACCATATAAAGTGTAAAGAAATGAAATCCTATGTAACAGAAGACAATTAAAAAGGATCAAATTCACCTACAAATTTAATTGAGACATCATCAACAGAGAATGATATACCATAGTTCATCACATTACTACATTCATCATGGTAAAAATAAATATCATGCGATCCCCCTTTTTATTCATATATAGTACAATTTCAATTACATATTTACACTGATCTAGAATGTCTTTTTGTGTGACACATTTTTTGTGCAATATGCATCAGATGGTCAGACAAACAGACTGTACGTGGTCTTTTGGCATGCTCTCAGAGGCTGGGACTTGGTAGAGCCTATTTTATGGTTAGGAAACCAACAATGCAAGAAAACTTTTAAGCAAGGAGTTGACTGACTGAACTAAATTCTTTAGTTATGGATCAGGTATAGCCTTTTTCCATCACCTTTTGGCTTCCCTCTTGATTTTTGTGGCTCTCGATCCACAAAGCTCCCTTTGAGTGAAATATCTTCATGGATGAAAGAGGGCTAAACAAAGCCAAATGACACTATCAAAGCAGCATCAAATAAATTGGGGCGACATAGTTCTCGCTTTATCAAAAGGATTCTGACCAGCTCAGGTGTTCTCTAATCAATTATGACATTAGCTTTACTTTGGTCTCTTATTTTGAAACCATTGGTGTGGCTTTTAATGTTTTTGTAGTTGGTTATATCGTTAGTTTATAGTCCATCTATAAATAAAAATGTTGTCATTATTTACTCACCCTCATGTCATTCCAAACCCATATGCTAATTTGTTTTAACATCATATGGGTTTAAATTTTAATTAGAAAAATCTTTATGCTGCTCTAACCATACAACGACAGCTCCAAAAATGACAAAACAACAACAACAACAACAAAACACTAAACTAGGAATCTTATAAAATATCAATATATTGATTATTGTTCGGCACATTATTTTATTTTTAATCCAGGATGAACATTAGTCATTAATCTTACATTTCTTACAAAAATCTTTGTTTAAACACTGGCCCTTAACACGTACTTAGTTTAATCATTTTAAACCATGAATTGCTCTGCACATAAATAAGTATTGGTGGAGGTGGGAGCAAGTCACACATGTTCATGTCACAAGCAAGTCTCAAATCTTAATCATCAAGTCTCGAGTCAAGTCTCAAGTGCAGTGCAGACGAATCAAGCAATTCAAGTCAGTGACTCACCTCAAGCAATTCAATTCAGTGACTCACATCAAGCAAGTCAAGTCGAGTCCAGATGATTTTCAAGTTAAGTCGAGTCAAGCCACAGTACTAAAATATATAGAGGTTAATTTTTGAAATAAATATTTATTTTTGCTCTGAAAATATATAAACATATATTATACAAAGATATATACATATATTTACATTCATATTTTTATATGAATTGTATAACAGTAATGTGTTTTATATATATATATATATGCCCACGATAAAAATACTGTGCATGTTCATTAACGCAATTTTTAAAAAAAGGCACACACATTTAGAGGCAATTTCGGGTAATTTCAAACATGTCGCACTACAAAACATGAGATTAATCGTGAATCATTTTAATTTACTGACAACCCTCAAACATTTGAACAGTAATTTAACATAGAATCTTTCTGAATAATGAAATGATAACTACATTATTTACTTACCTTTCCATGTTGTTTTTGAAATGTCTGATGAAATTCGAGGTTGTGGTGGTTATATCGGATATTTTTGCATTGCAAAAACGGTCACACGGTCCAATTCTAAATCTTTATATCCAAAGGAGATTATTTTGGGAACTCGACAATCATCTGTCATTTGGAATGTTGTGAGCGCAGATTTAACTGTGCAGATGCAGATCAGTGGTGCTGGTGAGTTTACATTTGTGCATATTAATTAATCGATGTCGCAATATTTTTTAAACACATTTCATTACTGTTTATAATAAGTTATTGTAAATAATAATAATAAAAACATTCAAGTCATTGTCGAGTCATTCAGCTGTTTCTCAAGTCAAAGTCAAGTCATTTTCTTCATTTATTCAAGCAAGTTACAAGTCCTTAAATTTGCGACGCGAGTCAGACTCGAGTCAAGTCATGTAACTCGAGTCCCCCACCTTTGAATATTGGCATTATATTTATTCTGTTTGTCAGAGGGGAAGTCACAGCGAGTCTGGTTTCTCCAGAGGTTATTTTTCTCAATTAACCTTATGGAATTTTGTGTTCCTTGCTTACTGGGTGTCTAAATACAATTATTATTCAATTACTTATTTATATACACAATTCATAATCATATTTAATCAAACTACACAATGATGACTCTAAGACTATAGATATTACGGTTTCATTATCTGTTAATTCATGACTTTCTGTAAAGCTGCTTTGAAACTCTGTGTTGTGGAAGGCGCTATACAAATAAAAATTACTTGACTTGACTTATTGATATATTTCTATGGTATTGATATATTAAAATTAGCTGACAATTCACTCAATTGACCTGGCATTGGGAGACCACAAGAGGGTGATGTACCATTTACTGAAGCCGGTTGCGGTCACTATCACACATACGCACGCACGCACGCACGCACGCACACACACACACACACAGGACTGCATGAAGCTGTCATGGCTCTGGTGAGTTGCCAGCATATTCTTATGTTTGTTTTCATTCCCCAGGTGTTTTTCATATGTCGCTGAGCGGCCTTGATTAGCATTACCGGAGCAATGCTGTTTAGTGGCATCGACGTCAGCTGTCTCCCATTTCCCTATTTAAGCTCCCAAGTGGGTCATGTTCATAGCCAGATAGTTGTGTTATCTAGTAGTTCCCTCAATCTTTCTCGCCTCGGACTACGCCGGCAGCCTGCCCGTTGAGCTCCCTTGCCAGGGTGTTCCAACTCGCCTCACCACCTCTCTCCGCCGGTCAAGCTCCACAATCCTGTTCTTAACCCTATTCAGTCTGTGCTGGCTGACTCTTCATTTATCGCCTTGCTGCTTCTGTTGAATAAACACTGTGAACTGTTCCTCTGCATTTTGGTTCCTTCGTTACTTGCGGTGACAGAACAATCTGGCATCGATAGACTCAGTGGAGGATGCTGGTCTTTGCGCTGCCCTCACCCAAGAGGGAGTGCTGTTGGGGTACCAACAAGAACAGATCACTTCCTCCAACTGGGCCCTGGATATGATGGCTTCTCAGCTGGTTGAGATGACATCTTTGGTTCAACAGCTTTGCCCAGACTCCCAGTCCCCAGCCTGAAGCTTCTACTCCCTCTCTGGTGGTGCCCCCCAGCATGGAACGAGCTGAGCCTTGGCTAAGCCCTCCTGTGCCCTACTCCGGTGATGGTGGCTCTTGTTGCTCGTTCCTGTCTCAATGCTCGATGTTCTTCTTGCTGAAGCACTCTCCCTTTCCTACGGAGGATTCCAAGATACGCTCCAAGGCATCGCCATGTACTGGCGGTGTACTTTGCCAGCTGAAGAAGTTCAACCTGCCACAGGCACTGCTGATACAGTTCTACTCAGCAGTCATTGAGTCTGTCCTCTGCCCATAAAAATAGTCTGGTTTGGTTCAGCTACGAAATCAGACATCAGAAGACTACAAAGGACCGTTTGGTCTGGTGAGAGGATTACTGGTTGCGCCCTGCCCCCTTCCAGAGTGATGAAAGAGGCTGGAAACCCACTCACCCTGCCCATTACCTTTTTGAACTGTTGCCTTCTGGCCAACACTTCAGAGCTCTGAGCACCAGAAGGTTCAGGCACAGGAACAGTTTTTTTTCCCTCAGGCTATCCATCTCATGAACAGTTAAAATTTCTCCATAGAGAATAATTATGTGCAATACACAGTTTAGTCTTTTTTCTATTTATCCAACACATCTACCTCTTCTCTTCTGCCATTTATGCCATTTCATTTGAACTGTACATAACAGATTTGTATTATGCACTGTACATAACAGATACTGTAACAGATTTGTATTAGAATTGCACTATGTATGTGTGTGTTTGTGTGTGTTTGTAAATATGTATATCATATTTTTTTATATTTTTTTATTATTATCTATGTGTTGCTGCTGTTTTTGTGTTGCTGTGCACTGGAAGCTCCTATCACCGATACAAATTCCTTAATATGTGTAAGCATACTTGGTAATAAAGCTGATTCTAATTCTGATGTGGGATAATCATTATGCCTGTGTCACCTCGTTCAAGGAGTTTTCTGATGAGTTTCTGAAGGTTTTTGATCACTCCACTCAGGGCCAGGTCGCTGCAAGAGCTCTCTCTGGACTGACCCAAGGTAATCGGTCTGTCACAGAATTTGCCATCGAGCTCCGCACTCTTGCAACATCCAGTGGATGGAATGACAAGGACTCTCTGCCTCTAGGCTGGCTTTACTCACTTTCTGTTCTAAAGAGGGAGGCTGTGGAAAGGTACATCAACATGTCTCTGGCAGCCAGTATCATCTGTTCTTCCTCTTCTTTGGCAGTGGCGGGCTTCTTCTTTGTGGAGAAGGATGGTTTGCTCAGACCCTGCATTGTTTATCGGGGGCTAAATGACATCATGTTGAAGAAATGTTATACTTTGCCGTTGATGTCTTCAGCCCTCGAACTCATGCAGGGGGTATCTATCCTTACAAAATTGGACCTGTGCAGTGCTTATCACCTTGTCAGGGAAGGGGATGAGTGGAAGACAGCCTTTAACACCACTAGGGGGCACTTTGAGTACTTGGTCATTCACTTCGGCTTAGTCAATGCCCCGGCTGTCTTCCAGGGGCTTATGAATGACATGCTTCATGACATGGTTGATCATTCCATATTTGTTTACTTATAAGATATTTTCATCTTCTCCCAGAATATTCAAGACCATGTCCAGCATGTCAGGAGGGTGCTCCAATGGCTGTTAGAGAAAAGGTGGAGAAGTGTGTTTTTCACATGCATTTTGTTTGTGTCAAGATTTTCGGCAGACCTATATTCAGGCAGAGCAGGCGAACCAGGACCTGGAGAGGTGCTGCACTGTATGTCTTCTCAGAATCCCTCATCTTGGAGTTCCCAGCTGGCCTGGATTGAGTATGCCCACAACACATTCCCACTATTATCTATGGGCCTCTCACCTTTCCAATGTTGCCTGGGACACCAACCTCCACTTTTTCCAGCACAGACAACAAATGTCATCATTCCCTCCACCTACGCTTTTATTCAGAATTGAAGACGAACCTGGAAGCAAGCCAGAGAAGCCATCTTAAGGACTGGTGCTAGTCACAAGTTCTAAGCTGACTGACACTGGTCTCAGCCCCTGGTTTACAGGTGTGGGCAGAATTTTTGTTTGTCTGCCAAGGACATCCCACTCTGACTCCCATCACGTAAACTGGGACCCAAATTCACTGGTACTTTCGCCATCACTAAGGTGGTTAGCCCGGTAGTGGTCCAGCTCAAAAACTGCCTGACGTTCTCAATCATGTACACCCAGTCTTTCACATTTCCTGAATCAAACTATTAATTCATTCATTCCGAGCTTCATCGTGTCACTCCCACCCCACTTCCCCCATGCAACGTTGAGGGTGCTCTGGCTCACAGTATTATGTCAGGCACCTCTTAGATGTGAGGTAGAGAGGCAGAGGGTTCCAGTATTTGTTTGACTCGGAGGGATGTGGACCTGAGGAGGACGGCACACTGATTGACTCCATTGTAGTTAAGGTAGGCCTCCTGTGGGCACCCCGGAGATGACCATAAGGGGGAGGGGGGTACTGTCATGGCTCTGGGGAGTTGCCGGCTTATGCTTGTATTTGTTTTCATTCCCCACGTGTCTCTCAGCTATCACTGAGCAGCTGTGATCAGTGTTGCTGGGGCAACGCGAGCCTGCTGCTCATCAGCTGATCTGCAAAAATCTCCCATTTCCCTTTTCCCTAATTAAACTCCCTAGTGTGTCATGTTTGTTGCCAGATTGTTGTGTTGTGTAGTAGTTACCTCACTCTGTCTCACCTTGGTCTTGTCTCTTCTCTGTTCCTTTTTACCAGTTCCAGTTTGCACGTTGTTCAGATTACCTGCAGTTGTTGGATTTCTCATTGTTCTGTTTACCTCCAGTTGTTGGATTTCTCATTGTTCTGTGCTGCACTGGCTGCATGCCTGTTGGTTAATATTTAGGATATATTTTATATAACTTAATGTTTATTTAATGGTTGTCAGTTTTTATAATGTTTTATTGTTGTTTTATATTTCGATCTACAGCACATTGGTCAAAAATGGTTGTTTTTAAATGTGCTTTATTAATAAATTTGACATTAACATTGACATCCCTTTCCAGGGTGTTCCAACTCCCCTCACCACCTCTCTCCACCAGTCAAGCTCCATGATCCTGTTCCTACCCCACTGCAGTCTGTGCTGGATGACTCTTCATTTATCGCTCTGTGCTTTTTAGTTTCTGTTGAATAAACACTATTAACTCTTCCTCTGTATTTTGGGTCATTCATTACTTGCGGTGACAGAAGCGGTGCAGATGGTAGTCCAGAGTTACGAAAGTTTTTGTACTTCTTCAAGAATGAACAAAGTAACGTTGATTTTACAGGTTTGTTTATGAAACTGGTGAAATTGTGCAAACTGAAGGATTAGAAATGGTGATGTTTATAATGCAATTATTCTGTACAGTATGTTGCCTTGAATAAGTCTTTCATTCAAGCTGTCAAACCACAAAATGACACACTTGTAACTGAAAAGACATTGTGTAGGTTCTATGAAAGACATGTTCACAATAGATTATCCAGTGATGGCTAGAGTAAGTATTGTTTGTCCTTTGGTAATGATTTGGGAGCGAGATGCGCTCCGTGGCATTTCAGAATGTTGACGCTGAATGTTGGAGGTGTGTGCATACCTTTTGTAGAAAAAAAAAAAGAATTGTTTTGAATTTTAGAATATGCCATGTCGTCTGCCAGATGCATCCAGTGTGAGACCCACTTTGATTTACCCTGCCACTCACACATTACCAAAGTTGTGTTGAGAAATACGTCTGAAGAGACAAATACTAATGTGCAACAAGCAGCCCTATTTATATCTGAATTAATCCTGATATATATCGATAATCTTCGGGAAAATCTTCCGATTATCAATTTGCGAAAAAGGCATCAATCCCAAGCCTACTATAAACGTTTTATAATAGTAGTCTATTTGACTTGTACACTGTATTCATATTCATTCCATATTGTTACGAATGTAAGGCAATGAAGGCAGACGAAGGTTGAGGATCCAAATGCAGCTTTCTTTATTATAAACAAAACACAAAGGAAAACCTTCAATGGGGAAATAAACATGAACAGAGAACTAGGGCAGGGAACACAGACCAGGCTAACTACATTAACAAACATTCAACGAAAGACAAGGACTGAACCAAAAACCAGGATATAAATACACAAGGACAGGATGATTACAAATGATACACAGGTGAGAACAATGAACAAAATGGCAGTGATGATTACAGGTGGATACTGGGAAGTGTAGTTCTTTTAAACAATAGACTAGTGAGACAGTGGGGCTAAACAAGGGACAAAAGTGAAAACTACGGAAAACAAAAGGGACAAAAATGGAAACCAAAGGGGCAACGGTAAAACAAGACAAGGTAACCCTAACATAGCCCCCCCTCAAGGATCGGATTCCAGACGATCAACAGTGACAAAACAAAAAACAGGAAGAACAAATGTCCATTGACTGGGGGAAGCTTGTGGTGGGCAGACAGACCAAGGGGAGCAATGAAGGGCAAACAGGCAGTCCAGGGGGCAACGAGGGGCAGACAGACAGTCCAGGGGGCAACGAGGGGCAGACAGACAGTCCAGGGGGCAACAAGAGGTCCAGGGGGCACAGAGGGCAGGCAGGAAGTCCAAGGGGGCACAGAGGGCAAGGACAGGTTCAGGGGGTCTGGGAGCTGGCCACAGGGCAAGGGTAGGTTCAGGTGGTCTGGGGGCTGGCCACAGGGCAAGGATCGGTTCAGGAGGCCTGGGAGCTGGCCACAGGGCAGGGACCGGTTCAGGAGGCCTGGGAGCTGGCCACAGGACAAGGACAGGTTCAGGTGGTCTGGGGGCTGGCCACAGGGCAAGGATAGGTCTGGGGGACCGGGGAGGAGGCCACTGGACAGGGGCAGGTTCAGGAGGCCTGGGAGGAGGCCACAGGACAGGGACTGGGTCAGGGGGCCCGGAAGGACACCACAGGACAGGGGCCGGGTCAGGAGGCCTGGGAGGAGGCCACAGGACGGGAACTGGGTCAGGGGGCCTGGGAGGAGGCCACAGGATAGGGGCCGGGTCAGGTGGCCTGGGAGGAGGCCACAGGTCAGGAACAGGGTCAGGGGCCCTGGGAGGAGGCCACAGGACAGGGGCCGGGTCAGGAGGCCTGGGAGGAGGCCACAGGACAGGGGCCGGGTCAGGAGGCCTGGGAGGAGGCCACAGGACAGGAACTGGGTCAGGGGGCCTGGGAGGAGGCCACAGGATAGGTGCCGGGTCAGGAGGCCACAGGTCAGGAACAGGGTCAGGGGCCCTGGGAGGAGGCCACAGGACAGGGGCCGGGTCAGGAGGCCTGGAAGGCTCTGAGGACGGAGCTGAGGAAGGCACCGGAGTCTCTGGGGCCTGAGCCGTAGGAGGCTCTGGAGGCAGAGACATAGGAGGCTCAGGAGGCTTAGGGGCGGAGCCGTAGGAGGCTCGGGAGGCGGAGCCGTAGGAGACTCGGGAGGCGGAGCCGTGGGAGGCTCAGGAGGTGGAGCCGTGGGAGGCTCAGGAGGCTTTGGGGGCGGAGCCGTAGGAGGCTCGGGAGGCGGAGCCTTAGGAGGATCGAGAGGCTCTGGAGGTGGAGCCCTGGAAGGCTCGAGAGGCTTGGGAGGTGGAGCCCTGGAAGGCTCGAGAGGCTTGAGGGGCGGAGCCCTAGAAGACTCGAGTGACTTGAGGGGTGGAGTCCTGGGAGGCTCGAGAGACTTGAGAGGCGGAGCCCTGGAAGGCTCGAGAGGTGGAGTTCTGAAAGGCTCGAGAAGCTTGAGAGGCAGAGCCCGGGGAGGCTCGGGAAGCTTGAGAGGCGGAACCTTGGAAGGCTCGAGAGGCAGAGCCCTGGAAGACTCGAGAGGCCTGAGAGGCGGAGCCCTGGAAGACTCGAGAGGCTTGAGAGGCGGAGCCCTGGAAGGCTCAAGAGGCTTGAGAGGCGGAGCCCTGGGAGGCTCGAGAGGCTTGAGAGGCGGAGCCCTGGGAGGCTCGAGAGGCTTGAGAGGCGGAGCCCTGGGAGGCTCGAGAGGCTTGAGAGGCGGAGCCCTGGAAGGCTCGAGAGGCGGAGCCCTGGAAGGCTCGAGAGGCTTGAAAGGCGGAGCCCTGAAAGGCTTGAGAGGCTTGAAAGGCGGAGCCCTGAAAGGCTTGAGAGGCTTGAGAGGCAGAGCCCTGGAAGGCTCGAGAGGCAGAGCCCTGGAAAGCTCGGAAGGCAGAGCCCTGGAAAGCTCAGGAGGCTCGGAAGGCGGAGCCCTGGAAAGCTCGGGAGGCGGAGCTCTGGAAAGCTCGGGAGGTGTTGGCGCTTGGACGGTCATGGCTACAGACGCTGGCTCAGGGACGGTCGAGGCTACAGGCGCTGGCTCAGGGACGGTCGAGGCTACAGGCGCTGGCTCAGGGACGGTCGAGGCTACAGGCGCTGGCTCAGGGACGGTCGAGGCTACAGGCGCTGGCTCAGGGACGGTCGAGGCTACAGGCGCTGGATCATTGACATTTGAGGCTACAGGCGCTGGCTCGCTCACCATGGAAGGCTTGGGCACAGGTTCGAAGACCGGGGCAGGCGTGGGCACAGGCTCGAAGACCGGGGCAGGCGTGGGCACAGGCTCGAAGTCCGGTGCAGGCGTGGGCCGGAAGGCGGAAGCCCGTCTTCTCTCCCTCCTCCGGGCAAGAGGGCCACGCTGGCTCGCTGACCAAGGCAGGCGTGAAGGGACAAACCACGGGCGAATGGAGGGTTACCACTGTGGGAGGAGTGGCAGGGTTCTCCTCGATGACGCCCACAGTGAACGGTGAAGCGCAGACCAGCAGAGTCTCTTCAATGAACTCGAGGAGCGTCCAGCCGCGCGTCGACGTTGGTAACCGCTCCTGGAGCGCACAATCCAGGTTGACCTGAAAAAACACCACCAGGTCGGAGTCAGGGAATTCGGTGGCACTCGCAATCGTGAGGAAATCGCGGATGTGGTCCTCCACCGGACGGTTTCCCTGCCTAAGGCTGAGCAGACAGCAGCTTGCTCGCAGAACCGCTGGCTCCATTGTTTTGGTCTATCGTTCTGTTACGAATGTAAGGCAATGAAGGCAGACGAAGGTTGAGGATCCAAATGCAGCTTTCTTTATTATAAACAAAACACAAAGGAAAACCCTCAATGGGGAAATAAACATGAACAGAGAACTAGGGCAGGGAACACAGACCAGGCTAACTACATTAACAAACATTCAACGAAAGACAAGGACTGAACCAAAAACCAGGATATAAATACACAAGGACAGGATGATTACAAATGATACACAGGTGAGAACAATGAACAAAATGGCAGTGATGATGACAGGTGGATACTGGGAAGTGTAGTTCTTTTAAACAATAGACTAGTGAGACAGTGGAGCTAAACAAGGGACAAAAGTGAAAACTATGGAAAACAAAAGGGACAAAAATGTATTGTATGGCTTCAGAAGACTTGGAATATAGTTCACTAGCCATGTGGATTACTTTAATGGTTGTTACAAGCATGGTCATCATGAACTGTTGTTGGGGCAAGAGCTGCGTAAAGAAAAAAAAAATCTACTTTTATGTTCCACGGAAAAACGAAACATGTGCACGTTTTAAACAACGTGTTAATTTTTTGATTAACTATTCCTTTAATCCATGGCTTCTCTATAAACATTGTTTTGGTGCCTCCGCTGCTAAGTGCCTGCCTTTCTTTGTCACTTACACCAATACACAACTGTTGTAGGCTCATGGTTTATCTGCAACAGCACATTAAATCTTCTGCCTCACAAAACTTCACCTGCCGCCCTTAAATTCTCTTCTTTAGCCTTGCTTTTCACTGCACATCATCAAATTTCCTCCATCCTTGCGATTTTATAAGACTGCTATAAAAAAGCACTGCTAGGTGAGGGAAGAGGTAGATTGAAGGCTAAAATTATATTAGAAAGAGCTGGAATTCTTTAGTCTTTTCTTGACAGTCTTTTTGCTTCTCTGCCTTGATCATACGCCCTTGCTGCATCTGCGTTATATCATCGCTCTGTTTGTCAAACATTCACATCAAATAGTACTTTGGTGGCAGACTCAACCACCAGGATTGAGCGAACTGAAACAAATTGAACTATGCTGAACTGGCGAAGAGTTTGAAACACACTGACAGATCTTTTTCTGCTCTGATACTGTAATTTCCCTCCTCTGCCCTAGACTGGGTAAGCAAATTATGCTGTTTTATAAGGCCCTAGGCCAAGTATGCAATTATGGTGTGGGCTGTGATGGGGCCTGAAGTATATATGAATGTGTGTGTGAGTGTGCTAAAGTCAACATAAGTGCAGAGGCCCCAAAAAGTATTTGGACATTTTTTAACACTTCAGTCACACCTAAAAATGTATGAACGTCATTGCATTAGATACAAAATATCGAACCAAGTGGCATCTGCAAAGAAATTATGCTAGAGACTTTATCAGAAAAACTTTGATCAGAGCCATTTTTACGATGACTTTTAAGCAACTAGTGTAAAGGTGATATTTAGTGAGTCAGTTCCCCATAAGTTTACACAGGTGTCCTAGCAGAATAACCACCGGTGTAGTACAACACATTCACTATTGTTCCACTAACATTTGACAACCACAAGTATCAAAAATAATTTTGTCTTCATTTTGAACAATATATCTATTGTTTTATCATTTTAAGCCTAACACACTTCTATTTGTGAAATGCTTTTGTTGAAATGTGTTTTTGTGCTATACTGTTATTCTATAATATAAATGCCACTCATATTTTGTTATGTAATGCAATGAAATTCATAAAGTTCTTATGCATGTGATTTAATTGTGACTATAATGTGTGTTTACCAGTGACTTACTGTGTAAGCTGATACAGTGCATGTGTGGGCTGTGGGTAAAAATGAGTTATACACTGTAAAATAAAAGAGAGTTTGCTCAAGTATGTTTGCTTATTAGAGTCTGGTTTGGCAAAAGCCAGAATTAGGTTATAAGATCAGTCACAGTCAAGTATGGAAACAGTGTTGAAAACTTAGACCTGATGACCACACCTAGAGTGCAGCAGGGGTAAAAACTCAGCTAGTCTTAATAAAGCAGCTCCAGAGAAGAGTCAACATTTACACTCTCAGATTCATGCATTACACAACCCCTATATGCATACATTCACACACCAACAGTATACATTGATTAAAGGGACAGTTCAACCAAAAATTAAACAATTCTGTCATCAATCACTCACCCTCATGTCTTTATGATGTTCTTGAAAGTAATGAAAGTAAATGGTGACCAAGGATTTTAAGCAAGATGTTTTACACATTATTTTCCCATGAGATGCCCCTCACATCTGGGCCCTGTTTTAAGAGCGCTAGTGCTAAGCGCAGTGCTATGCCATGAATCATACATGCAAAGTCTATGGGCATTGCCAGGAAGTATTGGTATTTTCGTGCAAGCATGCGCTAAGTCTAGGCACAAGTGGGATTGGTGAAATTGTGTGCGCAAAGCACTAATGGGCTGGCACCATCTGAGTCCAATTATATAGTCCATTCCCTGTCACGCACCAGTGATATAAACAAAGACAGCACATTCATACCAAGACCTAAAGATAGTTTAACACAAATGTCATAAAAATGTGTTTCATAAAATAGCTACAACAGTGATCGTCATGGACAGAATTTGATGTTCAACTATATTTTCCGAGTTTGGACATGAACTTTATTACCACCTGCTGGTGGAATCTTCAAACTGCAAATGCAGGAACTGATTTAGACTTTTCGCTGAAAACAGACGTGCTTTTGAAACTTCTTAGCGCAATGACCTATTTCTCAGGACAATAGCAAATTCATGCCACTTCATATACATACAATAAACCCACAGTTTGCAAACATAAATCCACCGATAGCAAAAACACTCCCTCCCATGCCCACTTGTGGTTTGTGCTCGCTCTGACAAAAATTGGATAAGACGTTGCATATAGTCGTAGCATGTATAGATCTCATGTGGCTTTTTTAGACATAGAACGTAGCACATAAATCATATAAAGTACTTTTATGATGCTTTAATTGTGCTTTTTGGGAGCTTGGTCATTTTGGAGCTTGACAGCTGCTGGTCCCCATCTACTTTCATAACATGGAAGAGAGCAGCGTGAACACATTTCAAAATTTCTCCTTTTGTGTTCCACAGAAGAAAGTCATACAGGTATGGAACAATATGACAGTGAGTAAATTATTAAATATAAATATTTTTTTTATTTTCGGGTGAACTATTACTTTAACACGCAAAAGAAAGACTGAGAGAAACTCAGTGAGGGAGAGAGTGATTAAGTTGGCGATCATTCTTATCGTATGGAGTCAAACAACACATATTTAAACACTTGAAACACACTTAACTCCTACATTGAGTACAAAGCAGATAGGGGAACACATAAAGACATCTGCCTGAAAGCTTAGTAATGTGGGTGTGTTTGTGTGCACTCTACAGTTGTAAAGCATTTGACATCTACTGCCAGAGAATGTGAGTATTTTTATTTTAAATATTAGTGTACATAATCTTTCGATCATGCGTGTGCATGTGTGCCATGGGGGGAAACAGGCACTCTCAGTAGGCCTATATGTAAATGCAGCATCCTGGCTTAAAAACAAGTCACTCTCCCTCCCAGAGACTTGATAGGCTCCTGTTTCCCCCTTGGCACAAATGGGGTAATTTACATCTTATCTTTGCTCTCTTTCCTTCTCTCTTTTTCTCTGTCCTTTAGCACTGGAGCTGAAATCATTCAGACAGGCCATGCTGGAGTGAGCATTAGGACAAAAATCAAGTAGCGTGTAAATCTACCCATTTTCAAAGAAAAAATCCTCTCCTTTTTACCCAAATACCCCCACCTCTCATTGGTCATACGAACATAGTCCCACCCCAAACTCATGACATTGGTCGAGCTAAATGTTGATGTGTCGGACTGGTTGTGATGCTTAAAAAAGTGGAGCAATGTTTTGATAGTGCCAGAGAGCCACATAGTTTACATCTTTAGGTCAACCTATGGCTTATTTTTACTTTTCTCTGCATATTAAGCTATTATAATTATTTTTTCATTTCACACTTCACCTTTAAATCTCTGGAGCTATGAAAGACCAACCATTTTGATAAATACTATTTTCCCCAGTGACATGTTTGCCACAGATTTGTTGTGAGGATTCAGTTTTATCTTTACAAAGCAGTGCAGAATCATTTAATGTGCATAATTGCAGCCCAGTCCTCTTTTGTCTACAGTGCTCTCTCATGAATAGGAAATAAGATGGTCTTGGATGTCTTAATACATGAAATTCAATGATAAATTAAAGTCTCAGCCAAAGGGGAGAAGTATGGCTGACTTGTTACATGTAAACATTACAGCCTCCCTGCTGCTCATGGAAGTCTGTGTTTATGCTGAGAGACCTGAACCATTCATCCTACCCTCATAAAAGTCAAAAAAGTCTGGCTGTTGTGAAGTATTTTGAGACAGCACAGAGTCATGAAGCCAATAAATGATTACATTTACCCTTCTTTAACACAAAAAATAAAACTTTAGCCATCAAGAATGTAACTTATTCAGCCAAAGTACAGCAAATATTACAAGAAACTACAGTGTAGACTACATTTCCTTGAGGTACTATAAGGATATAGCAGAATATTTACAGAATATTTAATAGCATATTTACAGTGGAGAAGTACCTCTATGTGATATTTAGTGATACTTTCATTATGGCAACTATTATTTTAGCTAATACTTGACCCTAAATAGGCCTATTAAATGGAGATGGTGTGAAACATGTGTTGTATAATGTTTACATGCACAGTTATAATCTAGCTATAGACATGTATGATTTGTTTTGGTCCGACTTAAATCAAAGTTTAATGTGCATGTAAACACAATGGTGGACATGAATTATACCTCCAATTGTGTGGCTTGTTGAGGAGATGCATGTTATTACTATTCTCAGCGATCAAAATCATGACCTTTGCCAGGTGGACAATAAAATGGGTGAAAAATCCCATAGATATACATTGAAGGAGGGACCTGAGCCGTATGGATCTGTAAGCAACCATCTAGCAACCACCCAGAACACCCTAACATTGTAGCAGTGAGTTTTGCACGAGCAAGCACCACTCACATTTTCTTCTGAATTTTTTAAAAAATCTATCTATTTATTTTTAAACATAATGTGACAGATATATGCTATATGAGCTATATGATATATGAGGAAGGAAGTTTATCCAACATCAGCACTCCTGTCCTGGGAAGCTGTTCAAATACAAATTGAGGATTGTATTTGACAAATGGTGTCTGCTGTTTATCATGGCTCTGTGATAAATGAGTGTTTGGCAGTAACTTGATATGACCCTTCAAACCAGCATAACACCCAGTATATGGGCAAACACAGGCTGGATGTAAGTATTGCCTTCCTGTTGCTCTGGTGGGGGGTCGTGACCTCACCATGGTCCCGAGTTAACTTCTAAACATAGCTCATGGTGCCAGTTCACAGAGATAGAGAGTGAACAGATATATATTGGTCAATGCTTCACTTTCCATTAAGTTTCTGAGAAATAATACGATTTAGAAATGAGTTTGCTGTCAACATGTAATTTAATCCACTTATAGTTTATGGTGGGTGGTGTATACTAAATAGTAGAGAAAATGTTGTGTCTGCTAATGCAAAACTTGCCACCATGATGTTTGGTGTTGTTAGTTGTTGCCAGCATGCTGCTATGCGTATCTAAGGTGTTCTGATTGGTTATTAGCGTGTTGCTTTGTGGTATTTAGGGAAGGGAGATTGTCATTGTAGAGTGCAAGATAAGTCATCAATATTTTTGGTCAGTTATATTGAAGTCTGATGAGAAAGACTATCAATTTTATATATGCATATGAGCTAAAAGTTAATTTTGTCTTAACTATAGGAGTACACGATATAGATGGTTTCATAGCTAATAGATATGAACTAAAAGACACATAACTCATACTTTCATGGGGTCTTTAATATTGTAGGAGTCAAGTAACACTTTACAATAAGAATGCATTTGTTAACATTAGCTAACTATATTAGCTTACATGAACTGACAATGAGCAATACCTTTACTAAGCACTTGTTAATTTTAATTTCAACATACTTACATATTGGTCACACTTTACAATAAAGTTAATTTAGTTAAATCTGCACTACATAACTTAGTGTTCTCTTGTGACATCTGTGGTTCGCAAGCGATTTGCGGAAGGATACATTACGCCTGTCATGTTTCGACACTACTGCTCTGGTGGATGAATCTCATGATTTGAGGTTACCTGGACATTGCCTGTGTGATCATGACTGGAAGATATTCAGAGCCAGAGTCATAACGTGCTATTTTCATGTTGATATAATTATGTTATATGATTAAACATCATCAGGAAACCGATGGAGTGCGTACTCCAGGTAGGGAATGAGGTTTTGCCCCAAGTGAAGTAGTTCAAGTACCTCGGGGTCTTGTTCACGAGTGAGGGGACAATGGAGCGGGAGGTTGGCCGGAGAATCGGGGCAGCGGGGGCGGTATTGCACTCGCTCTATCGCACCGTTGTCACGAAACGAGAGCTGAGCCGAAAGGCAAAGCTCTCGATCTACCGGTCAATTTTTGTTCCTACCCTCACCTATGGTCATGAAGGTTGGGTCATGACCGAAAGAACTAGGTCGCGAGTACAAGCGGCCGAAATGGGCTTCCTCAGAAGGGTGGCGGGCTTCTCCCTTAGAGATAGGGTGAGGAGCTCAGTCATCCGTGAGGAGCTCGGAGTAGAGCCGCTGCTCCTTTGCGTTGAAAGGAGTCAGTTGAGGTGGTTTGGGCATCTGGTAAGGATGCCCCCTGGCCGCCTCCCTAGGGAGGCGTTTCAGGCACGTCCAGCTGGGAGGAGGCCTCGGGGAAGACCCAGGACTAGGTGGAGAGATTACATCTCCAAACTGGCCTGGGAACGCCTCGGGGTCCCCCAGTCAGAGTTGGTTAATGTGGCTCGGGATAGGGAAGTTTGGGGCCCCCTGCTGGAGCAGCTGCCCCCGCAACCCGACTTCGGATAAGCGGTTGAAGATGGATGGATGGATGGATTAAACATTTAAAAATGAAATATGACTTGCTTTGATGAAGATAAACAACACTCTTATTTATATATTTTGAATGAATGAATTGTACACTTTTCTGACACTACACTCAAAGCGCTTTTACAGAGAGAACAGGGGACACTTCTGAATCACCACCAGTTACAAGTATATTTTAGTATGATTATTCAAGTGTTCTATTGACTATTTTTGTATTGTATTGTCAATTTAAGAGGTGAAACACAGGGGGCCTGGGTAGCTCAGCGAGTAAAGACACTGACTACCACCCCTCGAGTTAAAATCCAGGGCAGTGACTCCAGCCAGGTCTCCTAAGCAACCAAATTGGCCCGGTTGCTAGGGTGGGTAGAGTCATGTTGGGTTAACCTCCTTGTGGTCACTATAATGTATGGTTCTTGCTCTCAGTGGGGCATGTGGTGAGATGTGCGTGGATACCGCGGGGAATAGCGTGAAGCCTCCACATGCGCTATGTCTCCGCGGTAACACGCTCAACAAGCCACGTGAAAAAATGCGCAGAGTTCAATGTAAGACTTCATTATTTTAACATTATTAATCACTGCGAGAACGTGACCATGGAAATGTTGCGGTTGCAGCTTTCCTTAATCAGAGGGAAGGCCTCCCCAGTGGCTCTCCGCCTCGGCCCTACTACCTATGGCTATGAGGCCACGTCGGTTACATCCGGGGGTGATTTGGGGACCCCAATGGGAGCCACTCCGCCGGGTAAGCCCCCACGGAGCTGCCATTCCCCAGCATGCTCGTTCGCCTCGGTCAAGTTCTGGGATAGGACCGCCGGCTCATCTCAGGGAGAGTTCATGGTCTCATTCGAGGCTCACAAAGTGGATGAGCTTTCGATAGCAGCATAGCATAGTGGGCTGGTTCAGTCTGATGCCAAGGGGCTGCAAGGGGGTACTCGGCGATTCCCCAGGTGGACAAGGCAGTAGCGGTGCACCTGTGCCCGCAGATCGTCGCCACCTGGCAGAACCATCCGAGACTCCCGTCCAGGGCCTGTAGGTTTAAGTCATCACTGGCGACGGTGCTGCTAGACAGAACACCTCAGTCCTGCACGCCATGGCTCTACTGCAAGTGCACCAAGCCAAGGCGTTGAGAGAATTGCACGAGGGTAGTTCTCACCTGGGGTTGATCTCGCACTCCGGGCGACAAAGTTCATGCCGTGGACTGAACCACATTGGTGATGTCCACATTGTTGTTCCAGGAGCCCCACCTATAGCTCAACTTAGTCGAGATGAGGGAGGCTGACAAGGTACGGTTCCTTGACACCCCCATATCCCAGGTTGGCCAATTTGGCGACACCGTTGAGGACTTCTCGATGGTTAAGAAGCAGACGGAGGCTATCCAGAAGATCAAGATCCCTGCAATGACACCTGCGACCCCCGTTCAAGATGCTGACGCAGAAATGCATTTTAGTGAGCCAGAACTCCCCTTCAGTCCCTGTCGCCCCGGCCCTGCCATGGAGCCTCCCACAGAAAGGCTTTCAAGTGCCCCTGAGACGGGCGACCCAGGGGCATAGAGACCCGCTACAGGCCTGGAGGTAGTTGGCAGACCACTCCATCCTCAATGGAGGGCCGGGAGGAGAATCCTATGTTGCCTTTTCTTTAAATTTCGCTGCATGCCCGAGGAGCTGCGGTACCCACAATTTCAGAAAAAGGGTGGTGTGGTATGGGGGGCGTGGTCGTGTGTCAGTCTGCGGGAGAGAGAGAGTGGTAAGGCTTGTCACCTGGTTTGTAATTATCTCTAACACCTGTCTTGATATAGTTATACGGAGAGAGACATTTAAGGAACGGCAAGTGTCGAGAGGAGGAGGCGAGAACCGGCTTGACAATGTAAATAATATTTTAATTAACAACTTAAACAAAAGACAAACACAAACATATGACGGACATGTCCGTAAACGATCTCTCTCTCCCGCATGATCCTCTGCAGACAACCTTTATCCCTCTCGGAGGCTTGATTAGCCTAATACGGGACCGGGTGTGTAGGATCACGACCCGGCCCCGCCCTCAGCCCTGCCACAGGTGGTTTCTCATTTCCTAGGTCACACATGCGGTGTTTACAACCATCGTTATCACGATCGTCGGACACTGCACATTTACGGCAGGCACGGCACTGTGGAAGTTGGCCCCTTACCCTGCGCGCCCAGCTGAGGCACAAACACACTCACACCCAGGCGGTTGTGATGGGTTACGAGGACGGTTCCCCTCCTCCCCCGTTGCTGACCAGTCCAATGGTGGGTACCTGCAGCCAGGTAAGTACTTTGATGTCCCTAGACTTGGCACGGCCAGGAATTTTGTGTTCAAGTCCCCTCAAAGTGGTGCCTCCAGCTCTGCCCTGCCGCAAGGCCCCACCCGCTGGTACGTCTGATGCAGTTGTTCCCTTGGTCCCCCTCGCCCAGTTCTTGGAGGCATGGCTGGCACTCCCCAACCTGTCACGATGGCTGACCAGGACCATCCGTCTCGGCAATGCGAGTCAGTTCGCCAGGTGCTTGCCCGGGTTCGCCCTGCATACAGAGATTGCAACCCTTATATGGAAGGATGCGATAGAGCGTGTCCCTCCAGGCGAGATGAAGAAGGGATTCTACAACCCCTATTTCAAGGCAATGGGTTGCGGCCAATCTTGGACCTGCAACCCCCGTTCAAGATGCTGACGCAGAAATGTAATTTAGCGAGCCAGTACTCCCCTTCAGTCCCTGTCGCCTCGCGTCTTCAAGAAAGTCGCAGAGCAAGCCCTTGCCCCGCTAAGGGAAGTGGGCATCTGCATCCTCAACTATCTCGATGACTGGCTGATTCTAGCTCACTCTTAAGTCTTGTTGTGTGTGCACAGGGACCTGGTGCTCAGGCACCTCAGCTTGTAGGAGCTTTGGGAGAGGTTACATGATGGCCAGGTGAGCTGGCTACGAGGCACACAATAGTTTGCCCATCTCACACCACCAGTCCATGTAACACAGTTCAGTGGTTTTTCGTATAGGGACCCCTAGTGTCACTACATAGACCATAGACATAACGTTGAGTGAGTGACAGATAGGGAGCATCCTGGTAACTTTCATAACCTCTGTTCCATGATGGAGGGAACAAGACATTATGTCCTTCCTGCCACAACACTGAACTACCTTCTGAAATGGCCGGGACCCTGTCTCTGCTCCTCAGCACAATTTCCTGAATGAGTGGTTGTGAGCCAGCTCCTTTTATAACTTTATGTCCAGGGGAGTGGCATGCAAATGCCACTCGCCAATTCCCATTGGCATTTTCTGAAAGATCAGAGGTGTTTGTGGCTCCCAAGTGCGACCCCTAGTGTCACTACACTGATACAACGTCTTGTTCACTCCATCAAGGAATGAGGATATTAATGCATTATGAACTAACATGAACTTAAAATGAACAATTGTATTTTTATAAATTTTCATTGATCAAGATTAATACATTCTGTAAAAAAATATTGTTATATCCAATGCATTTACTAATGTTAACAAATTCAACCTTATTGTAAATTGTGAATGAGTCATTTGAGGTTGTCATCCATGCTTATCCAGATGACTTATCTTGTTATATTGCTGCTGTCCTCATCTGTATTTTATATGAAATCTCTTGTCAATGTAATGAGGATTTTCCATTTATGACTGCAGTATTTACAGCGTTGAGAGAAAAAATCCATTAATTCCAGCCGAGGCCTTTGCAGTACAATTTCTGTTGGCTTTTACTCTCTATGCTGAGATTAGAGAAAGAGGGCATGTGGTGGGCTTTCATTTCCCCTTTGTTGTCATAAACACACACACACACACACACACACACACACACACACACACACACACACACACACACACACACACACATACAAACTCAAGCACATGCCTTGTCCCTGCCACCTTTCATTAGGGTTTTTATGAGGTGCACTGACAATGCCCGACCCTGCCATGGAGACTGGTTCCACATCCCCCATGCAGGAAATCAAAGGCAATCTCCCCATCTCTCACCATCTCTTCCCATCTACAGCAGGAAACCGCCTCTCTGTAGCCACAGTGCCTCAGGGCATGTGTCTCTGTGATTTTTTTGGTAGTTAAATATTGTACGATGTTCAAGTTTGCATATTTTATATGTATACATTCACTATGTCAGATACAAAAGAACTAAAAAAGCAAAAGGATCTGAACCAGGATTTTGTAAAAATTATTGATTGTATATTTTGTGAGGAACTTTGTGCTTAAATTCTAAAAGGTGCTACATAAATAAAGTTATTATTATTACTATTATTATTATTATTATTATTACAAGATACTGGGTCTGATACAGTGAGTGCTGGATTTGCCAAAGTTTGACACTAAATCTTTCAAGCAAATTTTTGTTTGAAGTTTTGTTTGACTTAATGTAGTAGCAAGTAAACTAGATACCCATGAGAAAAACTGTATGCTCCAACTTGGTCTCATAGAAACATTTTACTATACATACATTTATGCAAAATAATTTGTATGAGGCTCAATGTATGTATCACAGCAATTTACTTGTGAAATAAACACTAGAGACACTGAAGCAATGATTTTTATTCCCTTTCTAAAAAAATCACGAGTAAAAGGGCAGATTATCATTTCTAAACAATTACTTTTCTTTTGCCCTGTTCCTCACCAGTGTTTTGGTAAGTAACTGACAAGGCCCTGACTCTGTTGTGTTCTCTTGGAATAAGGAGGCAGGAGCCTGGTGAACACTCCAATGGAAGTCTTTTATTTCTCACACCATTCAGTGTCTCACACAAACTCAAATACCGCTGTGGTGAGCAGGGCGGGGCCAAGCAGTGTCTGGGCAGAGTGAGACTTGGAAGATAAGCAGTGAATGAGTTCCGCACAGGTTTCGTGTTACTGTGGGCAGTCCACCCACCCGGTCCTCAGCCGCTCCTCCATACCCTAGTGGACTACAGCAGTTTCTCCGCCTCCCGGCGGATGGCAGCGGGTCCTCCATCCCCTGGCGGACGGTAATGGCTCCTCCGATTCCTGGCAGACAGCAGCGGTTTGTATGGCTCCTGGCGGACGGCAGCGGCGAGTTCTCCCAGACAGTGTGCCCTTTTTTCCCAGGTTTCGGCACCAGTGTACCGAGTTCACAAGATGGGCAAGGATGAAGCTGGGGTTTGCTTAACAAACACATACACATTTATTTTACATCTTAAAAGACAGCAATGCACTGCTTCCCTGAAGTCATGTTCACACACACACATAGCTTCATGCGTCTCTCTCTCTCTCTCTCTCTCTCTCTCTGCTGCTCTCCTCTCCTTAAAGAGCAACATGCAGGTTGGACACCCCTATATAGCATAGTGTATGTTGATGATAAAACAACTAGATTTTCAGAACTGGAGTAATATATATTTAGCCATTAACGATATTTTGAGATAAACTGTGATAAAATAACTTCCGCGTCTATAAAGCACTAACCGGAAGTGACGATGGGCGAAGGAGTCTTGTCAAGTTCAAGCTCAGGTTACAATGGATGCGAATGAAGAAACAGAGTTCTCTGGTGTGGCCGAACATGCCTATGATGGCCCACAGGCCTATAATTATGAGCAAATTAAGAGTTAAAATAATTAAAAGTAAGACTTACTCTGCTAAGTCCTCGTTTTCGTTGCACAGAATGTCTGCTAACGTTAGCACTTTGTCCTCCAGTCCAGCCCGCGCCAAAATCCGGTGTACACTTTGACGGTGGACTTGATTCCATCGAGTGCACCGAGGGAACAGCATCAGTAATCAGCCTCACGTGGTCCTTACTCCGAAATCCCATCCGAGACTCCAACAAATCTCCAGGTCGATAATTCTCCGGAGTGAAATGTGCGCCACAAACGACCGAGTGTGTGGTAACAGACACGGCAGTGAAGTCTGCTCTCTTCTCCTGCACAAAACGCACCCAAGACCGAAAAGCCTTGTTTTTCGTAGAAGGAAAATGATGGACACGATGTCCTGACAGGCTGGAATTCGTGCAACCAGCACAAACACAATAATTTACCATTATGGCTTCTCTAAAACTCGATCTAAAACTTTCTGTCTCTCACTACTGCTCTAACTACATCAACACCCACAATGAGAGAGCTGACCGCGAGCTCTTTTGTTTGCCTCGCCCTACGTCATATGATGCGTTGATAGCGGGAAAGGCGTATTCCAGAGCCTAGCACATTTTCATCAAAATCTCTACATCAAATGAGATTTCATTAGTAATTTCTACATATGTGTTTTTAAAAGACCTCTGCAGACAATATAAAGTATTAATTCAGTTATAAATTCAACCTGCATGTTGCTCTTTAAATACTCCCACCGCCCCTCACTGGAATGTGTCACCAATGTGGCACACAGGTGGAACTCATTCACCACTTATCTTCCGGGCCTCGCTCTGCCCAGATGCCACCCTTCTTGCCGAAACTGCTTTTCAACAAACTGATCACACACATAAACACACTGCTGCGTGCGACTTTGTCTCCTCTATGGAAGAATTTGTTGCCCTTTTTATCCCTCTCCACTCTCACTGCAAACACAAAACAGCTGTTAGAGGTGGTTTCCCACAGGTGTCAATCCTTACTGTTCCGTAAACATTTTCAAAAGCTAAAGAATACAAATATGATTTTCGTGAAGACTAAAAAAGAGCTAACGATGAACCAGACCTCACGTGATAGGGGAGAGTATTCCAAAGTTTGGGTCCGGCCACAGAAAAGGCCCGATTACCCTGGGTGATTCATGATTTATGAATCGAATGAATGAATTGTTTTCCATGCCATTCAATTATGTGGCATAATCCACATACTTGTGGCATAGACAGATTAATCCCCCCCTAAACAACACGTTAAAATAAAACCAACTATGAATTTTCACTTTACATGTAAATCAGACAGATATTTCTGTCTAAGTGGCTGATTCTTGGCTAGAATAAGCTTCTATGTGGACAAGACCTTTTGCCATTTAGTCAAATGTCTAACTACGTGAGACCAACTCATTATTACCTGGGTCTTGCATTATTTCTTGTTCAAAGAAGAAATACATTTTCTTGGTAAAAATTAAAAGAAGTCCAATAATTTAGCGGTCGTAACTTACATCACTGCAAGAATTTTGTGTGTGTATTTTTACCAAGCATGGGTTGTGGTTGGCTGGGAAATGTTACAGTATCATCAGAAATTACTGGGTGGCCACTGTGATGAATTATGGGCTAATGCTTGAAAAATTTAATGAGCTTTAACCTCCCACCTTTACATCTATCGTTTTTTTGTGATCTGACTCCATCACTCATTTCTTAGGCTGTATGAAAACTGCTGCATTTAGCCAGAACATGCTGCGGTGGCAGAAAGGAAATGAACACGTTGGCTTAATGCATGGCTGACCTTGGGGAGGAAGCAACTTTTGCACAAAGTGTGGAGCTAGTGCTTTACTTATTTTAGAGTAGTTGTATGTTGCACAGATTTCATGATGCAAAATATATATAGTATATATTAGCTTACTATTGCCTTTGAAATTAGTTTACATATTGCACTGCTGAAACCTGATGTGTCAGTGTACATATGCAATCCAGAGAGATTTTGCTTTCACAGGAGCCTGTCAAACGGTTGGGGGAGGATGATAGCTGACGATTATAACTTAACCTGATCACTAATGTTTATGTCCGTCAGTGATGGATGATGCTCAGTGTTCAGCATATATTCAAGGATTTAGTGTAATGCGCTTGGATTTTTTTATTAAATTTTTTGCATTTTTAACTAACAAACCAGATCCTGTTACCATTAAAAGTTAAATAAAATACACAGGACCTGGTCCACATTTATACTAAAATCATAAATATCCTTAATATGAACAATTAAAATCTCTAACTCAGGGTTATATGTCCATGTAAACTTGTGAATCTAAAACCTAGAAAGGCTGGCATACACAAACTTTAACTTAGCTTTCTAAATGGGGACATAGACTTTTATTGTTTTTATATAAAGCTAATTATTACAATTCCTGGCTTTTCACACATGAAATCAGGATTATTGGAAAGATTAAAAGTGAAGACATTGGAAAAAGTGGGAAAAACACTCAATTCAGGTCGTGGAGTCTCTTCTAATGAGCTAATGAATTGAATCAGGTGTGTTTGATTAGGGAGATAGAATGTGTTGTGTTGTGTTGGGGAGGGGGCTACACGAACAGGGTTGGGAACCATTGTTCTAACCCTTTAACCAGTTCAACGTCTCTGCCGTACAGTGAAAAATGTAAATATGCCCGCCTTCATTTGACCAACAGTTTTAATGAAAATTTGTATGGTTGACTTGAGCTTGGGCTCAGCAAGAGTAGGCGGAGTTAGTGTAAATAGCCTTTGCCAACAAGATGGGTAAATTTGTAAATAGATTCTCTATTATTTTAATAATAATAATAATTAAGCTAATTGTGTACTAAAGACTAACCCTAACCCACACCGAAACACTGCCACTAAAAGAAAATATTCTGTATTTAAAAGAAGAAACTATTTTTTGATTGACGATGTACCTGACTGTCTCAAAAGGGAGACTGCAGATTTAGCTCACTACTGGTGGCAAATTTGTCCCGAAACTAGCTTAGTGCACACACGTTTTAAAAAAAAACACACACACACACACGCAGACTGATGAGAAAGAGATGAATAGAGAGTGACAGAGATAGGAGGCGAGATGAAAACAGCATTGACCTAATAAAAGTGTAACTATGCAAAACAGACAATCAGAATACAACACGAAGATCTATGAAAGAAACTTAAAAAGCTACTTTAATTCTGATGGTCTTGCAGTAGAGTTGAATTTCACTCCCTGAACTTTACTCTAAAATACCTTCTCCTTTTTCCTTCTCTTTATGGGGCTGATGCCATTCATCAAAGAGTGATGACAAAAAAATTTCTGGAGGCAAAAAAGGGTCATACGTTTCTGAACTACGAGTATGTGTGTGCTAACAACTCATCTCCAGCTCCCAGTGCCTCTCTAATCTCTACAGAGCCCTAGGATTTAATGCAGTATATTGATGACTGACTGCTGTGTGTATTTTTCAGATTTTTTTAGTTGGCAGTTTGTCGGTTTAATATAGCGTATTTTGATAAATGTTAAAATTTATGTAGGCAATATCTGACAAGCAAAGCATGTAAAGCGCAGAAAATGTTATCTTACACCTCAATATTACACTTGCATATAGAACATTATGCCTCCAGATATGGGACTTGTGACTTGTAATGTTGAACAAATGATACCGACACATTTCAAGAGTTTCTCTTCAAATTAAAAGAAACTGAATTAATATAAAATAAAAATATTTTCATTTACTGAAAGAAAAACATTGAAAAAAACACCCTTTAGCTTTCACAGAAACACAGACAGATGTACATATTAACATTAACGCTTATTAAAATGTTATTTGTCATAAATAATACTATTTCAGAAATGAGTAATGTGTATTTACAAGAAATGAACTGAAAGTCAGTAACTGTAATATGATTACAAGAATTGCAAATGTAACGTTTTACACTACTTTTTGTGGCTTAAAAATGTATTAGATAACAGTAATCTGTTACATTTTTATGAGATTATACTCAACACCGGATGCCCTGGAATACTTCAACAAATAAGAAATAAATAGAAAAAAGGCTACTTAAGTACAAAAACTAAACTGAAGCCAGAAAACACTGAAAAAACTAAACCAAACTAACAGACATAAAGTGAAAACTAATGTAAACTCAACTAAATTGAAAGGACAAATTAGAAATAAAACGGAAATAAAAAAAACTAAGAAAAAAAACCCCTAAATGATCATAACCCTGACTACATCACTAGGTCCTTGAAAAGGTTTGTAGGTTCATATGGTCTTTTGTTCCTTGGCATTCTTCATATTTAGTGAGGTGTCTTTTTACTTGTGCTGAATTAAAGATCCAGCTGTGACTGTGATTTACTGGACTGGAGGCAGAGACAGGAACTCGACTATGATGACACTGGCATAAATTCTCAACACAAATCACTAACATAAAACATCATATGCACACACGCGTCACCTCCCGTCCACCAGACACCGTGAGGTTGTGTGATTTCCTAAACCCCCTGGGAGGTGACAGTCATATGTATAGTGTTCCCTCTTTTATTATGCACTGGAATGAGAGCAGCTTTATGGGCAGAGAAAGTTGAGGCCCATCCAAGGTTGGGCAGGGAACTTGTTATTGTAACCAAACTACAGCCACAGATGTCTTAAATTATCAAAGTATTGCCATTTATTTTGTAATAGTGGCCTAACCGGCCTTAATTTTGCTTGTAACAGAGCTTGTATGTATTTAATTTAAAGGTGAAGTGTGCCATTTCAGTGCTACTGGTGGCACCAAATGGAATTGCAAAAAGTTTTTTCCAGAGAAAAGCTCTGTGTGGGTTCGAATGCCCCAGTATAATGATGGGGTACTATACTGTAAAAAGGCACCGTCCTTCGGATGAGACGTTAAACGGAGGTCCTGACTCTCTGTGGTCATTAAAAATCTTTAATGAAGAGTAGGGGTGTAACCCTGGTGTCCTGGCTAAATTCCCCCCATTGGCCCGTATCAATCATGGCTTTCTAATAATCCCTATCCACTAATTGCCTCTATAACTCTACTCTCTCCTCTCCACCAATAACTGGTGTGTGGTGAGTGTACTGGCACACTATGGCTGCCGTCATCCACGTGGATGCTGCACACCACTGGTGGTGGTTGAGGAGGAGTCCCATGTTCAATTGTTAAAGCACTTTTGTAGTGTCAGAAAAGCGCTATATAAATGTAATGTTCATTCATTCATACACAAGAAAACATTAAATGTGTAAAAACTAATTCTGTAGATTCTTAAGGGGAAAGTTCACCCAAAAATGATCATTCTCTTGGACCCAAATTATCTTGAATCTTAACACACCACCAAAAACATGGGTTGTGTCCCCATCTTCTGATTGGCATTGCCAGCAGGTGGGTGTGTCATTAAGACCAAGCCTATACAATCTAGAGGGGGTCCAATAGAAGATTAAAATCTTGAATTGCACACCCTTGCATCTGTAGATGGGGTTAGATTTTTTTGAATCCTAGCCCACACTCCCTCCTCCAATACCAAGTTTAAATCTTTCTCATATAATCTCTTGAGAGAAGTTGAAGCTCCATCCCCCAGGCTCTGAATTAGCAGGGAGTAAAACACTGATGCCTCATGACCTTTTCCAAAAGCAGTATTCAACAGTATCTGCCGCTTTAAGGGGGTAGCAGGTGGCACAGCTGTATATACTTAAAGAATTGAGACCTGGGGATTCCAAAATGTTGAACCATATTTTCAAAGGATCTCAACACTCCACTCTCATACAAGTCACCGAGCATATTAACCTCCATTACAATCCACTCTGTTCAGCAGAATGGGGACTTATTAATACATAATTTTTGGTTCAGCCATATGCTCAATAACATTAACCTTGCCAATCATAGATAAATGTAATGAAGCCCACCTGCCCATATCACTCTAAAAACTATTTATTAAAGGGTCAAAATTAAGTCTAACCAGCTAAAAAGTGGTAAAACTGGGCAGTACACTGTTAGAGAAACAATTTCGGATTTAGACTAATTTACTCTGTATCCTGAAAACTTAGAAAAGGAATTAATAATGCTGTGGATCAAGGAATAGATCTAGTAGGGTCGGAGACAAATAATAAAATATAATCTACGTGAAGCAAAAGCGTCGCCATCACCCCTGGAAAATCATACTCTTTTCTTATTGTGGCTGCTAATGGTTCCAGGGCAAGACAGCACAATAATGGGGAAAGAGGGTAACCCTGCCGGGTGCCTCTATCCAGAGTAAAATAATCTGAAATGAATCCATTTGTTTGTACCGCCACTACTAGTTGTCTATAAAGTAACTTAATCCATCCAAAAGTATTCCCAAACCTGTATATTTCTAAAATCTTATAAAGATAATTCCATTCTACCATAACAAACGCCTTTTTGGTATCAAGTGAGATAGCAGCGACCGGAGTCTGATCATTCGCCACTGACCACATGATATTAATGTAATGCCCAATGTTATCAGAAGAGCTACATCCCCGAAATAAACCCAACCTGATCTATATGTATAAGAGTAACTTTACTTAATCAGTTAGCCAGACTTTTAGACAATATTTTAACGTATAGCAGGATAAGGGAAATTGTATGGTAACACTTACACTCATTTGGGTTTTTGTCCTTTTTAAAAATCAGACTGATCTGGGCTTGTGTCATTGTTGGCAGAAGCTTCCCATTCTTTAATGAGTCTATATAAAATTCTAACAAAAGTGCCAGTTCTGTTGCATCACATACAGAATGAGCAGTATGGCTGGTTGACATTGTCATGCTGGAGGGTCATGTCAGGATGAGCCTGCAGGAAGGGTACAACTTCAGGGAGGAGGATGTCTTCCATGTAACGCACAGCATTGAGATTGCCTGCAATGACAACAAGCTCAGTCTGATGATGCTATGACACACTGCCCCAGACCATGACGGACCCTCCACCTTTAAATCGATCCTGCTCCAGATTACAAGCCTTGGTGTAACGCTCATTCAAAACTAGCAAAGTGTGCAGAGCTCGCTGTTCACACGTTTGATCCTCACATGGTGTCGTGTCTCCCCCACCCTTATGCCATTCCAAACTCATATGACTTTCTTCTGTAGAACCCATACAATGCAAGTCAGTGGGGTCCAACTCTTCCAAGCTCCAAAAAGGACATAAAAGCAGAGAGTTAGTGTAATTGAGCTTCAAATCATGATCATGCAAGAAGACTGCTATGTCAAGATTTATAGTGAAAAAGGAATTACATTTTTGTCTGTTTTCTAGAAAAAAACATATCGCTTCACAAGACCTGGATCAAACCTTTTGCTATACCTTTATGCTGCTTTTAAGCCTTCTGATTACCTTTATGCCTAATTGAAGCTTGGAAGTGTTGGACCAAATTAACGTACACTGCATTGATATCACATTCACATTTCCTTTAAAATAATTTTTGTTTGTGTTCAACCGAAAAAAGGTTTGAGATAAAATTAGGGTGAGTAAACAATGAGAGCGTTGGCATTTTTGGGTGAACTATTCCTTTAAATATGTTTTGAAAGGCATTGAGTTGTATTAAAGGATGTTTTCCTCTTTAAAATGCTTTCAGAAGAATTATAAATTCTGCATTATAGATTCATGATCATTGTTAAAAGACCCCATTTAAATGGCTTGACGAGCACAGTTTTATTTCCTGTGTAGAAGTATTTCATATTTATACATTCAATTTGTTGGCTGGACATAATGAAGTGCAAATAGCCAATAAGGCTTTAGTTATATCACAGTTGTAACCATAATTTACTTCTTGCTATTCGGTCACAGGTGGGTTTAGGGGGAGGGGCATTCTCATTATAGAGAGAATCTGTTTGGACAAAAATCTGTGCAAGATGAGAAATCAATATTTTTGATTAAAAGCCACAAAAATCCAATCTCCACTTTTTATTTAATAGGTAAATGAACTCTGAATGATGCAATGATACAGCCTTCAGTGTTACAGCCTATAGAAAAAACAAAAAACAAAAAACAAAACATAAATTAATAAACAAAAGAAATCCAAAAAATGTCTGTTATATTCTGCCATAAAGATTATCTATACTTCCTCACACCCATGAAACTGACAGCACTACTCCAAGAATAATTGCTCTGATAAAAAGAAATCCAGTAGAGACCACAATAAGCCCAAAGCCCAAACACCAATGCATTAATATTTTTAAAAAACACTGTTCTATTTTCCTTTTTTAACAGCTGCCGGATACAGCTCTTTCCTCCTATCAACAATTCTACATTTACTGCCTATGAAACAAAAGATTTTATCACATTTCACCATTTCAGAAATAAGTGCGCTTATTCCCCGCACTTCTCCAGAAGCACTTCAGTAAATAAAAACATGGATAAGGAAAGAAAGCATAAACAGAAAAGTGTTCAAAAGCTCTCACGCCTTTGAGTGCCAAAAAGGTTAGAGGAGCTGAAGCAAAGTATTTGCTTTGAAATGACAAATAACAAAACATTTGGCAGGGAACAAAATGGCAGTGCTCTTTCTCAGACAAATCATCTCAGACATGAGAGACTAAAAGATAGACTAAAACTGTTACACAAAGATAAAGTGGGTAATTGCTTTACCACAGCACTCAAAAATAGTATTTTGCAGCTTGTTCAATTTCAGTGCTGTCAGTAGGAATTTTTAATCGCAATTAATCGCATAATTATTTGTTGTTAATCGCGATTACTCGCAGATTTTAAATTTGACACTATATATACTTATTTTCTTGTCAAAATTAATTGATTTCCATTTTAGGAAAGAAAACTGTGATGAGGAGCAGGGCTGAACAACAGAAAGCTGATTATTGCGTTAAAGATGCGTATTGCGAGAAAGCAGTTTTCTTGTTTACATGCGCTGTTTAAGCGGCGTACTGTTTATGCTGGTAGATTCGGTCAGTAAGCAGCTTTCTCCAGAGCAACATAACTTCCCCACAATGCTTGTTCTAATAACAATCATGGTCTCCAAGGAAGAATTCACTATTTTGTTCTCTGTTGCATCACTTTATTTCCAGACATTCCAGAGTTGTTGCTGTGTTTGTTTCATTACCTTTCTACTAGTTTACTTAATCCATCTGTGTTGGGACAAAAAGGTGTACGTTTGCTGTCCGTCTCCAAGCATGAGATTCCCAGCATGCGATGCAGCATGAGTAAAAATTGTGAATTAATGTTTAAATATTTTCTATTTATTGCAGTATTTGTACTGGTGGAGTTATGTGTCATGAAATATTTGCTTAAGAGTTCTTGTGGTTTGTGGGTTGGATGTTAAGGACCCTGTATGCCTGTTAAAACATTTGGATTAAATTTCTTGTGCAAGACGTTGTGCTATATATGAGAATATGAGCTCAAGGCTCTGTGCACTTAGAGTTACAAATGGGTCGAAAGCTAAGAATAGTGTATGTTACGTTGCCTCAAGAAAAAACTTAAATTCGACACTTTTTACATTTTTTTAATGGTGGATATGACAAATTTAAGTTCATTGACTAGATTAAATTAATTCAAACCAATTCGTTGGTTGAAATAATATAATTTAATTGCCTGGAAAATTTTCCTCAATTTTATTAAGTTAATTTAACTTTTCATTTTTTATTTATTTATTTTTGTATAGCGCTACCAAGCGGAATTGGCAAAATAAGGACTGTCTTTAAATTTCCTGAACACTACCCAATCTGCAATTGGTTGGATAAACTGATAGCCCTGCCCTTATCTCATGCTTTTGGTTGCTATGTTGGGTTGGTCAGGACATGCCACAGAGCCACAATCTTTTCTTTTAAGACAGATATGTCTCTGCATATTAAACTGGGTTGGAGAATGTATTTAAAAAATATATATATATTTTATATATATATATATATATATATATATATATATATATATATATATATATATATATATATATAAATAAAAGTCTGAAAATATGTGAAAGTAATGTCTTCACTTAAATGATTATAATATGCAGATTTCACACCATTGGACTATCATTGCCTACATATTGTGACAAAATACTTGCTCTACAGTCTGTCAGCATTTAAGCTATTCATAATTTTCTCCGACTTTAGATTAGATAATTAATCCTCCCACAAACCTTTCACTGCTCAGGGCTTTCAACTACGCCTTATCATTTTTAGTTTTTATATGCACAGACGTTCACCAAAATAGACTTTATATACTTTTGCCTTCCTATGGTTTTGTAGGAGGATGTGTTTCATGGTCCAACTTCTTTTCTATCCCTTATCTGAATTTAGGAGTCTCATTCCAGGCTGCGCCTCCCCACATCTGTTTTGAAAACTGTGTTTTGACGTCTGAATTGCTTGTTTCACCTGCATGTGATTCATGAGCACCCATATACCTGAATTTACTGCTGCAAATGGGTAATATGTGACTAGCTCTAATTGGATTGTTGTTCTTATGGTCCTGTCTGGCTAAGGGGGGGTTTTGTGTTTGAGGAAATCATTGCTCATTAAAGGTGACGTTTTTCATTTCGGAGAGCTGTTTCCAGCAGATGATACATCTCTCTCTGTTTTCTGGGCGGTTTTGGAGAGGAGGTGCACAGCTGTTACAGATATTTGCTGTCTGTTGTCCTTCTTAGTCCCCTCTTATTTTTCTTTCTTCAGGAAAGGACTGGTAATTCCATTTCCTACTCACCACTCCACCTTCATCCTTACTACTCCTGTATAATTTCTCTACTCCTTCATTTTACTCATCTTATTCAAAGGGCCAGAAACTGTCACCATTAGTACTTATTTGCAGCCTTGTTGAAATTTGAAACACATTGGCATTTTTTTTAACCTTTTTTCATAGACACTTTTCACCTGAACTTAGAGCCTGTCGAAGATCAGTTTGATCGAAACATTGCTATTTTTAACTAATAAATGGGAATAATATAACAATGTGCAGATCTATCCCTTGTCATTTTTCAGAACCAACATTTCTAAATCAACGAATGACTTTTCCACCAATTCTCATATGTGAATAGTACATTTTATAATGCTATAAAAGCATTATAGCTCCTTGTAGTGGAGATGACATTTCTAACACTTTTGTTATAACCTTGTGCGACCACACTTACACATGTGTGTGTGTTGTATTTTGGTTTTGCTAAATGCACAATTCATTTAAATTCATTTTAACTGATTGATCTCAGTTCAAAAGACTCTGGGCTGTCAGTAAAGTGTTAACCTTTCGTCAGAGTCATGTGACAAAACAACATGGTGCCAATCACAGTGGAGTTTGTTTTTGGGAGAAATGGCAACAAAACTACATCTTGTAAGAAACCTAATTAAGTTCTTACATTAAAACTTGTTTGAGTCAAAAGATGTTTGAGTCTCTAGTTTCATCAGATATGCCATTTATAAAATATTACTGATTTATTGCCAAACGCCACGCTGCTAAACACAGTGTACACTACTGTGTACTTTAGAGCTATTTTTCTTTAGAAATTCTATATTTACTGTGCATTATCGCATTGAGAATCAATGGGTTCATCCAAAAGCTGAAAAGAAATTGCTTTCAGAGGCTTTATATGGAGTTAGAATGACAATAATGTGCATTTCGAAGATGATGTTTGGACCACTCAACATGTTTGACATACATGGGAAAATGTTAATCAGTACAAAGATTCCATAACATATGAATTATTTATCCAGCTTTACACATAATCAGCTGTAATGTTTGCAACGTCTCAAAAAAATGAATAACCAACACTCCTGGAAACATAATTAACAATTAGATTAAAAGAATCTGACTTTAAATTGCTTGGTATTATTTAAAATTTCACAACTTAGTCCCTCTGTCCACATATGTTGACATACATTTTTAGGAAAGCTATCTGCTCTAGAATATTTTTTATATTTTTATCTTTAGGTGCTAAACGTTGCAAATCAAACAGGGAAATGGAAAATGCACACAGCAGTTGTATTAAATGCATAACCAGCATTTTACACTTCTAAATCTTACACTTTATTACTTTCAGCTTGATGGAAATTAAACATAATAAAATACCAAATATACTAAATTTACTAAATTTAAACTGTAGTAATATATAAATATTAAGTATATTATAATTTATAAATAGAATTATATATAAATAAATTAAATTATTATAAAATGTAAAAAGGTAAATAAATAACAAGCTAACAAATAGAAGAAACAGAACATATATTTTCTGCAGTAAATTGCTAGCTACTGTATGAAACAACCTTGGCAAATCACTAGAGTCTGACATTTTTTGTTTTTTTTTGTTTTTCTAAATTCTCTAAAATCTCAAATGTACTCTTCTCTGACACTATTGGTAACAACATACACTACCATTTTAAAATAAGTTATAGGTGCCAAAATTGTTGATAATGATGGAAATGATGTCACAACTGTGGCATGAACTACATATAATAGTTGAAAATATGTAACAATATTTATGTTAGATTTTCATATTTAAGATCGAAACTAGTTTGGGACAAGGGTAATCTATATAAAGCATTTGAAAAGTAGCAAAAATAAATAATGAAGGCATATATCAAAAAATAAAATCCTATAAAGTTTTAATGAGATTTAATGAGAAGTGCCAGTAGTTGAAGAACCACCCATGCACACTTCCATGTTCACAATCTTCATCATCAGAGAAAAAAGTTTATTAGATACAAAAATGCAGGATAAATAAAGAAACACTGACAGTCAAATGAAGTACTGAGTGTTTAATGCCAGGTATATATGTTTCATAAGAGATCATTGTTTGCCTGTCACAATGTGCAATGCAGAGGTTAGTGACATTAACATTACAGACGGTGGCCTGCTTCTGCAGAATCTGCTGCTTTAACAGGGAGCACTGGATAGATTTTGCCTTCACAACTTCAACTGCTCTTAAAAGAATATGGTTCAGCAGAGGTTCAGGGCGGCAAAGACATTTGGAAATGTATTCAGTTCACCCGTGGGAGAAATAAAGATAGAAAAAGAGAAATAAGAGAGAGAAGAGGATGCTTTGGTAATGCTAACCCCAGATGTGAGGAGCCTTTATGATGGCACATTGTAAAACAACTGTGTCATGCTTTTAGATTGTGGAGAAGCATGTTAATGTTTCAAGAATGTTAAAAGGTGAAATGTGTCATTTTTGCTAAAATACGTTTTCCTATCCCAGAGTAGTATGCAGAGACATCTATAAATAAAAAAAGAAGAATTGTTTTTGTGCTCCAGTTTATTTTCTTGCACAGTGAGACAGGATCCTACCTTTCTCTCTGTGAGCTCTGTGCTCTTTTAATTCTTTACAACCCTGGCTGCGTTTTAAATTATATTTAGCCTCCATTTCATTCCTTCATCATCACCTGGCACTCTTATTGTAATGTCTTGCTAATTAAAAGCATAAATCTGTCATGCCAAAGTGTATTAACTGGGACATTCCAGATAATAAAGATTGAAAGTTTAAGAGTACAAAGATAAAAAGAGAGAAAGTGAGAGAAAGAGACAGTCAGACAGGGAATCGGTGTAGACAGCACATCACATGTCAGACATTTTGAAAGCCGACAGGACCACCATAACAGCCCAGAGTTTGTGTTTGTGTTGGGGTTTGTTGTTTGCTGATCTGCCAGGCTCATCCACATCCCTGCCTCTAACCCATTAGACTACAGATTGGCTGTTTTCCACATTTAGTCCAGATAGCATTTGTGTGGAGTGAGATGCAGGGGAGGAAAGAGTACTGAAAAATAATACTCAAGTAAAAGTACTGTTACTTCTTAAAAAAAATTGTTTGAGAAGAGTAAAAGTACCTGTCCTAAAAACTAAAGTAAGATTAAAAGAGTAGCTCATTTAAAAGTAATCATGTGAGTATTGAGTTCTGAGTTGTGAAAACGATACCCCTTTATAATAAAAACTAGATGCTGCAATTTAAAAATGTAACACACATTCTGTAATGTACGTTCCCTTCTATGGCTGTTTGCCAGAAAGAATAAAAAATATAGGTATTTTATAGGTGTATTTTATAACTTTTAAAATACATCACTTATCTATGATACTGTAAACACTATATGAATCTGATGGAAAAAATTTAAATAAAAAGGGCGAAATGATTGCTGAAATTTTTAATACAATGATCCCCATTTTATATTGTAAAGTATGAAACAATTACATTAAAATAAGTTTATGTGTAATGTCTAAATTTCCCTTAATGTCGACAGAGAGTTACTGTTGCACATAAAACATGTAAAAAACACACAAAAAAGGGTAGAGCATTTGTTTGGTAAAATATTATGTGGGTCCATACGCATGGCATTTCAGAGGTAAAATGTCCAATGAGTGGCACTAAAAGCAGGTTAAAGGTTCACGTGTTGACTTACGGGTTCACGGACTTGCCCAAATTCAACGCTCTATCAAATGAGCTATTGCACAATTTGATCGCATATGAGGAAGCTTTTAAATGTACTAGGTCATGTAATACATACATTAAAATATATCACCTGACACATCATGCACTTAAGTAAAATTGTTTTGATCTAGGGTGTAGATTTGGCTTGAACGTGGTTCAATAGATATTGGTATATCCAATTTAGGGTTGAACTAGATTGTTTTGAATATTGTTGGGGTTTTATTCCCCCCAGAATCTACACCCCTGGTTTTAATGTCATAAGATTGGCATTGTTTGAGGAATAGGGGAAAAGTAAGTGTTTATGAACTGATAATATGCTATTTTTCTTGTGATTTGTGTGAAAGATAATAAAAGGCATTGATGTTTTAGTGCCTGTAGTGTTCTTATCAACAGCAACTGCAATGATACATACAACGAGCTACATAAAAATTATTTCTCAAGAAAGTAGATATAGTAACTAGGGCTGTCAATTGATTTTGATTTTTAATTGTCAATTTTGGCTGAGAAATTTACATTTACATTTGTGCATTTGGCAGACGCTTTTATCCAAAGCAATTTACAGAGCACTTATTACAGGGACAATCCCCCCGGAGCAACCTGGAGTTAAGTGTCTTGCTCAAGGACACAATGCGTCCTTCTGATTACCAGTTATGTGCTTAGACCACTACACCACCACCACTCCCAAAAGAAATTACACCCCAAATGACCATTTAAAGTCATTATTGTGTTGGATGAGAAAAGCATTGAATAGACACTACAAAAAGTAGCTTCATAGAATTTATTACACATAATCTTTTAGGCTACAATGTGGCCATTATATTTTTTTATTATTGAACATAAGCGTATCACTTAGGCTACATGGCCATGAATTTTTTTTATTATTAAACATAAGCCCATCACTTATAAGCTACAATAGCCATGACATTTTTTTTATTATTTAACATAAGCCTGTCCCTTAGGCTACAATGTTCATAACAGACACACAGCTAAACTGACCTCAATTCTTCTTTCTTCTCATTCAACCAGTTGCTAAGACAAACTAACTTGTTTAGTAACATTTTCTGAGTGTAAAGCTGCTCTCTTCTTTTGGACAATGTTGCCTGCCAGTGAGAAGAGTCATTCGCATGATACAGAGGTTGCAAGATATTTGTGAGCTAAGGAAGACGGTTTAACATGGGCCCCTGCATGAGTTGACCTCCACTGTAGAGGACACTCATCCATCGCAATACTGGGCTCAGCTTCAGAGTGATGTAGAGTGTTGCTAAGCTAATTTCCTTCTCTAATTCTGAGTCTAAACCCAGCAGGAGGATTGTCATCTTCTTTGCTGGCTCATGTTCTTCACAGGGTTGTAGAGTATCTGTGCTGAGTATCCTGCTTCTTCTAGCATCTTCTCAAGGCTGGACCACACCTCCTCTCTCTCTCCTCTTGGTAGGCACTTCAAGTCCTTAAAACGTGGGTCAAGATCTGAAGCCAGCTTCAGCCATTCATTGTTCATTTCGGCAAGGTCTTTCTTGAAGGCCATCTTGAATCTTACCACATTGGCTGGATCCTCATCAGAGACCTTCATTATATGGTAATGATGGCGGAGTGCAGGCAGCACCACAGAGCATGAGACATAAGCCTCACTCCCAAGGAGTTTAGTCACATACCTGAATTGGAAGATAAATTAAATATGAACAATAAATAAAGTTATCTCTTGCATTAAACTGACACCAGTACATTTAGTTTTGGCAAGGCAATCTTATATATATATATAGCATCAGATTATAAAAAGTTTTTAAAGACTTGCCACAGGCGCCTTTGGCTTGCTTTAAGACATTAAGGCATGCTTTTCTGTGAAGCTACTTTGAAAGCAAAAGTACAACATGCAACAAAAATAGGACATGTGACACTAATGTAATTGAGGGGGGTGGGTGTGTGAGGGCTTACCTGCATGGTTCAAGAAGGATCTTTAGCTTGTGCAGTCTGTTCCACTCAGCTGCGGTCAGCATGACTAAATTTTGGACTAAAGTAGCCTTAAAGGAATAGTTCACCAAAAATGAAAATTTGCTGATTATTTACTCACCCTTAGGCCATCCAAGATATATCAGAGTTTCTTTCTTCATCAAAACAGAATTTAAGATTTTTAGGATTTCATTTCAGGCATCATCCTTAAATGTACTCAGTCCAAAATGCATATTTAGGGTGCATCAAAATAATCCACACGACTCCAGTCGACAAATAAAGTTCTTCTGAACTCAAATGATTGATTATTTTTAGAAACAAAACAATTATATACTTTTTATCTACAAATGTTCGTTTCCATACATCTCGTTGGTAAGGTCACACGTCACGTGGAGGAGGAGGCAGGAAGCACGCCATTGTTTAAAGAGAAACTTGCACAGAAAGCAGACCAAGTGCTGTTCACAAAACAAAACAGACCAACATTTTTTTAAAACATATAAAATAAAAAACATTCCAAATAATAATAAAACAAACATTACTGCAGTAAATAGCCATCCTTTATTTTGGAGTAATGCAGTTGCATTATCTGCTTGTGATTTTTCTTTAGCAGAAATATATAGGCTATATGACCGTCAGGAATTCAAGCCACACAAGTTGTAGTTAGTGAAACCAAGTGTCCTTTTGTGTGAGACTTGAGGGTGAAGTGGTGTGAAGGTGAGTTATTTATGGAGGTAGTGATGAGCGAGTGAATTGAGTGCAGGTGTGTTGAATTAGAAATCGGGTGATGAAGAGAGGAGTGCTGAGGGAGGTGCAGAGCCCGAGGGAGGCATGACAACGTTTTCACACATACCTGAGTTCACTGGAAAAACAGCACGGGCACAGCCAATGAATTCAGATATCGACCCATTGTTTCTTTTGATGGTCTGAAATCCTCAGGGGTAAAATGTTTTGGACACCCTCTAATATTTGAGAGAATGTAGGGGTGTACTGATATCCAGGTTCAGCGTAATAAGCCAGAGCTTCAATTGCTCATGATCGTGTATAGGGAATCGATGAAAAGTTTATATTTTTCCCGGCGTGCATTTTCTTTGGGGTTTCTGAAGGTTGAAGCATCCAGCATACACACTTTGTCAATACATCAACAAACCCACTGTCAGAGAGACAAACAGTGATGATCCTCTGCAATATGTGTGCGACACAGGGTATGTAATCAAATGGAAGTTTTCTCGCTGCAGCAACCATGTTTCGAGCGCTGTCTGTTCCAATGGTGTCACCTTATCTTGAATGCCCCACTCCTCAGCCACTGTTAGGAACTATTCGGCACATGCATCAGAATAGTGCCGTGTGACTGTCTTCAGTACCATTAATGTGAAGGACTGAAGTTTCCAGTCACGGTCGATGAAGTGTGTAGGAACACCAAGATAGTTGTGATTACTGACCGAGGTCCAATGATCTTCGGTGAGGGCAACATATTTAGCTTGAGCTAATATGTCCTCTTTTTATCTTTTTTCAGCTGCCCGTAACTCTCTCTCTCTCTCTCTCTCTCTCTCTCTCTCTCTCTCTGTCACAATGACGTCTCCAGTTGCCTTTATCCCTCTCGGGCTTAATCAGCCTAATTAGGGGCTGGGTGTGTGGAATCACGGCCTGGCCCCGTCGTCCACCCTGCCACAGATGGTATACAAATTCCTTGATGCAGAAGACTTTGATCTTTTGAGTGGTTCCATCTGGATGCATTTGAATTAAAAATTTCCCTTCAGAGGGCCAAGCAGAGTTTGGTTGTCACCTTGCATCATGCTCATCACTAAGGAACTGCATGCAATGTAAGGTGACGTACAGGTCTGTGGTGGGGCGGGATGCGTTAATTGTTATTTTTTCCATAATTAGTAGCACTAAATTAACGCATTAAATCGTCAGCACTAATAGTAATGTTTCTATGAGGCTACTGTAGGTTTGAAACTCTCTCCCTCCTCCATAGCTATCTGCTTTTTTGTGATTTGTGGAACAGCCTCCATCCCCATTCACTTTCATCGTATGGAAAAAAAGCAGCCAGGACACTCTGCTAAACTTCTCCTTTTATGTTACATGGAAGCCAGAAGATCATATGGGTTTAAAATGAAATGTGATTTAGTAAATTCTTTTGGAATATTTGGTGAACTATTACTTTAAATGCCAAAACTTTTAAAGGTAGTGCTCTGCAGTTTGAAACTACTAAATATCATGCAGATTGTGCTTTACTGAAGTGCTACTGACCGCTCTTTATGGCTGCAATCTGGTCAGCAACCACCAAAATGAATGTTCGACTGTGTGATCTAGAAAACTGAGATAAGGAGACAGAATGCAGTACTGCAGGCGCTTTGGACAGCACGTCACTGATTAGCATATTTCAACTAAATTGAATCATCAGAAACCTGAGTTGAGTGTATAAGAAGAGAGATCCTTTCAAAATACTAAAATAAATATTTTTTAGGCTTATATTGGTCAGGATGTATATTGTAACTCATAAAGTAAAAAGGCTGGACTGTATAGTATATTTAGAGCATAAATATTTAGACAAATTTCTGCGTGCACTAGGTCTTGTTTGCATCATATGCCTCCATGTTTTTTTCACAGTGCTTTTCCTTTAGGTTGACTGTTTGATGTGGACTGATGGCATTAGGTGTTTATGAATTAACGTTTAAAGTGCCTTGGCAGGATTGAACAGCTAACAAAATGGCCCCTCTGTACTGCCTACAAAACAGTCAGTCCCTCTTAAAGACATCTGAATGGCAATCAGTTCATTGGCTTCATTTAGTGCCCTTTTTCCAATTAATTGAGCTTGAAAAGTGTAGTAAGCTGTTTTAATTTGATGGTTTAACAGAGTGAGTATTTGCACGAGGTGTAAATAGCAGCTGCCACACAGTGAGGCTATTAGCACTCCAAAAGTCTGGTTGAAAAACAGAAATTGGAAACAAACTGCACTCCCAATGGCGTAACGTGTAAAGATGGTATGGATGTGTCTTTTCCATTTGAATCCCACTTTGCCCAGCCTGTTTCCTGTCTTCACTCTTAATATTTCCTTTAATTCTACTTATCATAATAAATCAAATTAATATAAAGATCAATTTCCTCACAGTGATTTGGTCAGGGTGACGGTCTGGGAGTTGAGAGAAAGGTTTGATCCAGGTAAAATGAACCACTGTTTTACTATAGTAATATTGAAGTACCATGTTTTTTGGTGGAAGCTACCGTTTTAATGCAATTAACCATGGTGTTACTACAGTAATATGGTGTTAATATAGTAATCATATTTAATTTCGTGTTTACTATGACTTTACTACCAAATACAATGGTGATAGTATGGTCTGTAGTAAAACCATGGTTATTTTTTTGTATGGGGAGATTAGGCTTAGGTTTAGGGGTTGGTGTAAATTACTCTAAATAAACACAATAAACACTGCAGTGATACTTTATGTTAGTATTTAATTAGGGATGCAAATAGTATCTAACATTTATATTTTCACTTAGTACAAAGAAAAAGCTTTCTGTTTCTATGTATGCATCTATCGCTATCCCACTTCGTGTAAATAGCCTCTGCTTTAATTTGAATAGCAGTGATGAGTCTATTACAAATGTCTTTGTGTGCTGATCAATCACTTTTGACCAGCAGTTTGCCAAAATTACCTTCAAATTAACAGCTTCGTGGGGCAAGGAATTAATCTTGAAGAATTCTTACTGCTTGTTGGCTTGCAGTCCTGAGTGCTGAAGAGTGGAAAAAGAAAATAGGCCTAAATACCTGGGACATTAATGGAATGAAAAGAATCTCTTTATTGTGCAGTGGATTCATTTCATCAATCATTTCCTCACAGACATCTTTGGAACTCTGAACACAACAGAACCCTGCATTTTTTCACTCCAAATCCTTTTAGTGATGAATATTTGGACTAAATGCAGCTTTTGTATTCAAAATAGTTTTTCCATTAGCTTTTAAAAAGCTTATGTTGATGTTTTAAAGGTGAACTGTGTCATTTCTAAACCACAGAATTGCAAAAAATAATGACACTCCCAAACATTCCCCCAGCAGCCATTAGTCAGAAAAACGGATAGACCCGTCCCAAACTCACGCCATTGGTTATGCCATTGTTGCTGTCACGGCTGGTCAGGATGCTCAAAGAAACAGAGCAATATTTTGATAGTGCCACAGGGTTTACAACCTATGAATATAGGGTTCCCACACATTTTTCTTTTATTTGGATTACTGGAAACAGGTTTTTAAAGATAATTTTATAGCGATTGTACTAATGAATAGCCAATACATTATTTTAGAGCTGAGCGTTACAATAAAAATGTACATTCACTTCAGACTTCCAGTACTTTTTAAGATTTGATCAATTTCTATAACTTTTCCAGGCTTGGTAATCACTATCTGAAAATGTCCCAATATTTCCAGGTTATTCAAGGAGAACCAACTTCAATACCCACTGCTTATTGTTATCTCTGCATCTCTAGATAGGAGAAAGTATTTAACTATAAAAATGATACCATATAATTTAAAGTACTGTACGTTGAGGCTCTAGGTGTCTTAACATCATGTTCCACGAATAGTGCTGATGGAGTCTGGTGAGGTTTTTAAGGAAATAATCCACTGAGCAGACATATTGCACAAGCCTCCAGCTGTGTGCATAGAGGAATATTGGTTGCCCTGGTGCAGTATAAAAAAAAAAGAAAAAAGAAAAAAAAAGAAAAGTGGAGAGACACTTTATTAGTTCTGAAATGAGAATTGTCCCTTTGTGAGACCTGGTTCATCATTGTTTACGATTTTGCGGGAACAACAAAAGTGAAATGAAGCCATTTTTTATTGGAGTGATTCTTGTGCCCCTTACATGCTGCCTAAAATCAAGCTGCAGTGTGAAAGAGGGGGAAAAGCATCAGTTATGTTTAAACAGTCACTTTTCATGCTAATTCCACTATTATTGCAATATGTTATTTTGTCAAATAAGATATGTCAGATCTATATGCTGTGAAGTCTGTTGGAATTTTCTGGAGGGAATGTCCTTCTCGGGAACTGGGCCTCAGGTAATTTTACAAGAAATAGCTTTCCGATTCATTTGAGTCTGGGAATGTGAAGCGCAATAATTGTTCCAGCATTGTGACATTTCAGGGAAAAGGTAGGTTACTGTCGGAAAATTTTGTTGATCCACAAGGAATGTTATTAAATAAGAATTTATGTTTCTATATTTTTTCTACAGTATTTATCTAAGCATAGCTATTTTCAAAACATGCACTCTTTTTTTTGTAATTTTTTCACCAAAAAAAAAAAAAAGGCTGAACTGTTAATAGCTGAAGCATGGTACATAAAGGGACAAGTGGTCTATCGTGCCATATTACAGTATACCTTCACTGTATTTTTAAGTTAAGCATTGAGTCAGAATAGCTATATATGGCTATATATACTTTTCTAAGGAGGCCACTTCTTTTATTAGCAAAAAACTTATATAACAAAAGTTTTCAGGCCTTATTTTGTTATTTAATGTAACAAAAGCAGATATGATGGTTATCTATGAAAAGTATATGCCTGACTTATGTATTCGGAGATTTGAACATTTTAAGCGGAAACTTTTTTTTGCAACATAACACCCCGTTGTGGACCCACCAGTGGGTCCGCAGAGTTGAAGAGATGTATTTTTCAGCAGGGACAACACAATTACACATTATCTTTGGAAACCTTTAGAGCCAACATTTTATAAAGAACCAGAAACAATTAATGGACAAAAGTTTGAACCTCAGAACTAAAGTCAACCATGACCAATTTAAAGAACGTTAGAAAATATGCCAAAAAAAATTAATAAATAAATGAATAAATTAAAACATTTAAAAAAGACTGGATTCAGAGAAACACATTAGCATTAATGACCCATGGCACATGTGGGTGGCAAGGTATATGAGTCCTCTCAGACTACTAACAGAAGCACATCTGTGCATCTTACCATAATGCCTCTCTACTTAACGAGCTTTTATTGGTTTAAACTCGATGCCAGTAATACAGAGCTGGTCAACTGAGTTGCACCCTACAAGGCTAACAGGTGCTCTTGTTGTTTGCAAATGAAGTGACAAGATTGCTGCTTAAAGTGAACACATACAAGACTGCAGGACCTGGTGGAATACACGGCCAGATAACAGTCTGCACCAATCAAACTTAACATTGAAAACCATTCTGCAACTACCACTTGTAAAGAACTGATCAAGTACTTGTACATCTTGTGTATTGTAATGTGTGTATAAGTGTACTATAGAGTGTATAATGTGGATATTACGCATATGCAGTAATGTGGATATTTTGTATTCTTGTGCAAAGTGAGTATATTGTATGTTCTCAACAACTCGTATAATGTCTTAGTGCCGTTCACACTTTTCACATTTGTTTTTTAATCCGTCTGCACTGTTTTTTCATTGTTTTTCTATTTAAACGTGCTAGACGGACGACTTTGACACCAAAAGGGGAGCAGGAGTGAATTTCGAGGGGGGGTGGAGTTCCACTGCCCCTTTGCCCTTCTAGGCTGAGGTGCTCTTCTGGAGAAAGTAATTTCATTGGCATACTGTATATTAATATTTGCTGACATTTTCATCTGCAGCATCACAAAATAGCACTGTCTATGTGCTTTTATTTGTATTGTTGGTTTATGTAAACATGCCCTAGATGGCCATCTTTGGCTTTTGCATCACATCTCTGTTTCGTAGGGCAGCCACAGAGAGAAGGAAATAGTAGGCAGAGCTCCAAAAAGGGGTGGGACATAGGAGCCCCTAACCCTTTCCCTAATCCTGTGTGGAAGTTGGCGCAACCCCCTTCTGGAGTAACCCCACCCTCTTTTGGAGATCTGCCCCCATTTGGAGATCTCTGGCCTGCAACTATGGAGGAGAGGAATGAGGCAGGTCCAGAGTGGGTCCAATGCTTGACACTTGACCAGGTTCAAATGTGTTAAAATCGCATATGAATTTAGTATTGACATTGCTTGAGTGGATCCAAATACATTTAAAACACGCATTAATTCATAAGGTGAACGATCACATTGCCGAGCTAATGTAAGTCTCTAAAAATGAATACTTTCTTATAATATTGTCTATAAAATATTGTTATTTAAAATACAAAATAGGCTGTCCAATTACTACAATGGCTGCCAAGCTAGATCATTAAGTTATAATATAGGCTAAACTCTCTCAGTCGGCATCAAGGAACATTTAGTCCTACACATAAATTGATTTTTATGTAATTGTCTCGTACATCATGATATTGAAATTAACTTTTTCATCTTTTAATTTCTGTAATCATATCGCCTTTTTATTTATTTATTTTTAAAAATAAGATTAATGTAGTGTTTACAGTATCATAGATAAGTGATGCATTTTAAAAGTCATCCACAAACACCTATTAAATACCTATTTTTTTATTCTTTCTGGCAAACAGCCATAGAAGACATAGAGAGAAGAGATGACGTGATCAGAGTCCACAAATCACTGATATAGAACAACAACCTCACCCTCAAACCAAATAGCTGATTGTTCAAATCTGGAATCTGCAAAGTGGTCATCACCCTAAAAATATCAGCATGACAGTAATGAAAAGGATTAGCAATTTAAAAATGTCCTGGTCTCAATTTAACAGAGAACCATTTGTGTGATTTAAAAACTACCTTTAGTACCTATACTTTTCTAAGATGATTGAAGGAGGCTAATACATCCATCAATCCTAACAAATTTTTACAGATTCCCAATAGGAAGAATACTGATAGGTTGCTCCACAGCTTGGTACTGTATTTTCTGACCGCAATGTCTTACAGTGAAAACTGCTTGTTCCTTTTTGAAATTTATGACAGAAGTTAGCATCATCCCCTCTGTATCCTACAGTGCCTTCTTGACAAATCATACATGGCATACTTGACAAAAATGTAAAAGATATAGTTTGCATAATTATTTGATCCCAGCCTTGTAGTATTTTGCAGAGCAACTATAATGCCAGTCTTTTGAGATAAGTAAAAAATGAAAAAATTTGAATAACAATCCCTTAACTTTAGGGCTCTTATACAGAAAATGTCATTCAGTGCTTGAAAATAAAAGTGTCACAGAGAACAGAATTTCAATGCAAGTTTGAAAATTCAGTAAAACGAGAGATGGTCTGAATGTGTCTGCTATGTCATGTTGTGTGATTTTCTTTTTATCCATGTTTTGCAACTGTACTGTTTTTGTACTATATTCTTATACTGTATATGGTAGATAACCAGATTTCTTTATTGCATTTTCCGGCATATTGTTATAATCAACTTGAAACTTGAACTTTAGGGAGGTGAATTAAAACAGCATAATTGTAGGTCTAGAAAAATATTCACTCAAACCACCAAACTGGACAGCTCTCAGATTCTTGAAAAGCACCACATAATAACTTTGCCAAGCATGTGAAGGAAAAACGGCACAGCAGACACAATTATTTTACAGGCAACTCAGACGAGACATGGCGTCATCCACAGTGTGTGTATGCTTTTGTAGACTTACTATAATAAATCTCAATTACAGTACTAGATAAAAATTACCAGGTTATTCACTGAGGAAAGTCAGTGAATCCCTGATTGCAGCCTTAGTTTTAATTCCAAACTGTATTTAAAAGATCTTAGACATATTAAAGTAACTGTTCTCCAAAAAATGAAAATTCTCTCATCAATTACTCACCCTCATGCCATCCCAGATGCGCAAGACTTTCTTTCTTCTGCTGAACACAAAAGTGGGGAAGAATATCTCAACTCTGTAGGTCCAAAAAGCACATATATCAGCATAAAATTAATCCATATGACTCAAGTGATTAAATCCATATCTTCAGAAGCGATATGATATGAGTGGGTGAGAAAAATATCAACATTTAGGTCCTATTTACTATAAATATACACTTTCGCAATCATCTTCTTTTGTTTTTTGCAATTCACATTCTTTGTGCATATCACCACCTACTGGGCAACGAAGACATTTTATAGTAAAAAAGGACTTAAACGTTTATCTGTTAATCACCCACACCATCATATTGCTTCTGAAGACATGGATTTAACCACTGGAGTCATGTGGCTAACTTTTATATGGCCACCATTCACTTGGATTGTATGGACAAACAGAGCTAATATATTCAAAAAAATAAATAAACCTCTTCATTTGTGTTCAGCAGAAGAAACACAAATCTGGGATGGTATGAAGGTGAGCAAATTATTAGAGAATTAACATTTTTAGGTGAACTTTTCCTTTAAAATCAAACATTTTGAGCATATGAATTAGGCTTTGTTCAAGTGTATCTTCATCGATTGCTATAGAATGGGGAAAATACTTGAATTCTGGTCTGACTGTTTAAATTAATACTCAAAAAAGTCTGATTTTGACTTTGTTCACACTGCACATAAATATTATTTGTTTTTCATGTCCAGCTTTTATATGTGCAAAATGTATGTTCATACTGTCATTTCATAAGAGATGAAATCTGATCTGTTTGTTCAGACATAGTCTACAGTTTATCCAGTGTATCGACATTATAAGGTTGCCAACTGTCCCATTTTCACTGGGATGTGTCATTTTTGGCTGAAATTTGGTCTACTGACCTGTATTTTAGCAGCAAGATGCTTGAGGGGGACTCCCTCTTGGACAGAAAAACAAGGCACTGTTTTAAAGTGGCAAATGCGCAAGCTGGACGCCCCCCCCAGCCCTGACCCCGTACTTCAGGGGGAGCCCTATCCCGTATTGAAGCACTCAAAATTCTTAAGCACCCCATATTTAATGGCTTGATATAATAGTGACATAATATTAGCAGGATGTCAAGAGCCTTTTTCATACAACATGAGAGATTAGCTGTTAGTGTGTAAAGTGTGGAAATTTTGCCTCTCCGCATGTCTATACTGACAGTGTGCCGTGGTGCTGAACTTCAAATTTTCATGCTTATACTGTATTGTGTCCAAAACCGTGGCATCGTTTACTCATTCACTAATCACTAAATAGTGAATGTCACATTATTTGCTATATCAGACAAGAATGAGCAAAAATGACTGTATTCAGACACAAGTTCAAGACAATATTATACACTGTTTTAAAATTGCACACTTTGTATAACGTTACATACACGTTGCATACGGATTTCAAAGCAGGTTTGTTAAAATTATATTTAATGTGTTGGATATGCCAAAATATATTACATTTTTGCTGCCTGTCTGCACAAAGCCTCAAAAACCCACTTCAGGGACCTTTTAGTGGATGAGCAACTGGGTGGCCTCTGTAGTAATTTATCTGAAACCGTCCATGTTGTGTTTTTTTAATTTAGATGAACTGGGTGTTGAGTTGGCAGGCAGTTAATTGGCCTATTACACTCACCTGCTGCCAGCTAATCAGCCATGCTGGGTTACAGTGCTGCTCAGAAAACCACTGCACAGCAGGACACGTGGACAGCTGCCTCAATCACCAGGACTGGAATAAACAAATTATTGACAGGTAAACATATTTAGTTCTAAAACATGGCCATTTCCATGGAATGCTAGCCAGCTAGCTTTTTTCAATACATGATTTCATATCTTTATTTTTTAATCTTTAGTGTACCCAATTATGGCATTCTGTTGCTAAAGCACTTTACTGATCATGGGATATGCACAATTAGAACTTGTATGTGTTTATATAGGCTTTCTGCATGTACCTGAAAAAAACATGCTAATGCTAATTGATTCATAATAAACCTCATGTTGTCTATAGAATTTGGTGTCTCCCTTACAAAAAAGTGCTATTGTACTGTATTACCATTGAAGTACCATACCATTGTATATGGTGCCATACAATGGTATATCATACCATTGGCTATTTGTTGCCACAGTACATTTTGAAGGCCTGGAAGTTATCAGCACAGTTTCTTAGTTCCATAACAGTAACTGATATACTGTATGATCAATGTCATTAATTGACTCAAAGGAACGATTCGTTCATAACTCCAACATTGCTATTTTTCTCATCAACTCGAATAAACGTGCCAAGAAGAGCTAGGTTGAATGTGAAGATTTTGTTTTTAATAAAGACTTGAATTTTGGTCTGTTTCTCACCCAAAGCTGTCATATTACTTCTTATTAAAATAACAACATAACACAATCTATGTAACATCAGTATGTTTCATGAATAAATCCTGTTGGCAAAGGGAGATATTACTTTTCAACAAAGCTGGCAGACCCCGAATATTTCCTTTGCGCAGTTTGATACAGAAAACAGGAAATCATTGCATACCTTGGTTCATTAGTTGCCCTCAGAGAAGACAATGAGGTCCATAAAAGACACACACACACACACACACACACACACACACACACACACACACACACACACACACACACACACACACAGTGTCCAGGGAACTGTGAGGGAGGTGTGATACGCTAAGACAGCCAGTGAAATGCAGCTAAGTGAGAAAACACCTCTTCAAGCAAACAGAGGTGCACAAGGAGAGCGCTTGTTCTGCCGCCCACACACCGCATCTCTGTGAGAACAGAGAGAGGGGAAAGCCAAATCAGACGAGTAAAGACCAAAGTGTTTTCAGAAAAGAAGCGTTCAAAACAAGAATTGTATTCCATATGATACAAAAAAATTGTGAAAAGGACTTTAGAAAAAGGAAAGTAACTTTCAGAAACCGTCCACTACATTCAAATGAATCTCAGGAGTCAGGACAGACTCTCAGACTATGAGACTAAAAATCTCCTTACATTTATTTTGTAATAATAAAAAAAAAAAGTAATACAGTTGTGTAGGGTTTATCATCGCAACTCATCGTAAGTGATCCATAACAAGCGGGTCTGTAATACCTGGAGAAATCTATATGTTAGCATTCTCATTCAATTCAAAGGCAGTTGCTCACTCCGCAACCAGCATACTGCCATCTTTGTGCATGGCCACTCGGTTTAAAGACTTTTTCTGTTTTCTGGAGCCAATTACCTGAGCAGAAAGTAAAGTTGCCATGTATTTTATTTTGCCAGAATACACGGTTACTTTTGAATGGACATGAATGTATAAATATGCTATTTGGTGCAGTTATGGCATCTACAGTACCTGCAGGGGCTAAGTGTCCCATGCTAATCAGCCAAACCTGGATGTCTTTATCCGTACAGAAGCATTAGTATTATCTTTAGTGTATGGTTGTCTGCTTCAGCTCTTGGGAAAAGGCAGCTGCTAAAGCTCTAAATGTGATCTGTTTTAGCTATTTACAGCGACTCAAGCTTGTTATTCCTGCAATTGAGTTTTGATGCCTTGCTGATACATGGCTCTACCACATTGGACCTGCTCCAGTAAGTCAAACAATGCTGGCGAGTAATTTCCTCATTTACTTCTATAACAAAAGTCTCCATGTTTAATATTTGTACTTGTAAGTCTCGTCGACATATTCACTTTAACATGTCTGCCACTCCATTAAAGCACTCGTTCACCCATTATAATGAAAGAAATGTCTGGTATTCCCCCACTTTTATCAGAAGCCTATTAAAGCCCAACTATAATCGTAGAGACAGCCAATGTCTTAATGGCTGCCTTGCTGCCAGAAAAAATCATGTTATACAGTATATCTCCCCCAAAATAACAATCTCTTTTGTTAGCAGCCAAAGAAAATGGCTCATAAGCTTATGTCTATTGATTTTTGTGTTCCTCCTACCTCCTCCAGGCTGTCTTTGTTTTTAATCTCTGTAAGTACCCTTCGTTATGAGGTAAGTTAATTGCTGTGGCCTTTCCCAAAAGTTTCAGTCTAGAGAGACAGAGTGTGGGTGGACACTGGTTGAAAGAGCTTGTAAAAGGTGTTTGGGGATGCAAATTATGTGATCTGCCATATAATTTTCAGCTGTTTGTCTTCCAGATAATCTGGATAAGGTCTTATGTTGTGTTCGAGTCACGTCGGAATGATCATATTTACAAGTTGAGATGTACTCAGTCAGCTGCCCAGCACAGGCCCGGAGTACGCGTCCGGGGATACCATCAGGACCAGCAGCCTTGCATGCATTAATTCTGCTCAGTGCCACACACACACATCAGTGGTGGAAAGTGTGAGGGGCTGGTGAACTGCAGAGACCACAGCCCTGATGGCCACTTCCTTGTTGTTCCTATCGAAGCAGCAATAGAAGTGGTTCAGCTCATCAGGCAAGGAGGTGTCAGTGACGGCGGGGGGTGGAGTTAGTAGCTTTGTAGTCTGTGATGGCCTGGATGCCTTGGAGTTGTTCTTGAAGTGATCCTCAATCCTTAGCTTGTGGTTGTGCTTGGTCTTTTTGATGCCCCCATTCAGGTTAGCCCTGGATGAGCTATAGGCTTGAGCATCACCTGATCTGAATGCAATGTTTTGTACTTTCAGCAGGAGTCTGACCTCACTGTTCATCCATGGCTTCTGATTAGGGAAAGTGGTAATCCGTTTGAGGGTGGTGACACTGTTGATGTTTGAGTTGATACAGTCCAGAACGGAGGAGGAATATGAATCAATGTCTGTGTGGGAGTCGTGGGTGGCCTGAGTTGTGAACACTCTCCAGTCAGTGTTTCCAAAACACTGCTGAAGTGCCGAGTCAGCTCCCTCTGGCCACACTTTGACTGTCTTTACTGTTGGTTACACACGTTTGATGAGTCCTAAATACTGAGGCAGTAGAAACAAAGAGAGGTGATCTGAGTGTCCTAGATGGGAGAGGGGAGCAGCTTTGTATGCATCAGCTATATTTGTATAGACTTGGTCTAAAATCTTTCCTCCTCTTGTGGGGCATTATACATTTTGATAGAATTTAGGCCTATCACACCCAGGCCGTGCCCGCCCCCTTGCGGGTTCGAGCACACTCTACAAGGAGTGTGGCATCCTCATGGGCACTGGCCCACGGCACCTCCCTAGCAGACATCTACAGAGCAGCAGGCTGGGCAACACCTTTGCTAGATTCTACAGGTTCGGTCTCGTCCCATGCTTTTTCAGTTCCGAGCCTGTTAACTCGGTAACGCGGCTCAACCGACCGGGTGTTCTGCTTGCACCTTGCGCCCTTCACCAAGTTGATCCAGTGTGTCTTCTCTCCCAGGTTAGCCACTAAGCTCTCGCTTCCTGGATGTTATTCCTCCCTAGCCCTCTGGCCTGCAAGTTCAGCAGAGGAATTTGCCGCCAGACTCATCACGAGTCAAGTGCTCCGTGTTGGTCTTGGGCTCCATAGGCATAGTTCCCGCTGCAGGCAACTCCCAGTGATGTATTTTCCGCGGTACGGTCCCCCTGCCGGCGGGACCCGCATCTCCCTTGGGCAGTTCTGGCTGCCCCCTGGTCACCGTGTCTGTAGTAACTCCTCCCTTGTCAGGCAGGATCTACCACCTGTATTTCAATCGGGTCAATTTCCTGAGGCCACTAGATGAAATTCGGCACCTTAGCTCTTTTCTCTATGTCCTCTAACTTCTCCCAGACACACTCCAAATCCACCTTGGTCACTAGCGGATTTGCTGATAATTCCCTCTCCGATGACTCCAGGTAATCGATCCCTTTCTCAACATCCCCGACTCTTGTAATTACATCAGTGAACTTCGCCTCCATGGCAGTGATCGATCGACATATCACAGCAAGAACCTTCAAGTCAGCAACAATGTCAGCATGTTCAGCATCTCTCTCCTTATTTCCCACACCTCTCCAACTAAATCCCTGGCTCGTGGCCTTCTCGGGGTCGTCAAATTGAGCACGTAAGTGTCTTTTAATATCTCCAGAGCCTGAGGATTTTGAATTCTTTGACATATTGTTCTCCTAGAACAGTTGAGTGTATCAAATCTCACCAGATTATGACATCAAAAGTGTTAAAACTAGCGAAGTGCTAATGTATTTGTATTTGCCATCTGCCAATCACCTTTTGAAATTAGATGTTTTTACATCAAAAGTAGTGATGTAACAGTGGTTTAAACTTTAAGAAAATCTAAATCCATAACAGTAATCAGATTTCATTATACATCATTTAATTGGTTGTATGCAAAAAAAATTAAAAATTGGTCAAAATGAAATTAACCTCACACAGACAGCTTTGGGAATTAAATTAAGGTAGAATCAGAGACTATTTAACCTGATATGGAGCACTTGTATTAAAAAAAATGGGAGAAATTGGAACACCCAATATGGTGGATGTAGAAAAGAAAGTCCCGCCTTAAAGGTAAAAAAAAAGCCAATCACCTTTTGAAAACACCTGTCAGTCAACTCGAGAACATGCGTGCGTATTAGCTGGACTAGTGTGATCTGAGCTAAAGAAGCACAATTTATGATATTGTTGTAAGATTTTACTGCTGATTTGAAATATGTTCTTTAATCATGATCTTGACCAAAGATGTTCTTTAATCATGATCTTGGTTTACATTTCAGTGTTGTTTGGTTCCGGAAGTATTTTTTCAATAAATATTATCCAAAATGGATTTTTAAAAATTCTTCAGGATTTTAAATTAGTTAGTGTAGTTCTTTACCAGGAATTTGGCTATTAAACACATTTTAAAAATACAGCTGACAACTGAAGCATGTATCGTTGTTTAGCTCATAATGAAATAAATTACAGCTGTATAGGAAACACATGACATATTTAGCTAGTTTTGGTGTGTATGTACAGTACATATTTTGTATGACTTGCATATAGACTCTAACGATGTTATCTTAGATTAGCATCACCACTTTAGCTCATAAAATTGTCATAATTAGATAAAGTAACAAACTAAATCAGTGGAAATCTGTTCTTTTAGGTACATTAATGCAATCCTCAATAACAGACAGTAAGACCATTGTTTCATGAGCACCATTGTTCCATTAAAAGTTTGAGCAACATAACAGGATTATGTTTTTGAAAAATGAATTTGACTAGCAGTGAAAATAACTGCAGGGGAACAAAATCAAAAGCACACCAAAGTATTAATGCATGCATATATAGTATGGGCTAAACAGTTTGAAATGTGCCTCAATGTGATTGCATTGCATTTAAGTATTGTACCGTTAAGCTAAATGCTTCTTGTTGGTTCTCTCTTTCTCTTGCTCTGTGACACAATGATCTTTCTCTCAGCAATATAGTCATATGAGGCCTAAACTCCTGAGATCATTTATGTGGACCTATGGGATCAGAATGAAAAATGTAGGTCATCATAAAGTAATTGATACATATGAGATCAAATGAAAACACAATGTGCCACGCAGATGTCCCATTTTGACAGTCAGACACACACACACACACACACACACACACACACACACACACACACACACACACACACACACACAGGCAAGTTTCAAGTACAGACAATGTGACAGGCCTCATTATCAGATAGGAAACAGATGACATTTTAACATAGAGTGACACTCGTTAACTAGCTTTGTACTTAAGGCGTTCTCACCAGTAGTGTAGTCTAGGGCATACGCAGGCATGCGCCTTATTCCAAACTATCTTTCTTGGGATTTACGTATGGAACTTTTTAAACCTACTAACGTCATGCAGCACCGTTGAGTAAATTCTGAATTATTTTTTTGTAAAGTGTACAGAGATTCTCTCTAAATACGCACGGAGCTGCGGGTGTGCAACTTAGCACTAGGCAAAGGTAGGCAACCACCTAGGGCCCCCATAAGAAAAGGGGCCCCTAAAAATACAAATAATATTTTTATTATCATCAATGCTAAATAAAGTGTGCTGAATGTTTAAATATAACTGTTACAACACTGGTATGATTGATATCATTGTTATTTTCAGCAACCCCCTCCCCCCTCAGATATGGCTGTTTTTAAGGTTTTATGCATCTCCACAACTTCATAAAAAAGGTGAAAGTGAGCCAAACCGCTCAGACAGTTTCGTGTGAATTCACTGTATCCTCTGTTGCAAGTTACAAGCTAAGTTACATTGTTACTAGTTCAGTATGAATTGTGTGGAGAGGAGAAAAAAAAATGGAATCAAGTCTTCCTAAGGTAAAACAGTCTTTCCAAATGGATCAGATTGCTGCACAGCCTGCACTGCCACCCGCCACTGCTTCCACGAGCACAGCACTCACTATAGTCACAATACACATTGTTAATGATGATTATGATCTGGGTGTAGAAACTCATTAATAAGAATTTTTTCTCTTACTGTTGACTAGTTTTTGCCTTTATTTAGCAGCATAAATCTAGTTAACTTTATGTTTTCATATTTAAACGTTGATCAAAGTCTTCTGGAAACATGGAAAGTAAATTTTTTGTCTAATAATTTGGATATAGTTATTTCAAGGTCAAGTTGGAGGAAAAGTGCATTAAGAAAGAGGGAGAGTGAGAAAAAAAGTTTTTGTAGTGGTATATTCATTATTGTAGCCAGATTGTGTTTTTTATATGTGTTGTCATACATTATTATTCATTCCTTTTTAGAAATTTGACACAATCAGGAAAAAAGACACAACCACAGAAACACTTTTGTTTGCTTTTTGCACAGTCTATTGCTGTCACATAGATTGATGAGATATCTCAGTACACTTATCGTATTTCAGTGATAATTTTCAGGACTAAGGAATATTTTCTCCATTCCTCACACACACATATATACTGTGTGTGTGTGTGTGTGTGTGTGTGTGTGTGTGTGTGTGAGCGTGTATTTATCACTTTATGGGGACCAAATGTCCCCATAAGGATAGTAAAACCCGAAATTTTTGACCTTGTGGGGACATTTTGTCGGTCCCCATGAGGAAAACAGCTTATAAATCATACTAAATTATGTTTTTTGAAAATGTAAAAATGCTGAAAGTTTTCTGTGAGGGTTAGGTTTAGGGGTAGGGTTAGGTTTAGGGGATAGAATATAAAGTTTGTACAGTATAAAAACCATTATGTCTAAGGAAAGTCCCCATAAAACATGGAAACACAACGTGTGTGTGTGTGTGTATATGTGTGTATATATATATATATATATATATATACACACACACACAGAAAAGCACATTATAATACACAAATAACCATAATATATGGTAATACAAGATAATGTGTTAACATGAACATTACTACACTCATATTAGCTATACAATGTTTAACAGATTATTGCGTATTATGTATGCATGTAAAGCAGTTCAACGGAAAGGAGGAGGCGAGAACCGGCCTGGCGATATAAACAATATTTTAATGATTAACTTAAACAAAAGACAAACACACACACACACATGACGGACATGTTCGTAAACGATCTCTCTCTCTCCCACACCATCCTCCGCAGTCGGCCTTTATCCCTCTCGGAGGCTTGATTAGCCTGATAAGGGACCGGGTGTGTAGAATCACGACCCGGCCCCGCCCTCCACCCAGCCACAATGCATTAGTTTCCTATTAAATCTATGAATTTTAGAGTCCATGTAAATGTTTTTTTTCTCTTACCCACTCTTAAAGTCTCTCTCTCTCTCTCTCTCTCTCTCTCTCTCTCTCTCTCACACACACAAACACTTTCTTTATCTGCTTCCCTCAGGGGCTTTTCATAGTCAGATCAATTCCTAATCAAGCTGTCAGAGCTTTTTAATTGCTTCATAGTGGCGCTCAAATCACAAATTTGATTGACATTAAGCGGTTACAAACCTTGCAGCAGGAAAAAACAGCATCATTTTAACATTAAATATAACATTGTACCTTAGGAGATGACTTTCTTTCTATATTCTTATTAGTTGTACTTGCTAATGCAAGCGTAACTTTTATTATGGTTTATACTTTAAAAAAACCCTAAAGTAACTCGGCCACATCCTTTGTGCTATGGACATATCTGTTAATCAGAAGGTCGCTGGTTCGAGCCCCACGGCCACCACCATTGTGTCCTTGAGCAATTCACTTAACTCCAGGTTGCTCTGGGGGGATTGTCCCTGTACTAAATGCACTGTAAGTCGCTTTGGATAAAAGCGTCTGCCAAAGGCATAAATGTAAATGCAAATGTACTTGCACAAGTAACTAACTGCCTAGAAACCACTCCGGACATGTGGGTCTCATTTTGCTCCCTAGCTCCATAAATGTCGTGAATCAGTATATCTGACTTGATAGACTTAAGCAAACATGAGCAAAGTCTTTTTTTAGCAAGTAAATCCACTGGCGGCCATCTTTGGAATACTCTTGGGCAGCTATTTTTCTATGTAAACAAGCGGCATAGAAGATCAGCTCCTATATACTTGAATGGAGAAAGACCAATATCTCCAAAATGGTTGGTCAAGATTATGATCAAAGAACATATTTCAAATTTGCAGTAACATCTGACAACACTGGATTCTGAAATTGTGCTTCTTTATTTCTACTTAAGCTAAGAAAACACAATTTTCCCAGCTTGCATAGATAATGTACATGCCCATTCTTGAGTTAACTGAAACCATTGCAACTGCCTAGCAACCATTAAATACAACTCAATACTACTGCTGAGCAATGCCCTACCGACTACCCAGAACACTTTAGACACTCCTAGCAATGCCCTAGCAACTACACATGAAAAACAATACCAACTGCTAAGCAACACCCTAGAAACCATCCAAAACACCATAGCTACCCCTTACTAACCGCCAAAACACCATAGAAACTGCTAAGCAATGCCCGAACAACCAACAATGTAATACAGTTGCAATCATCCAGAACACCATAACCACCTCCTATAGCGATGCCATAGTAACCACCCAAAACACCTTAACAACTGCCTAAGAACACACAAAAAACACAGAAACCCCCTTATTGCAACCAAAAGACCATAGAAACTGCTGAGCAATGTCCTAAACACTTTAGCCATTGACTATTAACAAGTTAGCAACCACCCAAAAGACTCTGGTCATCATGGCTGTCGAGTTTTGCCCTGGCAAGCCATGTATTCTTCTAAATTCTAAATTCTAAATAGCCTCCTATCTCATAAAAAAGTGAAGGCTATTTATTTTGTTTTGTAAATGAATACATATACATAATTTTTTACAGCATTCTGTCAGTTCTATCTCCATAAGTGTATTTTTCATTATGTGGGAGCATATCTGAGCACTATTATTACCTAAACCCCAAAGCACAATATTTCAAAGTTCATATTCATTCACTCTATATTATGTATGCCATTTAGTTTTAAAGAGGAGCACTTGAGACCCTCTCCAAAAAATATTGTCATGTTTATTCATGAAATAGTTAACAGTGGCCTGTCCTCCAAAACTGAATTTACATTCACAGCCAGCATTTTAACATTTACAACATCAGATAATACCAGCACTTTAAATTAGCCTAGGACTGAGTCAAAGTCACATTTTCATGGTCCATATTGGTTGGCTGTCATTGCCATAGCAATACACAAGTTTACATACTGTTAGCTAACTCATTCTGGAATGCCCCTAATCAACTGTTTCCTTTTTGCAATTTGAGGCATAATTGAAGGCATGTGAAAAATCGCCATGGGATTCGATTTCAAGTTTCTAATTTGAATGGCTGTGATAGGGTCAGTTTTTGAGCTTTTTTTTTACCTTGTAATGTTTTAAGGCTTTGTCAGAAATGTTTAACTGGATTCAGAGACTTTAATACTTTAATCATATTTGTAAAAGTAATTATCAAGCTCAAGCATTCTCAAAGGATAAGGTTTGAGGTTAAAATGTAATATGTATAAATACACTGATAGGGTGAACACATGTAAAGTGGGACACTTTCTGATAAATTTTTATTGCTGTTATTTTAAAATATCATCCAAATGGCTACATCTATGTCATCCCATACTAGTTTACAATGTTTTCTAGTTTAGAACTACTGTAAATGCTAATGTTTAGTAATGAAAGAATATGCATAATGATAGATGAGTAAGCTTGAGTATCTCACTTTACCTGTATTCACACTATTTTAATATGACTTCAGTGTAGCAGCATGCAGTTGCATCTAATAAATGACTGCTCCTATATCATCTCAATATTGGAATTAGTATTACAAAGTTAATTTTGCCATGTAATACTGAAAATTGTTTGAGTCTGATTCATACACAAGCATGTTTTTTTTTATGCAGAGTCACAGATGCTTAAGAACTTTAAGAGATGATTGATCTGTTTGGTATCTTTTCACAACAATCAAAAAGGAAAGGACACACAATAACAGTTCTAGTCTATATGGAAACAACATCTGGAACATATGTGCTATTGCGGTAGGCTCCTTACCTCCAAAGCTACAGTATGTGGTGTGAGGCGCATTGCCTTCTGGAGGGTTCATTAGCTTTCTATTTTCTCTCCATTTATTGAAGTACATCACATGAGGGGGGCTGCTCCACTTAAAAGTCTTTTTCATTTTGAGTTGTGAAAGTACCTATACTTTATAATAATCCAGTGTTATGAAATTTGAGAACTTTGCTTTCTTTGCTACTAAATTTTGAGGGATGTTGTTTGCTCATTATTACATGGCTGTTAAGAGCAAAGATGTTTGATAGTGACTCACTCTAAAATTGGCTAATTGAAGTACTGAAGTAATTTTACATTTTTGATGACTCACTAGAGATTAAACTGCCTTGATAGTTTATTGTGGGGCTTTGGAACATACTTGCAGCAGTGTTACATGTCGATGCTTTTACTGAAGAATTGCGCTCCATAGCCATATTTCATGTTTTGTGGAAAGCACCACGGAGTCCTTTGTTTGAATTGTGACGAGCACTATTAAAAGCTTATTCTTGTATTGTCCATGCAGCAAGTTAGACCATTATCACTAGAAATAAAGAGATAGTTCATCCAAAAAAATTAAAATGTAATTTAATCCATACAATTCCAGTGGTTAAATCCATGTCTTCAGAAGCGATATGATAGGTGTGGGTGAGAAACGGATTCATATTGAAATCCTTTAAATCCTATTAATCTCCATTTTCACTTTCTTTTTCACATTCTTTCATGTTCATGTTCATGAAAAAAGGATTTCAATATTGATCTGTTTCTCACCCAAAGTGATTGCATCACTTCAAAAGACATTACATCACTTGAGTTGTATGGATTACTATTATGTTTCCTTTATGACATTTCTGTAGCTTGAAAGGTCTGGTCACCATTCACTTACATTGTATTGTACCTTTGTATGTGTTCAGCAGAAGAAATAAAGTATCCCCTATCACTGTCAGAATTTCTATCCATCCAAAAGATCTGAGAGGGAGTAAATGTAAATGTTTTGGTGAACTATCACTTTAACTGCATACGATCCGAACTGTATACTCTGCTCTGTTGTCTTTAAAGTTTTAGTTCTTATTACTTTTGGATGTGTAGAAATTCCTACAAAGCCCATACAAATATTGTTATTTTTTTATGTTTTCTGTAGAACTGTTCGGGACATAATTTTCATTATTTTAATTTTATTTTGTTTACGACATTGTATTATGGTGCTATAAGCTATTTAAATGTAGATAATTTAGATAAACCCACCATACATGATCATACAGGAAATCGACATGCTGCTTCCGAATGTTCATGTAATCTAAAATTGACACCATACTTCTGAACTGTTTGCAAGCATCATCCCCCATCTGCTGAATTACTGACAGTTGGCATCACCATCAGACATTTTGCATAAATTCTTCTGAGTCATGGGTTCTGGTCCTATGGAAACCAAGAAGTAATCGTGTTATACAATAAAGAGTGTAATTCTGAGGTTTCAATTTTGCTCCACTAGTAATTAGGTTGGGTTGAAGTTTGGATTATAGAGTACTGTTGATAAAATATGCATTCCGTTGACTGTATTACATAATTTACAACTAAAAATACAACTCTCTTTTGGTGCCACCCTGTGGACATTTCCCCCTCAACAACACTTCCAGCTGTGGCCACTGAGGACAGTGGTTTGAATTTCCATAAGGACAGACTGATTTCAGCAGCAGAAATTTCAACCTCCTGTCACTAAATTCACAGTGAAATAAGTATGTCTCATTTATATGTCAGTCAGACAGTCTCTTTCTGTCTAAGTTCATGATCAGTATGAGCTACAGTCTGGTCCAGCTATGCAAGTGAGGTGAAGCCCTACTCCAATTTAAATTACACTGATTGAGGCGGCCAGAGATGGACTAGATTTCAGTCAGAGAATCAGGAGTTGGAGAAGAGATTCTTAAGTTAAGATGCATTTATTTCACAACAGGCAGAGTTAGAAGGCTAACTTCTCAATATTCACAAGGAATTAGTCTGTCAAAATGCAAAGGTTACAGACAATGATGGTGTTAATGGCTGAGAATACCTTAAACGTGTCTCAGACCTGAGTGAATTTACACAATACTGCAGTGCCAAAAATCTCAAGGATTGGCATTTTGTTAATGCACTGACAAAGTTGTATTTTTTTTTTGTTTTGTTTTTTTACCTTGGAGCCCATTTTAATGTAAGGTCTACACAGACTGAACATAAAGTCTGCAGAAGTGCTTTTAGAGAAAGTGTGAATGTAAATTTCACAAGTCCAGTGTTTTTCTAAAATGCTGGAGGAGGAATTGAAAGAGTTGTTCACAAAAATCCACAATCAATGTTTTGGCTGTTTAAAATCAACTATATCAGAACATTAGGTCTAACCTCAAGGTGACTGCAAAACACACAACATGATTGTCTGAAAAGAGGCCAATCAAAATAAAAAAGCATCTCTCTTGAATTGGATCTTTTTCTATTCTGGGAGCCATTCAGTGTGTTATGCCAGACAATTTCTTGCAACAAAAGATGGATGGAATCTGCTAAATCAGTCAGATCAGTGAGCAAATCCCCTCTCAACAAAACTAATGTCCCATACAATGCAGGTGTAGAGGAGACAAAGCGCCAGATGTAATGGGTCAGAAACTAGCAACAAACAAATCAATTTCCCCTTCAGTTTGTTTGGCTGCACTTCGAACAGAAGATATAACTGACAATATTCTGTTGGTGCAGTGACTCTTTCACTCAAGCAAAAACCCGGCTGGAAAAGCCTGCACCCTCACTCTTAGAAACAATTCATAATTTTCCTTCTGATTAATTTTGTTTTTATTTTTCATTATTTATGACATTTTTTAATTCCTACATGTGAATAAATCTTAGAGCAGCCTCCTTATTCCCTGACATTGAATACCGTTAGGCATATAGAAACATTATTTAAGGAAATCCAGCTTTGGAAATAAACTCCAAAGGAGTTGTTTATCAGAAGTGCAGAGAGAGAAAAAACAACATTGATCTAATCCTGTGAAGCGAAAAAAATAACAATATTCAAAACACCCAGCATACTCGATTCTGTGATTGTGCTTATGCACTACAAATTACCCAAGTGTACCAAATGGAAGATGTCTGCTTAACAGAATTATTGAGCTTATTTTACCCACAGTAGAGTGAAGTACTTAAAATATCACATGCTTGCACTTCAACACTCATATCAGCTTTACTGACTGAAATCAGGAAAGTATAATTCACCCCCTCAAATGGGTCTATCAAACTGATGGATTTATTTATACAGTTTAAAACCACTTTATATAAGTGGATTCTCAGTTCTCAGTTGTATAAGAAAGCTATATGTTAACATTACAATTTATCTAAATAGCAGCTACATGGTTTGCACAGGACCCCCTCCCTGGAAGTATGTGATATAAATTCAGCGATTTTTGTCTATGGTAAGATTTTTTTTTTTCCTCAAGCCAATCATATGAGTCCTGCATTTCATATGAATAATTACTCTGGCCCTCAAAAAAAATAAAATAAAAGAAAATATACAGAATAATATAATGACATTTTCATGATTTATATGTTGCTTGCAAAATAAAAAATAATAATACAAATTTTGCCATAATACATGGCTACACTCAAAATGCTTTTTGCATGCAGATGGTGCAGTTATGACGTCTACCATCAGGGACTAAATAGACCATGCAAACTGGACCATGCAAACCTTGACCCTGTAAGTTTTTCATAATTGAGAGAAGGACAAATCTTAAATATCTGTAGCCAAATGATATGTTTTTGTGGATACAGAACCAAAATTATAATCTTTGTTTACCTCATTAATGCAATTTAAACCTAAAATGCATGGGTGTTTCACCAAACATTATTACATACTACCCGGCATGTATATCTATAACAAATAATCTACAAAATACACCGATAGTGACATATTTTCACGAAAATTAGAAAATAATAGAATAGAATATCTTCTGATTAGTGTGTCAGTCGATTAAATGTTTTAATCGTGATTAATCATATAATGTTTTGTAGTTAATCGCGATTCATCAAAAATTTTAAAAGCTCTGAAATTTGACACTATATATACAAATTTTCTTGTCGAAATGTATCTTAGGAAAGTAAACAACAATATGCATTAATATAATGCCTTTTTTTATTTTCCAACAAAGCCTTCCACAATATAAATATAGAAATGCATTAACACAGCACCAATTCAAGTAACATTAAACGTTTCCTCAAAGTCTAAGTGGCAGTTTGACTGTAGGTTGCATATTAATTGCAATGGGCATAATACTCTCATCCTCTACAAAACTAATCAGCCGGCAGGCTGTGGCTATCCACTTTTTTACACCAATATTAAAGCTGTGTCTGTCTGGAATACTCATTTCTGAATTGTCAATGTTGCCATCTAGCGGTCCGTTATTGCTCTGTAACAACTGCACATTCCCGCAACAGACCGCTCATCCGGGTCCAGCGAGCATTCTCTCCTGCTTCTCGGATCACTGTGTGATCTCTTCAAGTAAGCTATTAAAATAATTTAAAATCAAATCAATGTTTCATGTCCATTTATTTGTTTATGGGTAAGTAGTCTTGTAATAGGCTGAATAATCAGTCATTTCATAATAGTCATTTTCACAAATGGAAACCACCAGCAGAACTCTGACATTCTCAAATTACATAATTTCAATGCAAATCAATATTTTATGTCTATGTATTCATTTATTTGGTTAGTAGCCATGTACTAAGTGGGGTAATGTACCGTCAGCTGGTTATCACAAAATAAACCCCTTTAGGGTGAGACAAGTCCCCATCGATTTGCATCGGGGTCCTGATCACCCTGTCTGGGTTTATTGTGTGGTAACCGCCTGACTGTACAATATCCCTTACATACACTTTTGGTAACAAAGTGAAAAATAAAAACTTTTTTTATTATTTATTATTTTTTACATTATTAAGAAGTGAAAGGTTGAGAAATAACATGGATGAGGTACAAGTGGTTGAATGTGGTCCCTGGTCACTAAAAACCAGAGGTATGCATCAAAGGGTTAAGAGTGTCCAATTCACTAAAGTTTGAGAGACCTCAATTATCAAAATTGGCTAATTGAAGGATTTTGAATATACGTATATACATTATAAAATGAATATACGTATATACATAATAAAATGCTTCTCTGTCATATTTTTATGTGGTGAAAAGCTAACTGAAGTTGAGCTTTTTAACATCTGAGATTGTAAGAATGTGCTCCACAGTAATGGATTCAAGAATCTGGATTAAGTACTCATTAACTACACAGAACATTAATACGGAGGTTGTGGTAGGAAAAAAGAGAGACACAGAGTGCTAGCCTCAGTCACAATTTACTTACATTGTTTGGAAAAAATGCAATAAAAGTAAATGGTGAATCAGACTAACACACTACATCACATCTCCTTTTGAAAGAAAGTAATTTGGAAGAACATGCGTAAATGATGACAGAATTATCATTTTTGTGTGAATAATCCATAAACAACCAAAAAGAGTTGTCTACACTTTTTTGCCAATCATAAACATTCTCTGCCAGTGAATCATTTTGTGCCTTCGGATTTGCTTGCATGTCTCTAGAGGATGGGTTTTGGAGAAAGGGCATGCGGTTGAAGTTGTAAGAAATCACTTACAAAAATGACTGTACAATTCTAATCAGATTGTGATTCTACTAAAATCTAACCTTAACCTTCAAAAGGTGCTACTTGTTTCAGGAGCATCTCATTATTCACTTTCAGCATTACAGTACATCCCACTTCTTTGCCACCTGCTTTGCTTGGGAGTCTTGCTCTGGGGAAAGGAGGGCCAGGGCAATGATTAAATGAAGGTAGGTGGATCAAAGTGTCTTTACTTGGTGGTGAAAGCTTGATGAAAAATGTTTCCAGCATATTCAGGTAATCATTCCATTTCCACAACTGTTCAAATTCTGCTGTGCAAATATCCCTTTACTATCAAAGTAAACGTATCTCTGTGCTGTTCTTTCCATGTGTAAAGAGATATGTGTACAATCTTTCACAACTATGAAAGATTGTGCAATGACCTCGGCTTCTTTTAAGAATTCTGAGACAGGCTCACCACGTATGCTCAGCTTTTTAAAGGACTAGTTACAAAGACTGTTTACCCCAAGACGCATAATATGGCGGTTGTAAAAAAAAGTTAGTCCACCTTACAGGTAAAAGAGCCAATCACCTTTTAGATACAAACATTGCCTGGTAGTCAACTCATTAATGTGGATGCGCACTAGCTGGACCGGCCTGAAAATATGACGAACACAATAGGTGAATTAAAAAAATAAAAAATAATTATGTATATGTAATTATTTTTTATTTTTTAATTGACCTATTGTGTTCATATATATATATATATATATATATATATATATATATATAATTATTATTATTTTTTTATATATATATATATATAAAATCCATCCTGGCAACTCTTTTCCTCACACAAAGCTTTATTCAATGTTTTAACAAGACTTGGAAAATCGATCTCATCTTTTATGGTGCCTTTTTTTCCTTTTGTAGCTTGACAGCCCCAGTCTTCATTTGCTTTTATTGTTTGGAAAAGAGTGACCCAGCATATTCTTTAGAAATTCTAATTTTGTGTTGCACGGAAGAAAGTAAGTCATATTTGTTTGGAATGACAAGAGGGTGAGGAAATTATGAAAGAACATTCTTGGGTAAAATATTCCTTTAAGGACAAAAGAAAATCATAGATAGAAACACACACACATGAAACGTCATGAAAAATGTTCCCTAAAAATTCCCAGCATAGAAGCTAACATTAACGGCTCAAATTGCCCCGAAATTAGATGGTGGACGTTTTCTTTGGCCATTCTTTCGTTTTCTTTGTATGTGTCCATCTAGATCCAGTAGAATGTCCAAAAAAATAAAAAATTGCGCTAAGCTCTAATTATACAGTGGAGTGCCAAGGCCTCGGCCTAGCCCGAGATAATAACTGTTATTTGTCTATTCAGCCATTACCATTCTGTATAAAAGCTACAATCGCAAGGCCACAAGTTTACAAGACATGTGTAAAAACATACTGCCCAGTCATCCCTGCATTAAAGGTGCCATAAGCAAGACTGAAAAGTGCAAATTTTTTTACGCATGACGTAAGTATAGTTAAGAAGTTTGGATCACAGTGGTTAAGTTATTTAATGGCGATCATTAGAGGCTTGTTGTCTGTGGAGGCCTCCAGACCTCAGGTTGAGTTTTCACAGAGGAAAAAAAGGTAATAGAGACACAGAATATAAATTGTCTCCTGCAGAGAAAACACCAACCAGGACATTTTAGGAGATACAGTGCAACTTCGGTTAAGTTTATGTTGTTGGCCATTAACTGCCCACAAGGAATTCTGAACATTTGAGAGTGCATGCTGACAGACACTCAGTCAAACAGTGAGTCTCTCTCTTTCCTCTCTCTATACCTCCCTCTCTCCTTCCCCAACAAAATACACCCTGAACTTTTTGAATCAGCCTTTTACATTCCTGTGGTATGTTTTGTCTCTGTGTGCTTAGGGCACCTGCCGGACTCATTTAAGCCCATAAATGTAGCTTCTACTGAGCCTAATAGAAATAGCCATAGGTCTAGAGGGTCTCCCAAGCTAAAAGACATGGAACAAAACCATAAATCTTGTGGTTAGTTTTTGTAATGTATCAGTCTATAAATCTGTCTGATCTGTTCCCACATTAGCTTGCTGGGGTTTTATTGACTATATTTTACCACTTCTGTTGTTTGTGATGACAACAAAAGGGATCCCGTCGAGATTGGACACAGAGATAAAATCGGTGGACGATTAATTGTTACCACTTTAGGTGGCTTGGTTTGGCTAACCACACACTTCAATAGAAGGTGTAGAGACTAAATAAAAAGTGATGTATGGCATAACATTTTGACTTTGTAGGCTATGCTATCAGTCAAAATATTTACACTCATTCATTATTGTTCCTATTTTCCATATTTTATAATAATTGTTAAGTAATCAAAGCTATGAAATAACAACAATGGAAGTATGTGAAATATGCTGTAGCCAAATGTAGCTACCCTTTGCCTATTAACAGCTCTCAACTTCATGATGTATCCCAAAAAATAAATAAATGAATGAATGAGTTCCAATATATGCTGAGCACTGAGTTTTTAAAGAGTTCATACAAAGACAATTTATATTTGTAACACTTTATAATAACTTTAATCAATAGACCATTAGCAAACAGTATATGATGCTTAATATATCAATAGTTAATGTATATTCAAATAGTTAGAAATATGAGATGATGTGCTTGAATTTAACTAACATTTACTAATGATCTGTTGAGCATTATGTAATATAAATTTAAATCCTTACAAATGTTATAATCTTCCATTCTTATATGGCCTTGCACTTGTTAAAATCTACAAAAGATTGCAACAAGTACTATATATTGATTAAGAGACCATTTGTTATGTACATTTAAATGCGTACACATTTTTATAAATGTATTAGTATTTTCACCACTTATTAATTAGTAATTGATTAGTAACAAATTAGTAACAAAGGTTACTAATGTTACTAAATAATTTGTGGTAAAAGCCACAAATTTACAGTTTTTTTGTTGTGATATGTATGTATGCTTTTACTATGTACTTTTACTATCTTAACAAATAATTTATTATTCATATTTGTAGTACCCAATCTAAAGCTGAAACTAGTCATCCATTGTAAATGTTTATAAAGATTTAAAAATAATTATTAAGTATACCTTTATGCGCATTATGAGCAGGCGGTCACTTTTTTCCATTGTCGAGATTCTGTGATCTCTGATTGGTGGATCAATAAAGGACCGTGCTTCAGGATTGTTGGTAGTGTAGTACTCGCCAGGAATTCGGCTGTGGCATTTGTTGACATATTTTTTCAAATTTTGATTAATGGATGAAAGCAGCTCCATTTCACGAGTTTTCTTGCTTATTTATGATTAAATGAATATTCTCTGTTTAAGGATACAGCGTACAATAAATGTGTTATTGTGGAAATAAACACGTTTTACTCCCAAAATAAGACATACTATAATTATTGTTAAGTGTCTTTGTCAAGCAACTAAATTTAACAAACCACCCCTTACAAAACTGTTACAGTAGCTCAAAGTCCAAGGTCCATAAAAGTAAAAAAAATATTTGTAAATCTTTTATAAACATAAACAATGGATGAATAGTTTCAACTTTAGATTGAGTATATATATAGAAATACAAATATTTTCTGAATATAAAAAAGTGCATGAGTTCAAGTATGAATCACTTATGAATTTTTTTTATGACATTAGCAGACATTCAAATGTCACAAGAAACATAAAATCGGTCACATGTCATGATCCTGTCATTCTGTCAGTCTGGGCTTTTGTGTGGCAGGGTCGTGACATCATTGTTCTATGTCTGTTTTGTTTCGTTTGCTGTCTTTGTGTAAGTGCACGGCTTCAGGTGTGGTTCCCCACCATGCGCTCTTCGATCGGTCTTGTGTTTCATGTCCGACGCATGGTGTCTGGATCCTGACTTCCCTGTCTGGTTCGGTTTCGTTGGTGTCGGGATCTGGACACTCATGCTCCATGTTCTGTCTTTTTTTACGTGGGTGCATTGCGCTTATGTCATCTTGGATGCCTGCAGTCACGTCAGTCGGTTATTTCTTTCTCTCGCAACCACAGACATGCTTTGCCGTGCGTTAACTTTGCACTGTGTGCCTGGGTCACAATCTGTCTTCATGTTGTGCTGAGGTTCGGTTACTTCGGTCTGAGATGTTTATTTGTAGTCGAACTCTCACACAGGTGTCTTGTCACCTGTTGCATGCATTGGGTATTGTTTGCCTCGCAATGAATGCTAAGGCTTTATCTAGTGTGAGAATGCAGGGCATTGCTTTGTTGGCGTTGCTGTGCATTCTCTCGTCTTATCTGTCGGTTGGCATGAACACGTACTGCCTTATTGTCTTGGCAATGTGCGTTCGTGCCATTCGGATGTCTGTGTTTTGTGAGAGCACTTGTTTTTTTTTGTGCCTCGTGTCTCTCTGTCTGCGTCATACACCCCTCCTTGTTAACCTGTTTGATTTCTCTCCCAATTTTAGTCTCCTCGTGTGTGTGCTGTCCAGTGCCAGTTCGTCTTGTTTCATGTCCATGTCGGTATTGTTTCTTGTCCCTGTTCCTAGTCGGTCCTGTCTGTTCCGGTCAGTCCTGTATCCAGTTTGTCTGCCCCAGCGCAGCTTCATTAGGCTTCCAGCTTGGATTGTGTTTTCCTGTATGGGGTAGTTTATGTTTTGTTTTGTTCTCTTTTTTTGTTTAAATTTGTTTACATTTTGTCTGCACTGAGCATATGGGTCCTGCATCTGCTACTACAAACCATAGCACAAATGCATCCAAACTTTTGACTGGTATAGATGAACTGGTTTAGTCTTAGTCAAGATTTCTTTTTTTTCATGAAGGTCTTTGAAAACATGGTGAAAATGTGTAAAACATGAAGAAAAATGTGACAAAAGCTTGGCTGTATTGTTCTATGTTCAACTTAAAGCTCTGTAGACCACACCAGATGTGTACTGCTGTGTTACTGTACACAATTCATTCATAGGTAGAACTGTTCTCAGTTCTTGTTTATCTGATAACATTGCAATATACTACATATATTTCTAACAAAAAATTAATTTTATAATTCATTTAAAGTTGAAGAGAACACAACCCAGTGGGTAATCTGGGTGCATTTATTGCCTCTAAGGTAGTATTTGAGACAAGCAAAAGTTCCAGTGTTCACATAAATAGCATGTTGAAGCATGAGGTCTAGAGTCAAGAAATATCACATGCTTCCTATTTTGGAACATGTTTCACATGACTTTAACACTGCCACTGCACAAATAACTTGATCATGCAGTGCTGGTCACACTGAAACTACACATATCTAAAATATTCAGTGTTGGGATTTGGGAGAATTTTAAGTAATGTCATGTCCTCTATGGTATAACAAGAAAGAGAAAGGAAAAAAAACAAGAAAGAAAAAACAAGAACATCTGTTTAATTCACAGGACAATGTTTTTATATTGTCCAGTGAATTTAACGGATGGTCTTGTGTGTTTTTTAAGAAGCCTCGCTGCATATACACCAATCATAACTCTCATCAGATCTTCTGTTGTGCTTTAATAACTTGTATTGAACAATCCTTGGAGGCTTTTAGGGTTAACAATGAAGAAGCTAAGGGTATCTTTAAACTGACCACTTACATTAACTGAGCTAAAGTAAAAGGAGGTACACAAGTAATACCTGGATGATATTTGCTAATTACATTATAATTCCAGAACTACCGAGCTACATTACTATTCTCCTCAATGCAATGCATTCATCCCTAAATTACAGTTTCAGTTAAAAAAATGGTGGAAGTGCCATGTAGGAGGTCAATATACAGGTACTATGATTTGGTTGTAATCTGTATTCTGTATTATAAAATATTGCCATACTGTACTGTATACAGAATATAATTATCCAGTACACTGTGTAGCCTAAAGGCCCCAAAAGTGTTCAGATACTTAACTGCGGTGCATTTTTGGGCTTTTTCACACTAAATTTTAAAAGTTCACCATTTACACATACTGATACTTATTGCAAAAAATTGGCCTCATTCTTTCTGAAAAAAGAAAAGGGGAAAAAAATCAAATTATTCATAAATATTATTGTATGTGTTTCTAATCTTCTTTTTTTTTTTTTTCTCTAAATTTGTAAACATGTAATTCTGGTTCTGTTCACTCTACCTCACTTTGAAAAGTCTTATTTCATTCCTCTAAATGGCTGCTAGCGTTAGAAAAAATATTTGTTTCCCCATTACATTCATCACAATATAAAGATCTGAAATGTAGGTGGCACATTTTAGTCCTTAAAGATGTGCTCGTCCATAGACATTCAGTCTAATTTTCAGTTCATGCACCACCCTCATTATTTCATCGAATATCTCAGCCTCTGAATGGACTAGAAGCTCAATTTAAGTGAGATTCCTCCCCTTTGTGATGATATATAGCATTTTATCATCAATAGTCTAAAAAATATTTTTCTGAAAACTGTAATGTCTATAAAGTCGATGAATCATCATTGTGTAATTAGATCAAATACGATTCTTAATCATGTTTAAAAATAATTAAATAATAATTGTATTAATAACCCCAGTGAGCAAGCTGAAGGCGACTGTGGCAAGGAACACAAAACTCCATAAGATGTAGATTAATGGAGAAAAATAACCTTGGGAGAAACCAGAATCACTGTGGGGGCCAGTTCCCCTCTGGCTAACATCATGTATATAAAGTAAATATTACTTATGTATAGTTAAAATCATGGTTTAAAATTATTAAACTAAGTAAGTGTTAAGGGTCAGTGTTTAAACATCGATTGTGTTTGAACTGTAAGATTAATGACCAATGTCTTTGAAGTCCATCCTTGATTAATTGCAGAAGTTAACATGGATGCAATTGTCCTTGTTAATTGGCTGATGAAGGGTTTTGTTGGCAATAGTTAGTCTATGCATTCCATTTCAAGATCGTAGTCCATCAATAGACTGAGGTGAAGCAGGTTGGAGTTGGCATCAGTTCATCCTCTGAAGTCCATCATAATAGACTGAAGTGATGTTTGGCTGGCACCGGCTGCATTTAGTCATCATTCAGCAACATGTAGCAGTGGAGTTCAACAAGAAGCAGGAATGGAGCTGGATCCATCTGGTTCTGGTGACCTCAGGATAGGAGTCCCGTGGTTGAGACATGGAAACAAATAAAATAATATTAGCATAAATGCCATTACATTTATTGCAGAGTTAGAGATCATGATCAATGTTTCTGGTTCCGGCAGACCCAACTAAAGCAGCCTAATTGTGGGTTGGAGGATAAATTAGGTGTATGCCTGGCTAAATAAATGAGTCTTTAGTCTAGACTTAAACTGAGAGAGTGTGTGTGCATCTCGAACAGTGATAGGGAGACTATTCCATAGTTTAGGAGCCAAATATGAAAAAGATCTACCTCCTTTTGTGGATTTTGATATTCTAGGAACTCTTGCTGGACATCCTCCCAGTAATGCATTATAATAATCTAGTCTTGAGGTCATGAATGCATGAATTAGTTTTTCGGCATCAGCAACAGAGAGCATATGCCTTAATTTAGCAATATTTCTTATGTGGAAGAATGCTGTTCTACAAACATTGGTAATTTGATTTTCAAAGGACAGATTGGAATAAAATATAACACCTAAGTTCTTCGCTGTTGAAGATGATGTAACAGTACATCCATCTAGAGTCAAATTATATTGAAGTGTAGTTTTAGAATTTTTTGGTCCAATAATTAGTACCTCTGTTTTGTCAGAATTGAGTAGAAGGAAATTTCTGGCCATCCAATCTTTTATTTCATTGATGCACTCTGCTAATTTCGAGAATTGTGAAATCTCATCAGGTTTTGAAGAAATATAAAGTTGTGTATCATCAGCATAACAGTGGAAACTTATTCCACGATTCCTTATAATATCTCCCAGGGGAAGCATATACATGGAGAAAAGCAGAGGCCCTAAAACTGATCCCTGTGGCACTCCATATTTTACTTTTGTTTGGTTTTACAATTCCTCATTTACATGTGGTAGCGGTCTGCTAAATATGACCTAAACCATGCTAATGTGACTCCACAAATGCCAACATAATTCTCCAGCCTATTCAAGAGAATGTCATGATCTATCGTGTCGAATGCAGCACTAAGATCTAAAAAGCACTAGAAGAGAAATGCAGCAAGTCATTTGTAACTCTGATAAGTGCAGTCTCTGTACTGTGATGAGGCCTTAATCCTGATTGAAATTCTTCGTATATACTATTTCTCTGTAGAAATGAACATATTTGGTAGGATACTACCTTTTCGAGTACTTTTGACATAAACAGGAGATTTGAAATAGGTCTATAATTAGCAAGTTCTCCAGGAACAAGTTTTGGCTTCTTAATATGCGGTTTGATAATTGCCATTTTAAAGTTTCTTGGGACATGTCCTAAGCATAGCGAGGAGTTAATGATATTAAGAAGAGGTTCTGATATTACAGGAGATACCTCTTTTAAGAGCTTAGTTGGTATAGGATATAACAAACAAGTTGTGGCTTTTGATGTTTCGATAAGTTTTGTTAGCTCTTCATGACCTATGACAGAGAAAGATTGAAGTTGCACTTGAGGAAAATTATTCGACACTGTTTTCTGAGGTGCTATGACAGATGATTGCATAATTCCAATTTTATTTCTGATTATTTCAATTTTATCTGTAAAGAAATTCATGAAGTCATTACTCTTGAGCTGTAACATAATATCTGGTTCTGTTGAGGCTTTATTCCTAACCAATTTAGCCACAATACTGAATAAACATCTAGGATTGTTGTGGTTATTTTCTATGAGTTTACAAAAATATGCTGACCTGGCAGCTTTTAGTGCCTGTCTGTAGTTACAGAGACTATCCTTCCATGCACCAAGAAATACTTCTAATTTTGTATTTTTCCACATTCGCTCCATTTTCCGAGCTGCTTTCTTGAGAGCATGAGTGTGATCATTGTACCATGGTGCAGCGCTTATTTCTTTAATTTTCTTTAATCGAAGTGGGGCGACAATATCAAGAGTGCTAGAGAAGACTGCATTTATATTTTTTGTTATTTCATCAAGTTCTTCTGGGCTTTGGGGTTTATTGTATGAGATAGATCTGGAAGATTATTATTGAAGCTATCTTTAGTGGTTGAAAGAATAGTTCTACCTGAACAATAGTGTGGTGTAGATTGAGTAACATTAGTTGATTGCAGCATACAAGAGACGAGGTAATGATCCGAGATGTCATCGCTCTTCTGCAGAATTTCTATATTATCAATATCAAATCCATATGAAAGAATTAAATCTAGCGCATGATTATGGCGATGAGTTGGTCCTGTTACATTTTGTCTGACTCCAAGAGATTTGAGAATATCAATAAATGCTATTCCCAATGTATCATTTTCATTATCTATGTGAATGCTGAAGTCACCAACAATTAAATCTCTATCTACAGTAACTACAAGATCTGATAAAAAATGTGCAAATTCACTAAGGAAATCAGAATAAGGCCCGGGTGATCTATACATTGTAGCAAGGGTAAAAGACGACAGAGATTTTTTATTTATATTTGATGGTGTCACATTAAGCATTATTAGTTCAAAAGACTTACATTTATATCCTGTCCTCTGAGTAACACCAAAAAAAGAACATTGTTGAGAGGCTGCTGAAAGGTTGGATGTTCAAACCCATAAGAACCGAGCCATGATCTAAATCATTGTGCTATTGAGCAAGGAATTGTCCTTTTTAACTCTCCCTAAGTGTACTGTAAATTGCTTTTGAAAAGAGCATCATGACAAATTGCTAAATGATAGTGTGCTATTTTGAACATCGCAATGTCTCCCACATACTATAAACTCCCAAACCAATATATTGGACTTGGCTTTGGCTGAGAGCTCAGATAGATGGCCCTTCTGGATGTGAGAATATGTGAACTATCTTGGCTCTGCTGATATGAGTATTCTCATTAATGCTCTTTGTTCTGCGGTTCTCAGCCTTCTCTCTAAAGCGCCTATGAATAAATTGTACCCCTTAGCAGTATCACTATTGCATTATGACAGCACTTTTGTCATAAAATAGTGTTTTGGCAACAATAATGCAGAGGAATGTGACCGGAGGCACTAAAGAGGAGAATACACACAGATCTGTTGCATTTAGGTTATTATTACTACAAATAACTACCTACATTCCATGTATACTGTAGATTTTTTTTTATGGAGGTATACAGGAAGTCAGTTATCTGTAAATTCTTTCTTTATTATTCCGCAAAATAATCTCAATTGATTTTTAAAAGTGCACTCAGAAATGTTTTGTTTATGTTGCACTGGCCGATAAGGCAGTCAGATTTTTACTGAAGCACTTTTCATTTCTTTAGGGGTAAAACTTTTTTAATGAGGAAAAAGTTACTGAGTGCACCTATACAGTAAGTGGGAGGAAATAGCTCATGTTGTTTCATATTCTGGTTGTGTGTTTTTATCGCTATTGTGAATCATCTCAAACTCTCACCTATCAAAGAGGATGCATAAAGGGGACACACTCCAGAAATGTTTGTGAAGTGTGGCAGCAGGGAAGGTGTTAGCAGTGACTGGAGATTGTGAACTCCAAGTTAGATGCATTATTCTAGAGAAAGGAAAGGCAGATGTTTAAACTCCTCTCATTCCTCTTTTATTCATGCTTGAAAAATCCACCGGCTCCAAATGGCACTGTTTTTGCTACCTCAGAATTTGACTCAGACATTGGCTTGTACTTTTGGTTTGTGTGTTGTGTTTGTTTGAAGTTTGCTAGCTGACAACAGGAACCACAATAACAATGTCTAAAAATTATTACTTAAAGTTGAAGGGTGTTATTTTTTTTTCAACAAAGCCTGACATAGTAACATTGGCTCAAGCAATGGCGTGAGGTTGGGGTGGGACAATCAGTGTGCTCAACCAGTGGAAGATGAGTGTTTTTGAAAAACCTGTTTGAACAGGCAATTTTTGCTATTCTGTTTGGTGCTACTATAGAGGAACAGAAATTACACACTTCAGCTTTCAGAGCTTACACGCTCACAAATCTCCCTCCCATTTTAGCTCACATGATAAAACAGCTCTTTGGAGCATCATTTTCTGTGAACTACTTTCACATCTGAACCCTGCTTTCACTCCCATACGTTCACTGCCCCCTTTATTTCACATATGTATTATCCTCTCATTATTCATTCATGGCTCTATTGTGACGCATATGGGCTGGCAGGGAAATGGGGGAAGTTATAGGAGTGGTGGTGACGTAGTGAGCTAAAGCACATAACTGTTAATCAGAAGGTCGCTGGTTTGATCCCCACAGCCACCATTATTGTGTCCTTAAGCAAGGCACTTAACTCCAGGTTGCTCCATGGGGATTGTCCCTGTAATAAGTGCACTATAAGTCGCTTTGGATAAAAGCGTCTGCCAAATGCATAAATGTAAATGGATAAAATTCTTGGGTGCAGTTCTGAGCAACATAGCAGTCATGCCAGTGATCTTCAGGAAATATCTCAAGATCATTCATGAGTCTTAAGTGAGAGTTTTATGATAATTTTCAGTTATATTTACTTTTATATGGTTTTCCAGAACAGAAGACCTACAATTGGTCCATCAGTATTGATTCAGAGAACAATCAGTCAAATGAGTACAGACACACATGTGGTGAGCTAAACAGAAGGGTAAAAGAGTGTCTGTTTTAGTGTAATCATGTATAATTACATGAATATACATTTTTCATATATACTGATGAGCCAAAACATTATGACCTTTATGACTGCCTAATATGCTGTTGTGTCCACATGCCGCCAAAACAGCGCCAACCCGCCAAGGCATGGGCTCTGCAAGACCCATGAAAGTGTCCTGTGGTATCTGACACCAAGACATTAGCAGCAGATCCTTTAAGTCCTGTAAGTTGTGAAGTAGAGCTGCTGTGGATCGGACTTGTTGGTCCAGCACACCACACAGATGCTCAATCGGATTGAGATCCGGGGTATTTCAATATGCACAGTGTGGCAGGGCGCATTATCCTGCTGAAAGAAGCCACTGCCAACAGGGAATACCATCATCATGAAGGGGAGTAACTGGCCTGCAACAATGTTTAGCCACATCTATGGCAAGTGCTACAGGATGCGTGGGGTGAAATGTCACCTGAGTATCTGCACAAACTGACATCTAGAATGCCAAGGATCTGCAAAGCTGCAATTGCTGCATGTGGAGGATTATACGTGTGTGTGTGTGTGTGTGTGTGTATATCAGCAGCAGCCCCAGCATTTTAAGTCTTGGCCTTCTGTGTAATTCATGCCATTAAGAAAACACTTTCACAATGAATTAGACACCCTATGCCTGTGGGCATCATACATTACATTGCAGCCAAATAACAGGTCTAATACCAGGAAAAAGTTATCTAAAAATATCTGCGATCTAAATGTTGCTTGCAGTTATAAGGGTACACAGTTACTTTTCAAAACTTAAACTGACACTGAATGCTCCTGCCAGCCCAATTTACACTTACAAATTTAATTTCTATTTTAAATTACACCTGATGTTGCCATAACAATGCAAAAAGCACTTAGCTATTTAAGTGAAAATCAGTCCTCCATTCCTGTTTACATCTCAGGTTTTTAAATCCATAAGGATATCTTTCTCAATGGCAGTGATGACAGCTGACTCATCAGCTAGATCTTGTGCTCTTCGCTTTCAAATTATGTACATCACTTAAAGCATGATTGTGCCACTCAATGCCAACTAGAAGGCCTCGACTGGGACATATCCTAAAGGCCACACCCACCAAGAACAAATAAATCAATCTGATTGGCTGATGAATCTGACAATCTGTCTTTATTCTCAGCACTGTTGAGAGATACTGTAGAAATTCTGAAGGCCTGAAAGGGTGGAGCTCAGACTCATACACTGCTTCAGCTAAAGCGCTTGGCTTTGGGCATGCGATTTGTGAACCAGTCATTACGCAAAATTCTGATTGGATAGACTATTCATAGTTCGCTCTTTGTTTTCAGATTAATTTGGTGTGGAAACCGATTGAAAATAATTGGGCGAAAAGGTGAATGACAATGAAAGAATGAAAAAACATTTATTTATTAGACATGTTAGGCCAGCAGAGAAGGCTTTGCTGGCCTTGAGAATTTGCCACTAATATATATAAAGTGAAACCAAAATGAGATAACAAAATATTAAAAAATGTAAGATTCTTCAGGATTTATAGGTCACTAAGAAAATGTGTTCTATTTTGTGACATTGACCATGTTAACAAGGCTATATATAATTAATACAAAAACAAAATAAAAGCATTTTCAGTAGTGCTCTCAGACCTTTGGACCACAATATTTTTTGGGGATGGTGAAAAAAACAAATGCATGAGTTGCATGAATAAGTGTGATGAGAACCTCTTTACCATAAGAACTCGGCAAGACAAAGACAAAGACAAAGATGCAGCTTTTTTACACATTCAGCTTATCAACTGCTACTTTAAAACAATATTTAAAATATAATGTTAGTGCTTTGGGACTACTTGATATGTCTTTGTAATCTATTTTCATATGTAGATTTCTCTTATATTAGATTTCCATCATCGTATCTAGGGAAGAAACATTTTAGATTGGAACTGGAAGCAAGTTACTCCACCAAGTCAGTGGCCCATTGTCACACTTCTTAATTTGGAGCACATAATTACATTGTAGCGGGGTTAACTTATAGTGGTAAATGAGAGACCGCAGAAAATATTAGTTTTGTGTTCCCGTTTGCTCAAACACATAAAATATCTTTCTTACATAAAATATTACATTCCCATGACTTTCCAAAATAGGGGGAAAAGAGAAAGTGATGGATAATGGCAGACAGAAGAGAGAAAGATGCTAAATTTACTGTCACTCGCTCATCAGCTTTACTTAAAACCCCCATCACAGCAGTATGTATTTTTATGGATGCCTGGGTAATATAAGATAAACTTAAATGTTATAAATATATGTTTAAATAATATGTATGTGTGTGTGTGTGTATATATATATATATATATATATATATATATATATATATATATATATATATATATATACTGCTAGATTTACATGACTAAATTAAGGGGTAAAGGTTTCACAGTCTGTGAATAAGCTCTATATTATTTTTCTATTCATTCTGTTGCAAATTGTTCTGTAAATTATAAACAGCACAACCATTTATCTATTTCCCCATCCCAGTAGAATGTAAAATGTAACTTTTTACTAACAGCTTCTACAGTAGTCCCTAACAGGAAAACCCCAAGAGAGCTAGAGACAAAAAGTAGTTAATAAAGGAAGCCGTCTCTCTACAACATCTTTTTACCACATAGAGGAAGAGAATCAGCTGCATTGTTTTCACTTCCTCCACTTTGTCTTGGTTTTCACATTAAAGCAATACAATGTGGCTTATTATTACAGTAGAAAAGGGCAGCAAAAGCAATATGATAGTAGACAGCCATGTTTAATATACAATTACATTTATTATTAATAATTATCTTAATATACTATTCTTCCACCAAGAAATATGGTTAAGAATTATTTCTTAAATAGCAACTTGCCGAATTAATCTAAAATGTGCCATCACAGGTGTACGTTTATTATTAATTTACAGCAGCTTCGAAGGTGGCTCGTCCAATCAGAGTTCAGAGTTTTAGCTATCCATTATATAAATATATATTTTTTGTAAATATCTATATGGAATGCTCAGAGCATAAGGTGGCCTGTTTTCCAATCAACATAGCAACTTGGCTCATTAATACTGAATGTGCGGCCACAGAGGTGTGCTACTAGTCACTTTACAACATCTTCTAACTTGGCTTATCCGATTAGAATTTCTAAAATGGATTGTTTGAACTATCAGTTTTAGAACAACATTTTTAATATTTATGTGGAATGTGTTGAGCACAAGTTGGCCTGTTGTAATGATCCCTTTCCAGTGAATTGGTGACCTCCTAAGGAAGGCTATAGATTAGGAAATCTGAAATCACATTGTAACTGTCAGTAAAGATCAGATTTAAAATGGATATCTTGTGCCTAAAACAATACCATAGTATGCAACTTATGACCTCTGGATGCTGTTATATTAACATTATGCTCAGGTAAGTATGGGTAGGTGTATGGACATAGTAAGATTTCAGTGAATTTTTATAAGGATCCCTTATTAAAACACAAAGTACAACTCAACGCATCATAAAGCAAAGGACCTTGAAATGACATGTATTAAGTTTTCCAGTTACGTGATGGGGGAGCAGTTCTGGCAAGTTATCTTTGAGAAACAGAAACCTCTTTCTGAAGACTTTGTCATATTATCAGCTCATTTTTTTCACATCACACAGCACTGAGTGCAATATCCGGCCTCATTTCCATAATCAAATCAACACTAAACACAGGGCTGAAACCACATGTCCGCTTTTCAGCTACAATCAGCCTTAATTACACAGCCGCCTAACTCAATCACACAAAAACACATGCTACAGCAAACTCTTCTGATTTAAAAAGACCAAAACATCAATTAAGAATGTACAGACAAATAGTCGCTTTCTCTCTGGTGTATAATTTCAAGGTCTGACTGATTATAAAGTCATAGCATAAAATTGGACATGAACAGTCTATTTTGTGCCATTTACATTTAATTATTTAACAGACGTTTGTGTCTAAAGTGGCATACAAATAAGGAAAATCACAAGCAATTTATCATACAGGAGCCATCATTATTAGTAGTTATTATTAGTATTATTAATATCAACTGGTGGAGCATCACGTAAGCAATGCTAAGGTCATGGACATGGTTTGAGGTTAATTACCATCTGCCAAAATGCATACAAGTTTTGCAATGCCGAATTACAAGAATAAACCACAGTAATACAAAGGAAAAATCAGAACTGTAACTGTGTACAAGCAGAGGTAAGAAAGAAAGAGAAAAGTGATTAATTAAATTATTTGATGGGAAGTGCCATGATCTGAATTATAATTAATGTTGAATCTTGACTGAACCTTTTTGTTTGGGTGGATTTTTTTTATTTGTATATATTAACATATATTTATATAAATAATATTTCTACTTGACTTTGCTTCCAATTTGGCAACTATCCTTTTCTTTTTAGTGGAGATTGGGGTCTTTAAACCTTTGCTCTGTTTTACTAACAGAAATATACATCTGTCTACCTTTTTCCACAGCTTTGTTTTGCCCTGTGAACTTGTGAAACATCTAATCCAATTTTCAAGGTCCTTTTTCATCAAGAATGAATGACAATTTTCTTTCTCCAGAGGTCTCAGCTACATCTAATAGGGTTTCATCGATTATGCACTGCTCAAGAGATGACTTTATTATGAATTTCAGTAAATCATTGCAAAAGAAAATGAATGGAATTAGATCTCACTATTAACTGCTATAAAAATTCATGGACAACTTATTGGGCTCTGTGTGCGCACATATTTGGGGAATGTTTGTCTTTTTTATTTTTTTTTATCCCACCCAAAAATCACAACCAAACTCCAGAGCTTTTAACAAAAAAAAGTAAATTAATTCAAGGAAAGTGACAGAAGGTCTTAAGACACATTTTCTCTCCAAATATTTGTGTTTCCCTTAAGCCAAGAAAATGTTGCTGACTTACAAGTAAAAACGTTCCTGCAGGTGTACTTTGTAAAACAAACAGCTGTATCTATGGCGACATAGTTGGGAAAAACTGGTCTTATTCGTGGAATATAAAATGACAACACAGCTGGGTTGGATAGTATGCAGACCTTCATACAAAGGTTGTTTAAACATACTCACCTGCCAAGACTAAATGCAAGACTAAATCAATTAATGTATTCTCTTAGCTCATTATTTTGGATAGTTATGCATATACAGTTCATGTGCCTGTGTATGTGTTTTTGATATATATATATATATATATATATATATATATATATATATATATATATATATATATAATCAACTGTATCAGTGTGCTTTGTCCTGCGCCCTGCATATCATAAGCAGTATTTATGCATTTACTCTGCACCCTCGTGGGAGTACTGGAAAATATTGCATTTACTTCTTGCTGATTAACGGTATAAATCCATGTAAACATCCATGTTACGTGTAAATGCCTTTTGCTCTGCCAATCGCGTTATTGACAACTGGAGTGCGAACAGACAGCATTTCTGCTGGTGGTGCCCTATGCAAGCTGCATACTCTGCATTTATGGAGAGGCGGTACTTTGTACAGATCTAATTATCTAAACTCAAATGTTTCAAAAATAGGGGCATTACTGAGTTAACAGTATGCAGCTTGTCATATGAACTCAACATTGCGGCCACCATGATACAACCTGCTCCATATAAAAGAAAAACACTTTTATTACTGCCACTGATTTGAGTCTTCATCTTATGTTAATGTACATGATTTATTTTTTAATTCAAAAGTACTGATGATGAAAATGCTTTTCCGGTGCTTGTCTGTGGAGGTTTTTAAGTGATTATTTCCACCCCAGTACTGCACAGAGGAAATCTAACACCTTCTTTTCTCCTCTCATTCCAACTGAAAATATCTGGCAGTGTCACCTTGACCCCCTCACAAAGTAACACCATCAAAACTGCCCAAATCTGCAGAGCGTCAGCCTTGACAGTGAGGTGTTAAATGCATCAGGACTGAAATGATATACTGAGCTACTGATATATACTGAGTTACTGATAAAGTTAGGCCAATCAAAGTCTAGACAGTAAAACGAGATGGAGATTAGTGCCGAGATAGAGGAAGAAGGGTTTGACCAGCCTTAGGGGCCAAAAGAGGAGGAAAATACTTGAATAAATTTGATTTTTGTGTTTTGGGTCACATGCTATCATTTCTCACTAAGTGCAGGCATGATAACATTCACATTTAAACATCTCTTCAGTGAAATTTTGACTTGATATTATGGGTTGATGACTTCATGTCTGAGTAACTTTTATAGAGTTCATAGTACTGTTATTTAAAGGTGTGTTCAGTAACTTTTGTCTTTTTGTCATCTTGGACTTACACTGACACCTAGTAGCTTAGATGTAGCATCATTTAAAATCAATAGTTTTCAGTTTCTTATGCCATTGTAGAAATGTAGTTTTCACACTCAGTCATGATTACTTTTAATCAATGTGCGATAGTGTCAAATAACAGGACGCAATTAAGCGAGTAGCATTCGGCTGGACATGCGATTCTAACATGGCAGCCCCCATGTGTGGACCCTTTCCATGTAGAATAAAACACCTTTTATATGGTTACTGATATGACTGGATACTTTTTTATAAAGTGAGTTGTCATGATTTCATGCATCTCTACTACACCTTTAAAGGACAGTTCACCCAAGAAAGGTAAAAATTGTCATCACTCTCATGTCATTCTAAATCCATATTGGTTCTTTCTTCTGTAGAGCACAAAGTTTTGAAGGATGTCTACACTGCTCTCTTCCATACAATGAAAGTAGATGGGGACTGTCAAACTCCAAAAAAGCAACATCAATGTATTCTATACCCAGTGTGCACTGTTTTCCAAGACTCATGATGAGATAAAATCATAAGATAGATTTTTTGAGGAACAGACTGAAATTTAAAACATTATTCACTGAAAATCTTGCTTGACAGCCATGGTCACCATTCACTTTCATTGCATGGAAAAGAGCAGCTTGGAAATTCTGCTATAAATAACTCCTTTTGTGTTCAATGGATACAATTATGACATCATTTTCATTTTTGGGTACATTATTCCTTTAAACTTTGCAAACTAATTAAAATACCATGGCAGCTAAATAGTGCCACAGAAAGCACAGTTAGCTTCTGATTTGATCAGTTCATTTAAAGGCCCACTACTGCAGATAGCTCAATCCTATGAAGGAGTCTCCATATTATGGTGCTGCTATTCTCACCACTCATCTGGAACCATAGGAGGCTTTGGTCTATTGGGAAGGTATGAGGTTATTGTATGTTATGAATATGAATGTGGGGTTTTCCCATATTAGATATGTGGTTTTACAAAAGAGACAGCAGGAGAAAAACAGTGAGACAGAATGTATGAGAGAATCTCGAAGTATCTCTGGCTTACTCTCTGTCTTTTTCTCTACTCTCCTTCTTTCCCTTCTCATGACACTATATAGGAAATTCCCTTGTTGCTCCCTTCTTCTTCAAACGCTCCAGGAGGTTTTATAGACAAACATAAAGCTCCCTTGACTGGAATGTGCAATATGGATCCCTGCTGTCATGTTCCCCTGCCAAACCCTTTTCCTATATCGGTCTCATCTCTGTATCACACCTCTTAGAAGCAGCTGGAGACAACCATCTTTCTCAGACGAGAGAACAGTTGTGGCCTTTGGCTGACCTTCGTTTGATTGTGGTCACATTGGAAGGAAACATTTGTCATTAGAAAGATTGCAGCAGAGGATGAAGATAAGATAAAGATAAAGAGAAGGTACTTGTTGCAGGTTATAAGATGTCTGATTCTAAAACATATTTGTAGCAGTATGTGACAAATCCACTGATATGCATGCAGGCACAATGTCCTGTTGTTATGGAAAATAGTTTGGCCCAGGATATCTACTAAATATAAATACATGAAATACCCTATAAAATCACTTGATGGGAACAGTTTTATTTCCTGCCTTGACATATTTCCAATTAAAAGAGGAAATTTGTTTTTTAATAGCCAATAAACATTAATTCAGTCTAAGCTACAAACTGTGATTTGTTACTTGCTATTCAGATGGTGGCAAGTGATAATGTATTAAATGGACATTCTCATTCTAGAGAGCATTATATTGGACAAAACACTCCTGAGTGCAAGATGAGTAATCAATGTTTTTGGTCAATTTTCCCAGAAGAGAGAGACATTATATTTTAAATCTGTAGCTACATCTGTATTGTTTTTTTGTTTATTTTGCCAACCTTTAACAGTACACTAGCATTTAGAAAGCTACTAGACATGGACTAAAAACCAGAAAACAAAACATTTTGATTCTTGGGATCTTCAAAATGAATTTACTGGAAGATGCATCAGTGTCAGTCAAAACTGGTGTGATAGCTTTATGTAATGTTATACAGTATACATATGGTTACTTTCATGTAGAGTTCCAAAGTAGTTTCCTCACAAACTCACTATTTTAAACCACTCCAGCTTCTTGACCTAGAGCCTCATCGTTTTCATTGATATTCTATATAAGTTATTACCACTTTATGCTCCTCTAAGATGAGCTTTGTTGCCCTGAGATTTCAGGCACAGGCTCAAAACTCCAGGCCCAAAGTTTGCCAATGTTATTAAGTTAACAATTGGTGACAATCATATTACAGAACCTGTGTGACTTGATCTGAAAAGAGACTCGGGCTGTTCAGAATTAACTGAAGCCAAAATTTAGTTTCCTGTGGCTGGTGGGCATGTAGAATTGCTCCCATAGCAGAGAGAGGAGCAGGCATAAGATGCAGCCCTTAGCCAATGATATTTAGCTTGTGCAGCCCAAACAGAACTCTGGGAATTCTGTCTAGGCTCTTGGCTAAATCAACTTGGCAGCAACTGAGCACAAATATTTTCAGAGAACATTTTCAACATAGAGCATCTACTGGCTCTGCCACAATGCACACCAACTACACAACACTGAGCCATACGTATTTACTGTACACATATATTTGACGATGTATTTGTGGAATATTTAGGAACGGAGGGTAATTTTTCCTCTGTTAAATTTAGTTAAATCCTGATTGAACCGATAAGGAATACTTATGGATTTTGGAACGGTTCTAGGTGTGCAGTATTCTTAAACAAAAGAGCTTTGCTGAAGCACTTAACTGAAGGAACAATGGAACATCTTGAGGCTTACTTCAGAATGAATGTGTCTTGTTATTTTGTATAATAGATACATAATAGATCTTTCATCTTTTCTCACTTGAAACCAGTCTTTTGAAAAAACATCATCACCATTGTAGATAGATTTTGTGTCTAGGCACAAGCCACAGGGGGAACTGAACAACAAAGGCACAAGGCATTGTACCAATAAATATATTTTTTGTTATAAAGCAAGCCCCAGATTTCAGATCATTTAATTGACTTGAGGTCTATAATACCTGCAGAAAGCTATCTGTTAGCAATCCCATTCATCTCAATGACAGTTGCTCGGCTGGTGCTACAACAATCTAATATTTTAAACTATTAAAATATATTCATAGTTTTATTTAAGGCTACTTAGTAGCAAGTACTGTAATCTAGATATCCACTATACACAGAGCTGCATATTCTACTTTACGCTATTATTTTGTTTTCTCTGTACTGTTTGTGAAGTATTGGCACATCATTATATAAATTATATTATTTAAATTTCACTTCATGGGATTGGGCAGTCTCTGCTGAATGCTTCTGGCACAATCTGTTTGCCGCAATACTTTAATTAGTGGATCTTTCTCTGCAAGATCATGAGAAGTGTAATTATTAACTAGGAAATACACTATTAAAAGCAATTAAAAAAATTAAGTTGAAATAATGTGAACTGATATACTGTACCATTAATTAACAACCTCATAGCTCACAGTAGGTCTGTCTTTCAAAGATATTGTCAATAAACAGTAGTAAAGAGGTTAGTACAATGTAAAAATCAATTAGTCTATGGAGAAAATGAATGGGAGTTTTACTTTTGGAACCCGACTGTTGTACTTTATTATTGTGGTATAATCTAAAAAAAAAAAAATCCCTATATAAACAGCACATAGGAACAATTAGAACAGTGATTGGTTGCTTTACATGTCAAGTATCACAGCTCTTCCTGAAACAGTGAACGGTTCTTGGCCAGTAAGTTGCAGTATGGACAAAATGTTGTGCTATTGTGTTTGAGACTCATTCTGTATTACATCATTTGATCCACTCACAACTGAACATACCTGCGTTTGGTCCTTTAAAGAACATTAGAGATTAATTTAAGTGGATCTTTAGGCTCTGCGTGTTAGAGAAACGAATCACAAGCTCACACACTTCCAGTTACCCACTCACCCACATACTGTACACTCGCTGTCATAGACACACTACAGAAGGCAACACACTTCTATGTTGCTGCAGTAAATAATGCTTCCTCCTTCATACTTAAAGCATTTAAATAATGGAAAAGTCAGTCTTTTTAATGGGTTGATGTTTTCTTATTTGTTTGCTTTAGAACAGCAAGTACCTGTGGCTTTCACCTAATTATGGGAATAAAGACACTACACTGTTCAGCAGCCAGATGTTTGTCTCAGTCAGGACAAGGGGGAAAATGTGGAACAGTTTGAGAAGCATCCTCAGTACAAAACTCTCAGTACAAAAATGTTTCTTTTGTAATGGGGCCATCTGGTGGTAAAACTCCAGCACTGCAATATAAGCGTGTGCTTTTATAAATCATTGGGCTTAGCATGAAAACTCTAATGCTCTACACCAATAACAGGACTGTTACTGAGATTAAACAAGTAGTATTCGGCTGGCGATTCTAATATGGCAGCCCCCACGAGAGACAATAAAACAGCTTTTACATGGTTATTGATATTACTGGAGTCTAAATTTTTATGTGAATCGTCATAATTTCCTACATATATTGCAAAATTACAATTCATGTCTTTAGGAGTTAAACTTTTTTAATGAGGAAATAATGACTGAGTGCACCTTTAACTCTTATGTTGTTTTTTCAGAAAACTGTAGTTTATTTCATCCAGTTGGCATAAAATTCCATGACTTTGTTCACACGGCATCTGAACTCACAATTTGTTTAAGACCATTTTTGTAACATTTTATTGGTTTTATTTTTACTTTCTTACACCATTGTTCCCGGTCTAAAGTGACCAGCCACTGGAAATGAATGGACTGGACTACAAAATACAGAAATATTAAGTGTTTATGAGCATCCTCAAAAGTCCTCAGACGTTTGTGTGCACACACACACACACACACACACACACACACACACGCGCGCGCACACACACACACACACACACACACACACACACACACACACACACACATGTTGTGTTTCCATGTTTTATGGGGACTTTCCATAGACATAATGTTTTTTATACTGTACAAACTTTATATTCTATCCCCTAAACCTAACCCTACCCCTAAACCTAACTCTCACAGAAAACGTTCTGCATTTTTACATTTTCAAAAAACATAATTTAGTATGATTTATAAGCTGTTTTCCTCATGGGGACCGACAAAATGTCCCCACAAGGTCAAAAATAGATTTTGTCTATTTTTGTTAGATTTTTGCTCATTGTACTTTAATTATTTTGATTTCATGAGTTCACATTTTAGGGGCGGCACGGTGGTGTCTATGTGTGGCCCTGCGATGGACTGGCGACCTGTCCAGGGTGTCCCCCGCCTTTCGCCCAATGTTAGCTGGGATAGGCTCCAGCCCCCTGCGACCCTGTACACAGGATAAGTGGTTGACAATGGATGGATGGATGGATGGAGTTCACATTTTCATTTAATCCTTAAATATAATAAAGGTAATCATATTTGGCACAAGACTTGACTCAGTCTCTAAATTCAATGTGTGGACTACTAGATAATAAACAGTACATAATATTTAATAAATAATCGCAAATAATAGAAATAGAGTTGATGTTGTTGTAGTGGTAAGATTCCACAATACTGTTCACAGCAGCGAGGTAAGCAGCTGTTTACACCCACTTGGATTGTTTAGAACTCCATACAGAATCTTGCAAATGAAAGAAACAGACTATTAATGATTATATTCAAATGTGCAATTCTAGGAAGTTCTTGGCCTTGAAACAAATTTATTCTAATAATGACATGATTCCATTCTTGATTCCTGAGAAACAAGGATTTAAGATTTCTGTTCTCTCATTTTTTCCCCCCAGTGAATGAATACACCACTTTCTCACAACAACCCTGCCTCAGTGGATGTATCCCTACAGTTTCACACCCTCTTGGGGTTTCGGTCTTGACCAACAGACTCCTGCTTTTGACTGACAGTAAACTCCTCCAGCAGACAGGGCGTCTGCATTTAAATTCCCTCAGGCCATTAGGGCCCTTAAGGGCCACATATAGCTCATCTTTACAACACAAACATACCATCAAGACTCCACTGTTGTCATTAGCTCTCAGATCTTGGATGAGATAGGTTTTCTGAATTGGTTTTACCACTTGTAAGAATGTTCTAGGGAGTGTTTTTCTTTCAACTTCTTAAACTGTTTAAGAAATAGCTGTTCAAGAAGTACAGATGATCTACTTATTTGTTTTACCAGTAGAGGGCACTTATGCATAATTTTTGCTTTTCATTATTTTGAAACAGTGATCGCTTTTGTTAAAACATATACAATTATTATCAGCATTCTGCATGCTTTTATACATTATAAATGATCTTTATCCAATTACAAAACATTTTTCTTGCCCGAGAAAAATGAGAGAAAACAGTGATCTTTAGAGTTTGTTGTCTCTCATGTAATATTGAATTCCATGTTGCTATTCCTGGCAGTACCTCTCAAATTACTGCTGTGGCCGAAAAGTGGCAAAGGTGGCTAGATGCCTCCAGAGTCCTGATTTGGGATCCAAAATCCCTCCCAACAATATCTATTGTTTTGACTGATTATCACACAGAGCCTGGTTCTGACCTAATGAAATCCATTCCCCAAATCCAATATGACAATATGTCAGAGATTTGCCTCCTCCTATTACATTTAATCCTTCAACTATTTCCAAAATTACAATCTAGAATAACTTAATTGAAAGGGAGGTAGGGATGGGTGTTGGGATTTGTCTGTAATGCAACTGGCTAGTGACAGTAGAAAGTCATACAGGTTTGAAACTGCATGAGTGTGAGTAAATAATGAGAAATGTATAATTGTTTTTGTTTAACTATCCCTTTAGGGCTAATTTATCCTTACTAGGTAAACAGGCTTTTTTTTATTTCAGCTAAATATTTTGATGTAAACGTTTTTGTTCTGCTAAGTTGTTCATTTTGTGATATTTCTCATATTCGCCCACATTCCTGAAATACTTGACCTAGGAGAACTATATTGGTCAAAGAGCGTATTGATGAATTAAAACTAATCGTGGGTGTGGTTTGAATGTGATATTCTTTATATATTTATTTTTCTGTAAATGGATTTAATTAACAGAGGTTCAGTAGGAGCATGTTAATTTTAATCTGACAAATCACAGCCCACAAGCAGGAGAATATAAGCCGCTGTTTACCGGCTTCCTGTGACAACTCTCCTGACAAGTGGGTCCGACCCTCAAGACAGCAAGATGTCTGAACTGGATCTCATTCCCTCCGACGAGGAATTCTTCAACTCTCCTATCATTGCTTCATCACAGCCATCCGATTCAAGCAAAGACACTTCTCCGTCCAACATGCCTTCGATCCAGCTGCTCCAAGCCGAGGATGCAGAGCTTCTCGCTCAGCAACCCACACTCCAAGACGGAGGAATCAGCCCTCTCCTCAGCCGTCCAGATAACTCAAATATTCAAACTCTGCCGACCACCCAACTATACCTCTCATTTCAAAATGGACAGTTAATAAAATGCGTCAAGCTCTAGCCGCTTCTAACATCCACTTCTCTCGCAGGCTATGAACATGACATTCCATCTACTTCTTAAACCCCTGAAAACATAATAGCTGAATCCTTACCTTCTACCAGTTCCTCCAGACGTGACGTTCCAGCTCGCAAACACCCCGACCGCTCACAACCCTTTGGGGTTTCAGGTACAGGCCATTTCTCCCTCACCAAACTTCCATCCCATGAAAGGCCTTTAGCCAGCATGGCGTCAGGCCAAGCGCATAGCAAGCCACCACCTCTCCATTCTCTCTCATTCCAACCTCCACTCACTTTGCTTCTAACAACCAGGCACCCTGACGCAGGATTCGGCCTGCCGCCACCACTCGGAGTATCACCAACCTCAGAGGCTCTAAATCCTTCTCCTCAACCAGCCTTCCCCAGCTCTGTCCACCTGTCCTACCCTTGGGCTTCAGGAGTGGAATCGAGGGCAAGGCTGCCTCCGCTAACGTCAAATGCTCCAGCTCAATGTTTACCTTTTCCAGCTGCTCCCCCCTTACTCTATCCTGCCTTCACCTTCAGAGCTGGCTCCGCACCCACTCCTTCTTGGCGGGCCTCAAACAGCCTGCCCCTGTACTTTCACCCTCCATACAGCTATGCCTCTAGCAATTCCCACAAATGTTGCAGCCATTGAACCTCCCCAAGTGTCCGAAAATCTGCGGACCCAGATTTTGTCAGGTGCAGATTTAGACCTTTCTGCTCTCCTCTCTCTCTAACCCACCAACGAGCCGCTACGCCTTTTAGATTGCGGCGACGCATTTCAGTAATGTTTAAAAACACAAAATCGCCTTGTACACTCTCCTTGGCAGAATTCTGTATTTCGTTACACAGAAGTTATTTGCTCTGTGTATCCAAACAGATGATGTGAGCTAAATGATTACATGGTGATTATTGCTGAGCTCTCTCTCTCTCTTTTGCCAGCAGTCATTTCTACACCTACCATAAACTGTTCTCTGCCAAATGCGCTGTTCGTGTCGCACAGTGGAACAAGAGTCCATACTGGGGAGCCCTCGACTTAGATATCCATAACAGATTTTTCCTAGGCTGCTGGAGCATTTAATGTGTAGTATGAAGATCATCAGACCATCAAACTGAATTATGCCCTCTCAGAAATTCTAACCTTCCCACCCGGTCAGCCCAAATATCGAAAACTCTACCAGCTACGTCCCATGCCCCTCCAACAACCCTCTTCTCAATCAACCAGATCGTGATTTCAGAGGAAGTGTAGTAAGAGTTTCAACCAGCTGACAACTTTGCAACATCTTCAACGAGTTTGATTGCCCTAGGCAACGCTGTCGTTTCCTGCATGTCTGTTCCCATTGCGGTGGCATGCGTGCACGCCCTATCTGCCCCATATCGAAATCTTTCAAAAATACAAATAAAAAAAAAATATCTCAGCACACCTGTCAATATTCCTTCTCTTGCTAAAGAACTTGCAAACCATTCCGACTGCCAATTTACAAACTACCTCCTGAATGGTTTAAAATCTGGCTTCAACCCCGGGCTAGAAAGCTTGCCCTCCAATAGCCTTATTTGAAATAATTTGCAATCTGCGCTAGCTGAACCCGAAGTGGTGGATGAACTAATGAGCTAAAATCAGGTTTTATGATCGGCCTGTTCAAAGCCCCCCCATTCAAAACCTTCCACATCAGCTTTATAGGGGTAGCGACGAGAAAATTCTCAGGCAAAAAACGCATCATCGATCTTTCGGCCCACACAAATCCCAATACCAAATCATTAACTGTCATGGAGTGGTGGTGGCGTAGTGGCTAAAGCACAGGGCTGTTAATCAGAAGCTCACAGGTTCTAACCCCACAGCCACCACCATTGTGTCCTTGAGCAAGGCACTTAACTAAGACATCTAATTTGAATTTCAGCCCGAAACTGAACACAGCGCTCTCATTTTCACCTTCCCCGTTCCACTGCTTGCTGGGCTTACCCGTCAGAATACTGTGAGAGCTCTCTCTTTATAGAGCAGTCTCCTATTCAAATCACAGTGTGAGCCCTCCCTTTCGAATGCAGCATGACCAACTAGTGCTCACTTTTCCTGTTCGATTGCTTGCTGGGCTTACCCGTTCGAATACCGTGAGCTCTCTCTCCCAATAGAGCAGTCTCCCATTCGAACTGCATTGTGAGCCCTCCCTTACGAACGCATGAACCAACTCTCATTTTCACCTTCCCTGCTCGCATACCATGAGCCCACTGACTTCTATGATGGCAGCAACATAGCCCTCTCGACCAGCCATCGTACAAGAACGCACCTTTAAACAAATGCTTAAAGCTCTCCTTCTATACAGGTTTGGGGGGGAAAGCAATTCAGAAGCATCTGCCAAGCCAATTTGCTGGCTTGCTGTCCTAAACACTTCCTGCAATAGTTATGGTACTGTTCTTTCATATTAATGCCTTTTTGGGGGTAATCAGAACTCTAGTCGAGTCTCGAGCTCTGAGCCCTCCAGTATATGGACAGCAAGCAAAATAAATGTACTGCTTCAACACAAGATACATTAACATACGAACTAATGAAACAAATTTTAAAATGATGGCACATAAACACTCTCTAAATGTATTAAAAGCACAAATGCAGGCTTTGTTCACCTAGGGTGCTTTAATTTGTTCAGACAAAAAACATTTTGGCTTGTTCCATAACTGTTAAATCAAGCCTTTCCCCAGTTCAGGGAGAGAAGGATCTCCAAATCTCTTGTTTTTATTATCTCCCTCTTAGGGATTGGCTGCCTTGCACATCTTCACTATCACCTCTGCCCAGATAAAACAGTGGCTGACTGACTGTTTTCCGGGGGGGGGGTCAGAGGGGGCTATCTGCCTCCTTTAGCCAATCTCTCTCGGGAGAAGAGAGGTCCAGAGGAATAAACACTCTACTTTGATCATCCCAATGCAGCACTTATACACAGTTACTCCTGAAAGATTAGATACCACCTACATTTGCATAATTTAGTTAAACTATTACCAGTGCAATCTGGTGGCTTTCGATGGAGTAGTAAAGTGCTTTTAATGTGTGGGCCACCTATCTGGCCCTCCATACATGTGTCTCTCTGATGAATGGGCTTTCAAAGCCGGAGGTTTAAATTAACCCTCGAGATGAGTCGAGCCAGCATGATAAGTAAGACTGTCTGGCCCATTACATCAGGCCCAAAACACAGAACCGTAATCCCTAATCTCACAAGTCTTTAATCAGGGTCAGTTTCATGTCCATGGCCCTCTGCTTCCTGCAAATCAATACTCAACCTCATTTGTGTTAATGAACATCCTCTATGACTAAGATAGCAAAGGGCAGGATTCCCAGGTGTTACAGTAAGAACTTACAGTAAAATGTTTCAAGATTTTTTTATTTCCTTAAAATGGCTCTCTGATGGACCAATTTAAAAATGTCCCTGCAGTTTTAAGGCATTACAAATGAAAAATGAAAATTCTGTCATCATTTGCACATATCCTCATGTTTTTCAAACTTGTATGCCTTTCCCTCTTCATTGGAACACAAAAGAGATGTTTGGCCTAAGTCACCAGAGATGCAATGAAAGTGAATGTTGACTGAGGCCAATGTGCTCCCAAAAATCTACTTTTGTATTCAACTGAAGAAGAAAGGTAATACAGGTCTGGAACAGCATGAAGATGAGTGAATGATGATAAACACCGATCAGCCACAACATTAAAACCACCTACTTAATATTGTGTAGGTCCCCCTTGTGCCACCAAAACAGCGCCAACCCACATCTGACCATTCTGAGATGCTATTCTTCTCAATTGTATGGAGCGGTTATCTGAGTTACCGTAGACTCTAGAGACTGTTGTGCCTGAAAATCCCAGGAGATTAGCAGTTACTGAAATACTCAAACCAACCCATATGGCACCAACAATCATGCCATGGTCAAAATCACAGAGATCACATTTTTCCTCCTTCTGATAGTTGATGTGAACATTAAACTGAAGCTCCTGACCCGCATTTGCAAGATTAATGCAATGGCACTGCTGCTACACGACTGGGTGATTAAATAATCAGATGAATATATAGATGTGCAGGTGTTCCAAATAAAGTGCAGAACCAGATGAAATAATGCAGTTTGAATGTTAGAAATGCTTCCTGGAGGGTAGAGCATATGCATAGGTATTTTTGTGTGGATGAGCCAAGTTAGGATCCGACTTGTAATATTATCACAAAATTGTCAAATTGTATCTGCTACATTTTACATTTATTGTAAATAGCATGTACTTTTGATGTAGGATAGACATCTTGACTCAGGTCCATAAAACTGTCTGCTTCAGCTGAATTTCAACTCTGCAGTATTTTGTGGCTGGTCCATTCGTTAAGACAGACATGCAGAATAACACTGAATGACCACATAGTCCCAGGATTCATCACAACATCCAGCTCACTGTTTGATCTATCTTTCTCTCCATGTATGTGTGTATTTGCAGAGACTGTGTGTGAGTCAAGAGACATTCCATCACTGTAAGTCTAGACGTGAGTGTTTTGCATTCAAACCTGTGGTGTCTGGTTCTGGGATAACATCTTACACTTTAGCAACATAGAAGATAACAAGGGCATGAATAAGATTCAACAATTCAGATGTCATAGAAAGGATTAACACTTTTGTTAAAAAACATATCACTTGGATCTAAATCCGTTTTGCTTCAGGACCCAGATTTTATATTGGACATCAAGTGGTGACCAAGAGTACCACACTTGTAACCTGTATTTAATTGAGTCTGGGTCATATTTTCTATGACCTTCTGTAGTGTTGTTCATGTTCATGTTTCTTTTAGAATGAGGGCACGCCATGCAACTTAGTTTGACATTTGCCTAATTTGGCTGGTTTCTACACCAAGTGACAGATGAATTTGCGACATTGAAGAGTTTGATTGGAAGCGCAGCTTTTGATTTCAACTAAACAAATGGTGTTTTCTCCTCCCTTTAAAAGTTGAAAAGATTATCCTCTCTATAGTAAGCAAAATTAAGTAAGTTGCATTTTACCATTTGAATTTAGCATTGTTTCCCTCTTTTTCACAAACTTATCAGAACAGAACTGTCATCAGGGGCAGATCTAGACATTTATTTATGGGGTGACAAAGGGGTGGCATGTAGACTATGAGGAGTGGCAACACTAAAGCAATCACCCATGCGTAGTTCTTATGGATTAAGGTACCAAGCTTCATTGCAACAAGCACTAGTTCATTAATTGGAGTCACAATCAAATTACAAATGTCCATGAATTTGCAATACAACTGCATTTCCACAGGAACCAAATAGTTTTTTTTTGCATAATTACAAATTTGTAACAAAATGTATATCTCCAGAGCACCAAGACATTATAAATTAAACACATCAACACATTCTAAATGTTCCTTAGCTTGACATTTAGAACTGGCAATCTGGACTAAACTTCACAACCTTTGTTAAGTGTACCATGGATGGAAAATGCATTCATGTCCCATGTTATCCTGCTAATAAAGACCTGAAGGCCTATAACCTTTGTAATAGCTGGAATAATCCATTTGAAAGCGAAGATTAACACAAAGTTAGGTCTAAATAAAAATAAACTGTACAGAAAATTGTACTGTTAGGGGCAATGCTGCAAAACTCATGAATATTAATTATGTTATGCACAGTAAAAGATTATTTTAAATGACCTGTTTTGATCAACAGTCAATCTTAATGACCAATTCAAGCACCCAAATAAATATTTCACATAATATGGTAATTTCATTTCTACATCTGCAACTATCAGTCTTGGGATTTTGTAAGTCAGTAGATGCATACATAGATCAGCACTTTGATTAAAAACATGACTGACTGATCTAGTGGTAACATTTACCTTTAGTTTTTAGAGGGTTGTATTTTAATTCACCCAAATGTAACTTTTTATTTTAATAAAACAAGATTGCATCTGTACAACAGTGGATGAGTAAAAGGTGCGAGAGGGAAGACGAGAGTAGGGAAATCACAGACAAATTTATTGACAGTTATGTATATGTAAAAACAGCAGACTCCGAAATTCAGACTATGACAACCACAAACTCTGTGCTCCAACAGCGTAAACCTGGAAAAAAGAAATCAAGATGCGCCTGAGCGCGCTTGAACGAGATGACACAGCTCACTAACAACCCTCTCCCATAGCACAACTCAGCCATGAAGCACTCAGTTTATATAGGGAGGAAACACACTGCGCACTGGTCCGCCCCATCAACAATTAGCTCACCTGGTTACCACACACCTGAGAGTGATTAAGAGAGAGGGAGATAAAGAGAAAGACAAACACACACACACACACACACACACACACACACACGAAATAGAAACTCCTACTCAAGAACTGGAGATGTTTATCTAGATTATACATATAGCCTGACGACAGCTATTTCAAAAATGGTTGAGGACATGTCTCATCCGTCTCAACCCATAACTGACAGCAATGTATCTAATAATCATTCAGTGAATACTTTGAGAAAATTTTAGAAATTCATCTTTTAACTCTTTGTGGAGAACAGGGTGGTGCAGAGCGGTGTCTGGGCAGAGCAAGTTTGGGAAACTTAGTGGTGAATGAGTTCCACCTGTGTGCCACACCAGTCTTGCATTCCAGTGAGGGGCGGCAGGAGTATTTAAGGAGACGAAACAGCGGCAGACAGGGAGAGAGAGACAGAGCGATGCATGGACCTGTGTGTTTGCAGCGTGACTGTGGGGAAGCAGTGCATTTGGATTTGGATTTTAAGTTGTATAATACATGTTTACGTGTTGGTCAAAACGATCCCAGCTTCCTCTTTCCAATGCATTCCTTTAACTTCGTTACCCTTTTTTTTGTTGTTGAGGAAATGCACGCTGCAATGGTAGGTAGGCCACTGGTTGATGCTGTGATTGGTTGCTGCTGTAATCAATCACGCTATGGGTCTGTAGTCATTTGTGCGTTCAGTGAAAGTTTAGGCAGTTTGACATGAATAAACCACTACACAATGTCAAAATCAATGATTATATACTTGGAAACTTATGCTGGAGTGGCAGTGCTTTTTCTTAGGGTGGCATTTGCCACCCCAGTATATCCGCCCCTGCCTGTGATCCATTTTTGGGTTGTGACCCACCATTTGAAAACCAGTAAGCTAAATAGTCCTGTTATATTGTAAAATCAACAACCAATAACAACAACACCACTTCATACATATTATACAATAATATGATACTCAAGAGCCACAGGGAATAGCGAATAAAATAACCAAACATACCCGTGTCCGAGCATATCTTTATTCCAGCTAAAGCTATCAGATAAGGAAGGCATTCCATTATTCAGGGGTTAATAACGGCACTAAATGAAAGGTTACTCTGCTAGCCATGTGCTTATCATGGCATGCTGTGGCATTCTTTACATGTGTCACCACATAAATTCAGGCTCAAGTGTTAGCAGTGCCTGATGTGCTCAGTGAACCCATGAACCTTCTATCAGCTGCACATTCCTGTCATTAGTCTAAGAAAGAGACAACTACACTCATTATGGCCACGCAGGACTAAAGAACAAGCTAATTTTCATAGATATGTTCTGGTAGAAATTCACATTTAAAAGTCCATAATTGGACAGTGATGAAATCTGCTTAACAATTCTGTGAAAGCCATTGAATATTCCTTCAAGGGACAAGTAGAAGAACTCCTCAGCATTCAGTATGGATTGTTTGTACATGTAATTACCTGCCAGAGAAGTGCACAGTGTTTGGTTTACCTACAATGAACAGTTGATCTACCAATGAAGCAAGATGAAATAATTCAAAATACAGTCTCCAAAAACATTGGTTCGTCCTGAGATGCCATTCTGCTTACCACAATTGTACAGAGTGGTTCTCTGAGTTATCATAGCCTTTCTATCATCTCGAACCATTCTGGCCATTCTTCGTTGATCTCTCTCATCAGCGAGGCATTTCTGTCCGCAGAACTGCCACTCACTGGATATTTTCTGTTTTGGGAGATTGTTTAGGAGACAACTCTAGAGACTGTTGTGTGTGAAAATCAGCATGGCACCAACAATCATGCCACAGTCGAAATCATTGAGATCACATTTTTTCCCTATTCTGATGATTGATGGGAACATTAATTAAAGCTCCTGACTCATACCTGCATAATTGTATGCATTGCACTGTTGCCACATGATTGGCTGATTAGATAATTGCATGAATAAGTAGGTGTACATATGTTCCTAATAAAGTGCTCATTGAGTGTATATAGCATGTGTTTAAAACAATCACATCAGTCAGTTTGAAAAAAAAAATAAATACAAATAAAATAAATGCACACACACACACACACAACTGGTTCACATTTTAGTATAATAGTAAAGTCATAAAAACTATGGAATAACATAAATAGAATTATGGGAATTATGTTGTGACTAAACAAAATAAACTAAACCAATACGTGTTGAGCACTTATTGGCTGCTTTTCTTTATTATTTGGCCCAAGTCATCAATTTCAAAAACTTTTTTTTCATTTTTATAAAATCTTAGTTTTATAATTAAATAAATTAATATAGTGGCACAATTATATTTTTTTGTCTACAAAACTAATTTCAAACATTTAAGCATACGCCTTCTGTTCAAAAGGTTTGTAAGATCATGAGAAACATTTCAGTCCAAGTGTTTCAAAAGTTTTGACTGGTAGTGTGTCATATATACACACAGTTGAAGTCAAAAGTTTACATGCACCTTAGCCAAATACATTTAAACTTAGTTTTTCACAATTCATGACATTTCATCATAGAAAAGATTCCCTGTCTTTGGCCAGTTAGGATCACTACGTTATGTGATTAACATAAAGTGATTGACTAACAATGTGTCCCAGTGGGTTAGCAGTTTACATACATTTTTCATTGCATTTAAATTGTTTAACTTGGATAAAACGTTTTGGGAAGCCTTCCACAAGCTTCTCACAATAAGTTGCTGGAATTTTGGCCCATTCCTCCAGACAGAACTGGTGTTCTGTTCTGGTGAGTCAGGTTTGTAGGCCTCTTTGCTCGCACATGCTTTTTCAGTTCTGCGCACAAATTTGCTATCGGATTGAGGTCAGGGCTTTGTGATGGCCACTCAAATACCTTGACATTGTTTGTTGTATTTGTTGTTGGCCATTTTGCCACAACTTTGTAAGGTATGTTTGAGCTCATCTCCCATTTGGAAGACCCATTTGCGACCAATCTTTAACTTCTGGCTGATGTCTTGAGATGTTGCTTCAATATATCCACATAATTTTCCTTCCTCATGATGCCATCTATTCTGTGAAGTGCACCAGTTCCTCCTGCAGCAAAACACTCCCACAACATGATTCTGCCACCCCCATGCTTCACGGTTGGGATGGTGTTCTTTGGCTTGCAAGCCTCACCCTTTTTCCTCCATACATTACAATGGTCATTTTGGCCAAACAGTTACATTTTTGTTTCATTAGACCAGAGGACATTTCTCCAAAAAGTAAGATCTTTGTCCACATGTGCAATTGCAAAAAGTAGTCTGGCTTTTTTAATGGCAGTTTTGGAGCAGTGGTTCTTCCTTGCTGAGCAGCCTTTCAGGTTATGTCGATATAGGACTCATTTTACAGTGGAGATAGATACTTATCTACCTGTTTCCTCCAGCATCTTCACAAAGTCATTTGTTGTTGTTCTGGGATTGATTTGCCCTTTTCACACCAAAATATGTTCATCTCTAGGAGACAGAATTTATCTTCTTCCTAAGCGGTGTGATGGCTGCGTGGTCCCATGGTGTTTATACTTGCAAACTATTGTTTGTATAGATGTGGTACCTTAATACATTTGGAAATTGCTCCCAAGGATGCACCAGACTTGTGGAGGTCCAACAATATTTTTCTGAGGTTTTGGCTGAATGTTTTTGGTTTTCCCATGATGTCAAGCAAAGAGGCACTGAGTTTGAAGGTAGGCCTTAAAATACATCCACAGATACACCAATTCAGTACACCACCTATAAGAAGCTAATTGTCTAAAGGCTTGGCATCATTTTCTGGTATTTTCAAAGCTGCATAAAGGCACAGTTAACTTATTGTATGCAAATTCTGACCCACTGGATTTGTGATATAGTCACTTAAAACTGAAACAGTCTGTCTGTAAACAAATTTTGGAAAAAGGACTCATGTCATGCACAAAGTAGATGTCCTAAACGACTTGCCAAAACTATAGTTTGCTAATATGAAATCTGTGGTGTGGTTAAAAAAATAGTTTTAATGACTTCAACCTAAGCATATTTAAACGTGTATATATATATATCATTTATATCTATTGGAAGTTATGCAAAAAAAAGGTTAACTACGTGCTCTGAAAGCAATGTGTTCCGAAAATAAAGGTTAAAAAGACTGAACATGTGCCAGGGCAGCAAACATTTGATGGCAATCTAACCATACTCTATTAGAGTGACATTCAGGATGAGGCAAGTTTAAAAAAAACAATTAATATACTGGACTTGGCTGAGGTGGACACTGCAATATAAGTTTCATGTCCATTCAAGAAATGACTATAGTGCCAAAAATGGAATGTCCCCATTTATATATCAACTTCTAAAGTGGTGCACATGCCCGCAAATCAGTTCAGTATTTCTGCTAAAGAACAGCAGAAGTCTGGAAACCATTTCTGGCCTCTGTCTTCAGATAACAATGTAAGTACTAGCACTATGACACTTCCCAGAGAGCAGGTTTCCCCACAACACACAAAGCCTCCATTCACTTATGGAATGAAAATACAGATTCTGAGCAGATGCCATCACCCCTGGTTAAAAGACAAAATAGAATTCACTGTCATCTTGTTTGGTAAAGGAAGTCTCAGAAAAAATGGCTCAGTATTGATTAGTGTATTTTTAAAGCTGATGTGTTATTTGTGCACCACTAGTGTCACCAAACGGAATACCAAAATAAATAAATATATAACTGTGGTTTTTAAACATGTTTCTCAACCATTGGAAGATGGGGTTCTACACACCTGGCCCCTTCTCAGGCTAATTAAGCCTCCGAGAGGGATAAAGGCTGACTGCGGACAGTGGTGCAGGAAACGGAGAGTGTTTGCGGGCAGCTGTCCATCATATGTGTGTGTTTGTGTCTTTATGTTCAGTTCTAAATTAAATATAATTTATATTGTCAAGCAGGTTCTAACATCCTCCTTTCCATAACTCCCTTTACACTGGTGCCAAAATCTGGGAAGGAGGAGGGATGTGCCGTAGTAAAGTCCTCGCCACTACCATACACCCTGACGGAGGAGCCCGGCCGCCTGGAAGCAGAGGAATGGCCGCCGACCACGAGGGGAGAAGGGGCTATGCCGACTGCCTGGAGCATACCCACTTTCAGTTACCACTTTCTGGTTATCTGGTCTACACATCGTCGTTTCCCTGCACTTGCCGGTTCAAGTGATGAGAGTCAATTTTAAAAATCTCAATTTGCTGAAGCCCTCAGCTCTCCTAAGTGTACAAACTCTGTTACTATCAAGATGGCCTTAGTGAATACAAGGTCATTATCGAATAAATCTTTTTTTTCTAAATGACTTATATTTATGTCAAGCATGCCAGTGTTCGCTCAAAGCAGAAGTGACCTGAATCAGTCATTCTCCTCCAATTTAAAGGGCAGGTTATGGTTATAGTTGTAGATAAGTACACTACCGTTCACATGTTTAGGGTCACTTACTCATTCTTTATTTAATTTTCTTTATTTTTTTTTTCACATTTTAGAATAATATTAAAGTCATCACTTCTATGGAATAATATAAATGGAACTATGGAAATTATGATGTGTCTAAAAACAAAATCTAAAATAAATCAAAACTATGTGATATTTTAGCATCTTCAAAGTTGCACCATTTGCCTCGATTTTGCAGAAATGTACTCTTGACATTTTCTCAACCAAGTCTTGAGGAATCACCTTCAGGTGCTTTTTAAACAGTATTGAAGGAGTTCCTATCTATATGCTGGGCTCTTAGTGGCTGCTTTTCTTAATTATTCAGTCCAAATTCATCCATTTCAAAAACGTTTTTTAATAATATTTTTGAATTGTAATTAAGTATTTAATTGGCTGGCACATTTATATTGTTGTCTACAAAACTAGCTTCAAACATTTAAGCATACGCCTTCAGATCAAAAGCTTTTTAAGATCATGAGAAACTTTTCAGGCAAGTGACCCCAAACTTTTGAAAGGTAGTGTATACTTATAGTTACAGTTACCATAAAGGATAGGAGTATGGATACTTGTTCCAGGACCAACAAAAGACGTTCTATCCAAAAACATGTCTCACTTTGGCAAAATCACAGAGGCAAAATCACAGAGTCTGATTGTAGTTTAACAAAGATAAATGGAAATAAGTTTAAAGTGTTACAGTGCATTTGTTCTGACTTTTTGTCTTCATGCTGATGTTGAAATTCTGAAATTTTACCTATAAGGTAAAAAAAACAATCTCATAACTATTACCACCACATGCATAGACATGCACTCATACAGTATGTTTACACCCAACAACTAGTGGTATGTGGTCAGGATTTGACACATGGACAGTTGTGCACTTACTGGGGCCAAGGTAAACATGAGTAACTAAAGGTGAACATGTCACCGGTGGACAATAAACCCCAGCGCAATTGGAGGACCCCTGATGAACTGCCATAATGTGCTGCATCTGGGAGCAATACAGCATAATTACAAATAAAAGAGGATGTATAATTTCCTGGATTTTCACGGAATTGGTCAGACTTACTTTCTGTTAACACAGTTGCCCATTAATTGCTATAAATTGGTTACTGATTAATTTTACAATTACAATATATTTTAAATTAAATAGATTCAGCCCCCAGGTGTCAAATCAAAGAGCAAAAATGTAATAGTGGTTAACCCCTGGCTGATGTGTAAAGCATCAATGCTGACAGTACTGATATTTGAAAATAATTTGCTCAGATTACTATTGGGCTTCTCCAGTCATTCCAACATGTTGAGTAAAGGTCCTGAGGAGTACATGGCTGCACACACGGCTGTCTCTGGAACAGAAATAGAGAGTGTTAAAATGTCCCTGGGCAAAAAGTGGTAAAAAAAGAAAAGAAAAAAAATCCAAACACCTATACAACTCTTTTAAGCTACCACAATGCACTCACAATTAATAGAGTGTTTTATCCAGAATGGAATTAACCTTTGCAAGTATGCGACATTTAGTCATTTTATCTGCATGGGCTGTGCACGTACAATCTTTAAAGGGGATGTTTTACTGATGTTATGGGCCTAATCTCTATCCACACACTGTATATCTATTTTTGATTCATCTTATTGCTCTCCGAGACTTCGCTGCTCTCACTCGGCAGAGTCATTGAAGTTGAACCATGTGCATTTGTCTGTGCCAGTTTTCATTTTCTCTAAAATAAACTGAATAATGTTTTCTAGCTAATGTTAAATCTAACCATTCAACTTGCATTTTTTAAGTTCATCTCTTTGTAAAATGACAGGCCCATCCAATCTTGTAGATGAGCTGTGGCTTTAAACAAAGGATATGGCTTTAAACCAAGGAAGGTTCCAAGAGTTAAAAATAAAAGTGGTTTCAGTGCCAATGTCTTAATGGGATTTGTTTGATACATTATGACTTGATAAACTTACAGTTTTCTAATAAACTTTATCAAGAGCGAGCATGCTATCTTTGCTAGCTTAGTCCAAGAAATTTCATTCCAAACTCAGATTTCTCATAGAATAAATGGCTGGGAACAATACACTTGTCACTTTTTATGATAAAATGCAAGGATCAACGTAAATATGGTTATAGACACCAGAAATACTTTATGTAATATCAGTACTTAAGTGATTAATGTCGGGACAGCCCCCTCCCAGCAAAAATGTAATTGACGTATCCTTACCTAGGCACAGATCAATGCAAAGCAGAAGGTGCATCCACGTCCATAACTGTTGTCACCTTGTACTTTCTCACTGGCAGCAATTTTTCTCAGCGTGTGCTTGTCTTTCAAGAGATTATCGTAAAATGCAGAGCAGTCCAGTCCAATATTAAGACATACGAAAAGCATTGCCTTCATGACTGTTACACTGAGTCGAGATTTATCCGGTGTCCATGCTGCATTCATTGAGAACACACACTCCACATATGCAGGTGTCCCAGACAGACCTAATACACTCTGTGACATTGGCTAATACTCAGAAGTTGATGGTCTTGCTCTCCAGCTCAGGAAAAACGTCTGTCCATCTCTCAGACAAGGCCGTCTAGTTAATATTCCACTCAGTGATGCGACGAGTGAATGTTTTTCACACAAGCCCACTCAAAGAGCTTGGTTTCGCCAAACTGAGAGCAGGGATTCTGAAGTGTTTGAGACTGCTCTGAAAGTCTTTTCTCTTTGAATTGTCTCTCAGTAGGAACCACTCAAGTTTTTCATGTGTTCTCCAATGAGTGGCTCCAATTTTGGAGGTAATCCATCGATGCTTAATAAAAGTTTTTCACTGAACAAAAGAAATAATTTGCTCGCATGTCACCAGCTTCAACCAGGGTGTCCAACTGCTTTTTAATGTCAGAGGTTATGAATGATTCCTCCAGCCTGGCCTGCAAGACTTTTGGCCAAAGCTATGGCCATGCACAACAGAATGATAAGCAAAAAGTCCTTCACTTGCGTGCACCTTGTCAGATTCGGAACTTTACTTCACAAAAACACATGCTTTTTTGAATGAACATGCTGCGCAATGTCGGTCTGGCCACCCTAATTAATGTGAATATTTATGCATTCATACTATGATGCAACCAATAAAACATATTTAGTATCATATGTTTATGGTGATGCTGCCTAAAAGGCCAGTCATTTTAAACAAAACTGTTGGGAAAAGGTAAATTAAATGCACATATCTTTATAAATCAAAGTTCTAATGGCACTCAGCACACTGATAGCCATGATAAAACCATTTTATCAGCTCTAATGGAGTTGGGTTATGTGAAGCTAGGCATTTTTTTGAGTAATCTAAATGCAGAGGAGTGGAGTACAACTTCCAATCGACATTTAGAGCTTTTTCATTCGAGATCTTACTTGAACAGAGGAACTACATTGGATGCTGGGAGTTACAGCCAGGGTTCACTGCCAACTGGGTTAGAATCCAGAAAACGTCTTGACCCCTACACAAAAGATCAGCTAAACATGAGCCCCAGCAGCCCCCTCTTTTCAGCCATGATTCTTTGCATTAACCCCTGCAACACAATATGCATATCGTCACCTTCCTAAAAAGGTCATTTTTTGACAAAAATTAGATTTTTTTTCCCTCATAATATTTGGTTCAGTTTTTTGTTTTTTACATTATTTTAGGAAGGTGACGATATGCAAAAGTTCAGCAAATTCTACCACTGTATTTCATATTTGCTTGGCATTAAAAGATGAACTGTAAGACTGAAAATTAACAATCAGGTTAATGTTTGCATGGGCAGATCAACTACATGAACTTGGTCATGCAAACTAGTGTCAAAGCTGTCACAGCTCTTAATTAATAGTCCTAAAGCTCATCACTTTTGTTGCCGATTCATTCATTTGTTTTAAGCATAATAAAATCAAATATTTGTCATTTCATCAAACGTTTTATATATAGATATAGAGTTAGAGATGTATCTTCTGCTATATTCAATAACGGGGTTCTTTATCCGAAAAACAACAAAACACAGTCTTTGTTAGGGTCCAAATACATGAGTTAGCTAGCAGAGCTTACACTCTTACATCCACCATCTTAATTATTCCTTATTCTTTGAGGTTTTACTGCAGTTGGCATCCACAATCCACAATTCCAATACTCATGTTCCCCAACACTTAGCACATTTTCTCTTTCTATTGCACATTTTGGCTACATGCCCAATTCTATCAAGATGGATTCAGTCTCCCTTTCCTATACTCCCCTTGTCGTTTCACACTCTTCACTGTATTATTCCTCACCCTCAGGATTTCCACTAGTTCCCTCATATGAGCTCCCCACTGAGAGGAACCCTGGATATCAGCCCCTTGCTACCATTGAACCACTTTTTCCCAACTCTAGACACTTTGATTTTCCCAACATTAGTCATCTTCTTTGCCTTCTCCACCATCACTTCATTATTACATCCTATTAGCAAGTTTCCATCTCCTAAAACTCTTGCATGTTTCACTTCCTCAACTTGACCACTAATGATTTTTGTTAATTTAAGCAGATACATTTTCTTAACTCCCTTTCCCCCTCGAATCTTACCACTACATTCTGCAATCCTGCTTTCAGGCTCTTCTCCTCATCTTCTCTTCCCTTACTTTCTGACCCACCTATGCTAGATGCCTCTTTTTTCTTTCTCTTATGACTTTTCGCTTTCATGGCTTTACTTGCTCTCACCACCTCTTCCCACTCAGTTTCCCCTACTCCCATCTTCCTCACTAAACTACATGCTGTTGCTGTCACCATCTGTCTCCCTCCCTGCCATCCTGAGTTTGCAAGGAACAGTGTAAGAATATCCTTCCAGACTTTTACAGGCCTTCGGTCGATATTTCTACTAAAAGTTCCCCACAATACCCAAGTCCCGACATCTGTAAACCCACAGTCAGTCAGTGTTGATCTAACAAAACTCTACGTTAATGAGTCCCAGTTATCCGTCGAGCTCTCTGTGTCTCGAAAACCATGAGTATGGCAGCTTCACCTCCCACTCGTGTGAGGCACTTCTGTGAAAACTTATGTCCCACCTCTGGCATCTTAATTTTCAACACTTTCTGGTATAAAGGTGAAAGTAAGGGCGAAGCTAAGATCAACTTCATCTTGTTCTCCTACCACTATAGGACATTTTCAATGGATGATGGCAAATTGCATCTTCTCATTGTTGTTTTTTTTAATTATATTGACATAATATTTTATTTGAAGATACTATGATTTAAATATGTGAAGCAGTTTATGATGTGAATGACAGTGTCATAGTATGGTGCAACTGCTGAAGCTGGCTGACAAGTGTTTCGTGTGTTGGGCTATAAAGTGCAGAAGTGCGTCTGTAGATATTTGCTAGCACTATAGTCAGGACATGCCTGTGAGTCTGCGATAGCATGTGAAACCTATACTGTCATAAAATTAAAAAGGTCAGATTATTGCAACTCTGGCCGAACATACAAACAAAGGCAAACTCTGACATTTGCACACTTATGCTCACATGAAACACATTGGTGAATACTATCTGACTGTAAACACATACATATGCAAACAGAGGGGTCCAAAGGGCTAATATTATTATATAACATAAATTATATGTGATGCAAATTATATTATTAGCATAGCAATCGAAGTGAAAAGTAAAAATTCGCACAATTTTCAAAAGTTCTCAGTATTTGTTGTTCTGCTTTTGCTTAACTGACAGCATGTAATCGTGCTAGCATGAACTTCACAGGTTTGAGTAAAATCTAGTAATCAATATTATCTCAGTATGATTTGAGAATGTTCCAAAGAGCATCTTGTGTGCTTCAATGGAAGCAAATCAGAAACGTGGTCAATGTCACAATGTTGCTTACATTTGATTTGTGACTTTGAAATAGAGCAGAATCGTAAACATTTATTTGTAATTGTATGTCATAACTTTTTTTTTAATTAGCCAATATCCTGATTTTATTTCCCAGTTTAGATTGTATTTAGAATCAAAGATGTGGACATCTGATCTTCACTGTTGTTTAACTGAGGTTTTCTTGTTCTGGGTAAATTGTGATTATAGCCACTGGGGGAGTTTAATTTATAGATGATCTATACAAGGTGTTTTCAATTAAAGTTCCAAGAGGTCTTCATTTTCTTCCCATCAAAGGTCAAGGTAATTTTTTAATAGTTTTTATAACTTGCCACATTGACAGCAACAGTAATTTGTAAAAATTCTAAATTCTAAACAGTAAAAATAGTCTCTTCAAAACAAGGCAGGGATGAGGACATTGAGAGCCCAGAGTAGTGGGGTCTGAGAGGTCTTTTCGAACAAAAGATTAAAAGATTTCGTCAAGATTTCATCAGTCGATGAAATTCACTTATGCCGATATGAATATTAAAATATAAGATCAACAGTTATTTTTGACACTAAATTAAAGGAGATTAAATATTTTTACATTCATAATATAGAGTATAGCCAATGTATGGGCCTTTGACAGAATCCTGTATGGGGGTTCAAGGGTGTCCACTGAGAGAAAATTCATCAAATATTTAAAAGTCTGAATGGACCATTTTTATATTTTCTACAAAATCTACAAATTTACATAACATCAGTGAAGCATTAAAACACTGTATTTAAGTATAAATAGGCTTTCCTTGCCATCATGTCATGATGACATCTCTGATGAATTTTCACAAAATTAGAACATAAATCTGTTTGTTTACTATGAAAGGCTCCTAAGCGCTTTGAGAGGTTTCTTTAAAGGTGCTATATAAAATAAAGTTTATTATTATTATTATTAACATGCTGATTAATTAAGCTAAATTTAGACTGAAAAAGTTATAGTTGTCCTGACATAAACCTTCATTTTGCTTAATTTTTGTTTTCTGCAGTGTGCTTATGCAAAAGATGCCAGTATCTGTTTTATTGGTGTTGTTTTTTTTTTTTTTAAATAATCGCACCTGCAACTACATACAGTGAATCAGGCTTTCTGCAGCATCTCTATAGCGGGGAGAGAGGCAACACGCGTAGAGCACGAATAATTCGTGTTCACCGCTAGGGAATAAGCGTGTGGCGCTGGGCACACTTTGATCCTGCTCCATGTGCATATACACGTATGGTTACACAATCACTTAGCCAGGTTGAAGGCTCAGCCATGGTTAAAGTGAACCAATGAAATTTGCAATACTTGGTCACATTTTAAGTTTATAATGAATAATGAATATTGTCTCAAAGAAAAGGATGTTTGTAAACACATTCTAATTTTGGTGTTCTTCACCGTTGATGATAATATTACAACATGGAATCTGCACTTACTGTTTCTTCCTCTGGACTATTATTCCATCAAAGCTACACAGCACGTCAGGGAATCATTAAGACCCATTTTAGTCATTTTGCTGACAGTATGTTCCCTTTGGATTTATGACTATTAAATGCTGTAATTCCCCAGAGAGCACTTTATTATTGTACACATGACAGCACACCAGTGATTCATCGTGTCTTGTGATGTCTCTCCACTTGTCTGTGGTTGTGGAAGATCAGCTTGCAAACACTAGCTGTTTAAGCGGACAGCACCTCTTGGCATTCCCATGAAGAGCGTAGTATGCAATGGGTTGGTCAGGAGTGGCTCTCTGTGTTGCCTAACTTGGGGCCAGTGATAATGAGCAACACAGTTGTCTGACTGCTCAAAGTGGCAGTGACAATGAGCAGCCACTTTTCCACCATCGGGCCAGTGCAAGCCAGGGCTATCAACTGGTCAGCTGGGGCCAATAGTCTCGGACCTCAAGCCGTGAGACCAAAATCTATCTTCATTCCCGCCATTCGACCAATAGCCCTACAGCATTGCCCTAAAACCCGCCCTTAATATGCCACTCTGGTGCAAACGTCACACACCCCGGCCATTTCACAAGCAAGAGGGAATACAAGCTGAGATATTAGACCCTGGAGACTAGCTAGCCCTCAAAATGACCATGGATTTGTACTGTGCCCACATTTTTTTCAGTTGTGCGCTAGACACGCAACTTTGCAGTTGCCGATAATATACTTAATCACTTCTTCGTTTCGGCAGATGCCATCGATCTGCACATTGTTATCAGCTCAAATATTCAGAAAAGCCCTAATTTAATCTGCTGACCAGAACTAACGGTTCTCCATTGGTCTGTTGAGGTAAGCTTGTAGCTAGATATGAAAAATTGGGAAATTAGTATCTTGGTGCTGACCCTCTGGTGACATTGACCCTGCCTCAATCCACAGTTGGCCTTCTTTGGTCCAAGGGTAATCGATGGGCCAGGGCACTTTGCCATTGGCCTGAGGAAGCCCCGAGGAGGCACAATGAAGCCCCAGAAGTGACAGTGGGGATGCAACTGGTCCTGGCATGCACTAGCATACCCCCATTTGGCGCGATAGTGGAAACGCAGTTAGTGTCGTCTTTGTCCCAAGGAACTCTCGATGGGCCAATCCCTTTGTGTAGAGAGCTCTGCTGCAATGGCTAAAGAACATACCGCTTAATCAAGAGATGCACTGCTCTACACAGAAGCTGAGCAATTCATGTTTAAGGAATTGCCAACCCAAAAATTGTATTCTGCCTTTATTCACTTACCCTAATTTTGTTCCAAACATTTATGAATTTCTTTCTTCTGTGGAATGCAAAAGTAAAACTTTTTTCCATGCAATTAGAATGAATGGAGAGTAGAGCTTTCAAGCATAAAAAGGATGAAAAAGCATCATGAGAGTATAAAAGTGGTCCATGCAATTTGTGTGCAATATTCTTACGTTTTCTGAAGCCATATGATAACTTTGTGTGACATTATTCACTGAAAATCTTCACATCTTCTCAAGCTCTTCTTGGTGAGAGTTAGTCTCAGTCTGATTACAAACTAATTCTGGAGCACTTCACTTGTGGTGAGAATGCAATCTGACCTAACGCGCCAACGAACCAAACAATATTTTGAAAAAAATTATTCTGTGGAACACACATTATACTTTTACAAAATAAATGAAAGTGAAAGGGGACTAATATTCTCCATCCTTGTTGTTTACTTTTATTTTATGGAAACAATAGCAGGGAAGGATGATCTAAATGCTGGCTAACATCTCCTTTGTGTTCCACTGAGAAAAAAAGTCATATAGGTTTGGAAAAACATGAGGGTGAATAAATGATGATGAAATTTTAATTTTTGGGTGAACTACAGTGAGCTCTGTTTCTCAACTGGTAGAGCATGACGATAACAATGGTAAAGTCATGAGTTCCCATAAAAAATGCATACTGAAAAAAAATTTGCTTACTTGCTTTGGATAAATGTATCTGCCAAAAGAATAAATGCAATTGTTGGACTTTGCACATGTGTTCTAAATACAACATTATTGATATTGGGAATATTGATAAAGGATAGCTAGACGGTGTCAGTAACACACACAGCATTTCAATTTGCTTTTCGTTGGCTTTAAGAAATCCTTGTTTGGCACTTCCTTTATTTGCTTGTTAGTACCTGGTTCTTGGCATTTGGTGTGTTTCGCAATGAGAAAACATCTCTCTCCAAAATCACTCTCCTCTTCTGACTCCAGTTCCATAATGTTCCAATCAATCATCTTTTTTTTAGCCTGCAAGAGATTGATATATTTAAAAATGTTGGTGCCAAACCTCTCTCTCTGCAAAATATAAATTCAGTTCTTTGTTTTATTCCCTCTTACAGGATTTGACCGATTTCACGTGTTGAAAGGATGTTACATGAATAATATTTTAAAGATTTTCCTTCTCTTGTTCAAAGCTATTTTTGACCCTTCTTTGACCATTGATTTATAGCAAATACATTTATTAGAGCATATCTAACATCTGCAAATGCACACATATGTTTGAACAGAGCTTTTAGTTTGTGCCAATTGCACTTTTGTGAATAAATGTTACATGTGCATGAAATTATTTTAAACCATTTCACTGCCATTGTTTTTCCATTTACAGGAAACTAACCTTAAAGTGAATTCTCCTTAAACCACCACTAAATCTTAAAATGTAATGTAAAACATTCCTAATAATCCAGGAATCTCAGAAAACAACTATTTAATAACAAAATCTTACACTGTTGATTGATTGAAAACTTTGTAAGAGCAAATCGGTTATTCATATCCAGATATTTTTTGGAAATCAGAATCATGAAGTGGCATAATTTTATTGTGAAAATTGTCATATTAGGCATTTCTCAAGATTTTTAGGTCATACAGTGATTTACTCCAGTGCATGATCACTGCCATTACCATTTAACAAAAATAGTTGTTGTGTTTTGATGCATTATAATCAGACCTTATAGGGATAGATCACCCAAAAACAGAATGTAAATTTTTACCCTTTTTTGGTCCCTGCCCAGTAGGTGGCAATATGAATGAAAGATTGTTACATTTATATAGTGCTTATCTGACACTACACTCAAAACAGTATACACAGTGAACAGGGGAATCTCCTCAACCACCACCAGTATGCAGCATCCACCGTATGCTCACCACACACACACCAGTTATTGGTGGAGAGAGTGGAGTGATAGAGCCAGTTAATAGATAGGGATTATTAGGAAGCCATGATTGATAATGGCCAATGGAGGGAATTTGGCCAGGACATCAGGGTTACACCCCTACTCTTTTCAAGATGTGTCCTGGGATTTTTAATGACCACAGAGAGTCAGGACCTCAGTTTAATGTCTCATCCAAAGGACAGTGCCTTTTTACAGTATAGTGTTCCCATCAATATACTGGGGCATTAGGACCCACACAGACAACAGAGTGAGCACCCCCTGCTGGACTCCATAATACCTCTTTCAGCAGCAACCTTAGTTTTCCCAGGAAGTCTCCCAGCCAGATACTGACCAGGCTCAGCCCTGCTTAGTTTCATTAGGCAACCAGTCTTGAGCTACAGGGTGATATGGCTGCTGGAAGTATACATGAAGAATGTGAATTACCAAACACAAAAGAAGACAAATGTGAGAGTGAAGAGTGATAGTAAAAAAACACTGAAATATTGATTTGTTTCTCACCCACACTTATTTACATTTATGCATTTGGCAGACACTTTTATCCAAGCGACTTACAGTACACTTATTACAGGGACAACCTCCCCCCGAGCAAACTGGAGTTAAGTGCCTTGCTCAAGGACACAATGGTGGTGACTGTGGGGATCGAACCAACAACCTTCTGATTAACAGTTGAGCGAATTAGCCCACTACGCCACCACCACTCCATACTTATCATATCTCTTCTGAAGATATGGATTTAACCAATAGAGTCTTATGGATTACTTTTGGAGCTTGAAAGGTCTGGTCACCATTCACTTGCATTGTAAGGACCAATAGAGCTGAAATATATGTAAAAAAAATTGTGTTCAACAAAAGAAAGAAAGTCATACACATCTGGGATGGCATTGAAGTGAGTAAATAATGAGAGCATTTTCAATTTTGGGTGAAATATCCCTTTAAGTAAACATTTTAGCTCCATCTAGTTTTGAGAGCCTGTCATTCTGGTTATTTTTTAACAAGTAACATAGAAAACTAGGAAATGTTCTCTCTAACAAGCACCTAGTTCAGTAAACTGTCAGAAAACTAAGATCAACAAATACAAGACAGTTTGATTGCCTGGCCTGAGGTCAAAGGGTTATTCACCATGTGTTAGGGCATTTTTGTTTTTTCTCCAAATTAGTTTTTATTTATTTTTCTTTGCTAATATATTTGAGTGTGTGACACAGACTATGATGTAACATCTTTCTTTGACTAACCACAGAGGGACATTTAACCTGAAGGCAATACACTCATTTATGTACAGCTCATTAACACTCACTGAGCACTTTATTTGGAACACTACAGTCCTAATAAAGTGCCTGATGTGGTCTTCTGCTGTTGTTGCCCATCCACCTCAAGGTTCAACATGTTGTGCATTCTGAGATGCTATTCTACTTACTACAATAATAAAGAGTGGTTATCTGTGTTACCGTAGCCTTTCTGTCAGCTTGAACCAGTCTGGCCATTCTCTGTTGACCTCTCTCACCAACAAGGAGATTCCATCTGCCGAATTGCAGCTCACTGGATGTTTTATGTTTTTGGCACCATTCTGAGTAAACTCTACAGACTGTTGAGTGTGAAAACCCCAGGAGATCAGCAGTTACAGAAATACTCAAACCAGCCCGTCTAGCACCAACAAACATGCCAAGGTCGAAATCACTGACATCACATTTTCCCCCATTTTGAGGGTTGATGTGAACATTAACTGAAGCTCCTAACCCATATTTGCATGATTTTGTGCATTGCACAGCAGCCACACGATTGGCTGATTAGATAATTGCAGGAATAAGAAGGTGTAGAGCTGTTCCTAATAAAGTTCTTAGTGAGTGTATGTTGTCTTGTCACACAATATGCCGAAAAAACATTTGTGGTGATGGTTTCATGTAAATGTTTTCAAATCAATTTTTCATTCAAGAATTAAGTGTTTATTTTAATGCAAACCTTACTATATGTAATTTACTAATGCCTCCCAAAATGACCCTCTTTTTTTTTTTTTTAAAGTAACCCATCCCACCCCTTCAAGCTATGTAACCAGCTCTGGTTTGTAGCAACATAAAAAAAAATTGGACATGGGATGGCTGATATATGGCTTTTCAAGTTTAAAATTATTATTCTCCTAGCTAAAATGTGTTGATCTGTCATGCAATGCATGTTTCGTATTGAGGTTAATGGTTTTCAGTTTCCAAGGTGTTAAAAGGGCTCCACAAAGAGGTGTCACTAGCTGACTTTATTGTGTTTGAGCGATAAAAACACCTCCCAACACTGACGCAATGAGTCTTTTTATAGATCTCCATCATATCCTAAGAGCGAGAGGCGAACTAACCCTTGGTGCAGAGGTGCTTCAAATTCACTATGGTTCAATTGCATAATCATTCATTTCCATCAAGTTTGCAAGGGCCTATAAATGTCTATAGTAATAAGAAAGATGGCTCAGGGAATGAAACTGCTCTCAACGCACTGTTCACTGAAAAATGTATTTATTTTTCCGTTGATGTTAGTTATAGCATTTGTTATGGGGATTTCACCCTTTGACCAGTAACAAAGCAAGCTTTCTTGGCTCTGAGAATGCCTTGAAATGTAGTGAAATGCTTTATTTTGCAGAGCATAATGCATGGGACTCCATTCATAGGAATGTGTCTTTTTGATTAACAGCTTTTGTGTTGGACTATGCTTGAAAGGTCTACTTGGCTATGTCCCATTTCTGTCTATGGAGAGTATTACAGCAAAACCTCAGCACTGTAGAGCAAACGGGTGGCCTTCCCAGTGGAAAATTATGTTGCTCTTTCATTTCTCACTAGACAAAATGTTCTTACTTATAACAGTTCTTTCAGTACATATGTTTCATTTCAAATTTATCTCAGCGGTTTCTCCTAAAATCCTAAGAAAAATTAGGCAATTGTTGATATACAGTAAGAATATAGAGCTTAAATAAATATATGCATAGCATAGCTCAGATAATTTGATCTTCAATGAAATTAATGAGAAATGTTTGCACATATTGAAATTGCGTAGTTAGTTTTAGCTGTACTTTTTTGTTCCATCTTCACCATGGTGACACTCGTTTCAAAAGCCCATGTGCTTTTCTTTTTAATGTTTTTAGAGTTTAGAGCCAGAACAACAGTGAGCTTTTGGCTGTCCCTATGTTTACTTACGCTGCTGGTAGGGACCAGTGGACACTTACAAAAGGAAATTGCAATTGGCATAAACATGCAAATGAAACTAAGTCCGTTTACACAAATGTTTGCCCACCCATCCCATGAATAGGGTCAATATGTGGGTGGGGTAAGACTGAAAGCAAAAGCAAAACAATTGAATCATCTTAGTTCCATAAAAGAATGCACAATGGAGCTTCCAGCATCAAGGACATGTCAAAATATAGACATAGTATATGAAAGTGATGTGTGCAACTGTGTCAGCTGAGTCAAAACATATCACAAAGACCCAGAATTTTCAACGACATGATTTAGAAATAATTTAATAAGGTGTCACAACAGGCACATATTTCACTTACATTGGATGTCAGTGCAAAACAATCTGAGATCATTTAACATAGAACATTAATATATATTTCACAGAGATCACAGAGAGTTGGCTAATGACTGGAATTTGAAGGAAACAGGTTGTGACAAAAGGTTTATAACAATCAAATAGTCATATTTGACCCAAACTTTATCTTGCATCCTGACACACCTGTTCTCTAGACTTGGAACCTCATTCTCCTCATTGCACCCTTTGGAATTAAAGAACCTCACTTGGCATCTATTGGCTTCACAACTTTTAACGTATGGGATATCCTATTCTGGTGTGTTAACAAGTATGCATGGAACATGGGGGATTGAGTCACATGAGTAATGCTGATGGGTCAAGAACACATACAAAACTCCATCATGTGTGCCTAGCATCTACTAATACCTTCCTTCCTAGCAGTGGGTGTCCATAGCAGACAAAAAGGTGGACTGCTGACCAACCGAATTTGCTAATCTTGGCAGATGTCAGAGGAAGGCAAAACAGCTATATAATATTAATTTAATTCGCCAGTCTCATTGGTTAACACTGCCAATTAGCCTGTTTAGACATTTCCTCTGTGAACGCAGATTTAACAGAACATAACATTTTCAGTGTGCTTTTCAGACTGTGGTGTTAGTGTGCCAGAGGCTTGCTGGTTGAAAATGGAAATAAAATTATGCAGCAGCTCAGAGTCAGTTCATCAAAAATGTAAATTCTCTCATAATTTACTCACCCTCATGCTATCTAAGACGTTCATGACTTTCTTTCTTCTACAGAACACAAAACATTTTTTATACAAATATCTTGGCTCTGTTAGTCAATACAAGTGAATGGATCTCCAAAAAGCAGATAAAGTCAGCATAAACTTTGTCCATCAGACTCTAGTGGTTTGATACATGTCTTCTAAAGCAATCAGTTGGTTTTGTGTCAGAACAGACCAAAATATAACTAATTTTTCACTGTACATGTTGCCATTGCATTCTGTAGAAACGATAATCATTTCAAGCTCGATTACACTCCCTATCGCGCCATCTAGTGCTCTGCGCAGCATCAAGTACTAAGTAGTGTAATCGAGCTTGAAATCATGATTGTTACTAAAGACAGCAAAAGAGCGCAGACGGACACATACATGTTCGCGTTGAACAGCCCTAAATGCAACTCCTTACCTAGAAGAATGTACAGAATTGGACAACAGGAAACCTTTACCTAACCATGTTATTGCTCTCATCCTTCCAAGGAGTGACTACTACTGGTGATGGTTTTTAAATATCAGTTCCACATATTCCCACAGTGCCTCACTTTCACTTAGGTAACTTGTGAAATGGCTCTTTGAGTGTGGTAAAGCTTTCTTTTGAACTGTGAATAAATACAAGTGTCGCAAATGTTTCATCATGCCACTGTTTGTGTCTGGCAATCATGAAAGGCAGAGTAGTTTTCGTACTGCACTAAGATGGGGAGCAGTCTCTGTACTCTGTGGCTTTTTGTGCAGTAAATATTTACATTTAAATTGTATGAAGATGTAAGGCAAGTTAAAGGATTTAGGAGGCCATTTGTCTTGTCAATTGTCAAGCTCTGCATGGTTGGGAGGGTTACTTTTGAAATGTATTCTACTAAAGATTACAGAATGCATGCTGTAAAATTTAATTTGTAACATATTCTGTTAGATTACTCAAGGTCAGTAACGTATTCTAAATACTTTGGATTACTACTTCAGCACTGGTAGATTTTTTCACTTGTTTTGACTATAAAAACTCTGCCAGTACAGTAAGACAAAATACACATGTTATAAATACATTCTCTGTTGTTTCTAAAACAAGATAAATAAAATTTCATTTAAATTTATTTTATTTTGACTGTCTCCAAATTCTAGAAATAGCACTTTAGCTTAGCGTAAAGCAGACAATTTACACAAGGTATATTGCTGTTTCTCCTGCTCCAAACTTACTACTGACAGTGCAGGTATATAGGTATGAAATGAGTGAGAACCTTAAAAAGTTAGTTTTATAACATTTAACTAAAGCGTTTATTGACTTTCCACTTTTTTTAGTAGGCTCCTTTCATAATAATATACTGTAGTAGCCTATAATGAATGTTTGGGTGAACACAAAGCTACTTTATGTGCACATTTTTGTGAAAGCCACCCTCAATAAAAACAAAACAAAAAACTTGCCAGATAATTACCACAATTTACAACAATCAAATTCAGCTGAATGACTTGACAAATTGTATGTGTATATAGAATGGCATTTATTGTAAACACAGTTGAAGCACACACTCTATGACTCTAGTTCTACGTATTTAAGGTGAAACCAAAGACTTGTGCATGTACTCTCAAAGATTCAGCCCGAACCTTGTGTGAAAACCCAGATAAAATTATCAGTTACTCTTCCTCCACTGTCGTTGAGCAGAACCTGACACACTTGATGAGTTGTGCACATTTTTTGCCCTCCCGGACTGCTAGCTTTACCATTAAAGGATTACGACAGTGACAGAATTGACAAAACCCTGTCCTGTCTTCTGTGAGGTCTGTAATGCTTGATGATGCACTTACGAGACAGAAACAGCCTTGGCTGAGAGCTTTATCAGACTCTTTACCTCCATCCTTCAAGTCAGAAGAATATAAGTGAGGAGAAGAGCCTTTACAGGGCTCGACATTGTCAAAATGCAGGGAATTCCCTCTATTGCATCCAGGGGCGAAAATTTCATTAAAATGTTGGGGGGTACAATAAACATAACAATTCTCAAGAGCAATTTTTGAAGGGGACACCAAGGTTTTTTTTGTTGTTGCCCCGTTTGCGTTTGTATTATTCTATTTCTTAAACAATTATATTAAGAATATATAATTATATTATTTACAATACACATATTTTAATGATATTTTAGGGGAGGGTCCTGACACCCCCGAACCCCCCCTCGATTTCCGCCTATGATTGCATCGCCCTCTTTACCTCTCGCCTTCACTTGTGAGTACGTGCAGTGGGGAAGCAGATATTAACTGAACTTTTGATTTTACATATATTAATGGGTATAAACCTATTAATTGGACATGCAAATGGTGTTGTACCACGTCTCTATAAGCGAGCAATGTGATAGAACTATTGCTCCTGTTTATAATCAACAAAGCTGTCTTCATCTCAAGCGCTCAAAGTTGGAAAGATCTAATTTTGTCTTGTCACATCGTGGTGCTCCCTCATAATACAGCAAGAAAGGCAGACATTGCAAAAACACTTTGTGTAATAAGAGTGTCTGTAGAGTGAAGATAAATGCTTAAAACAGACTTATGCACCCGTTACATCTCTAATCTTTTTAGAGCTCCATCTAATGTATCCGAGGTAATTTATTTGCCATGTGAATCAGTCAATTTTAATAAGTATATAACAATATACATTATAATAATATTAATAATATAACATGAATAAATTACACACAATGAAAACATATTATATATCTTTAATATGAATATCTGTTTTGAATATACAACATAACTGATTTAGCAGCAAGGTTCTCTCAGGAATTTATCTGTTAACATTTTCAATGCATTTTGTCAATATTAAACAGACTTTTTCAATGCTATTGGTGAGAACTGACTTTCCCAAAAAACAAGAAGGTTCCATTTGTCAACATTAGTTAACTACATCAGTTAACATGAACTAACAATAAACAACACTTTTATATCATTTATTAAACTTGGTTAATGTTAATTCCAACATATAGTATATTAATACATTTTCATACATTAAAATAAAAAGTTGTATATGTTAACAGTTGTGTTAGTTAATGCACTATGAACTAACAATGAACAATTGTAATTTTGTATCATTGTTAGTTTATGATAGCTAATGCATTATTATATGTTAATGAATGGAACCTTATGTGAAAAGTGACTGTGACCAACATTCTGCCAAAAATCTAATTTTGTGTTCCTCAGAAAAGAGAAATTCATACAGGCTTGAGGGTGAGAAATGATTTACCATCTTTCTGCACTGTGTTCTTGATCCCTATTAGGTGTAAATGATGACGATGGAGGCTTTTTTTCCCTTTCTTTCGTTTTTGTCTCAGGACGAGTAATTTTTTACTCGGACAAGTGAATGACAGTGCTTAATGTCGAGCCCTGCTTTACATGTACGTATGTTCTTGTTAGCATGAGAGGGTGTTAGTGTTTGTTGTCCCAATGCATTCTTCCAGGCCTGAGAAAACTTGCTTCATGTCCTTATAACAAAGCAGATGTTCCAAGAAACTGTGCAATCACCAGCAATGGTGCCTGGATGATGTCTGCAGGTCAGATCCAGATGATATTTGACCTTTGTGTGGGGGTCAAACCGCAGGGTTGGTCAAAATTAAGAATTTAAGAAAAACATTTTAATCAAGTGAATCGCAATTAATTGCATACAAATATTTACTGAGAATGACCCCAAAATAAATCATGTAGTGATCTGTTTTCAGCTGTACAGGATATTACGGAAGAGGATTAGGGCCAAGCAATAAATTTCAAGAAAAAAGTCGAAATACAATCTTGAGAATAAACTCATTAAATATCGAGAATAAAGTCATTATAATGCGAGATTAAACTTAACGAGTTTTTTCTCGAAACACAATGACTTTATTTTCGATATTTAATGAGTTTATTCTCAAGATTGTATTTCGACTTTTTTCTCGAAATTTAACGAGTTTAATCTCGCATTATAATGACTTTAATCTCGAGATGGCTTTATTTTTTTTTATTATTGCTTGGCCCTAATCCTCTTCCGTAGGATATAATGCAATGAGGATAAATGCATATTTTATCAACTGAACCCCCCCAAATCTTAATCTAATCATTAGTAGAGTAAAAATGTAATGGAGGGATAAACATGCAACCTCAGAATGTGCAGCCTCAGCAAACATGATTACTTTGTGGGATATGAACCAGGGACTTCCACACTGCTTTCACAACGCACATCCGGTTGTGCCACAAAGGAAGATAAACACGTTTGAGCCGATGCAAACATGTCTGATGGGAGATGGCGCTTGTCAGTGAGTCGGTATAATGATGCCAGTCCTAGGGTACCGGAACTTTCGGAAACAACATGTTGTTTTAACGTGTAATCATGTTAGCCTTCTTGTTGATTTGTTGAGGAGTGTTCCCTTTACAGTCTTGAGCGCTGAATGCCCCCTGCTGCATTAAGGTGGTACATCAAGATTGAATAGCTCCGTTGATAGGAACTTCTTTATGACGGAATTAAGGATCAGGTCAGGGGCATGATTTATTTCCTTAATTTTGTATAATGCATTACTTTTCATATACTGTAGGTAAATGTATACTCAGTGCTGGGTAATAAAAGACTACATGTAATCTACATTACATTTATGCATTTGGCAGACGCTTTTATCCAAAGCGACTTACAGTGCACTTATTACAGGGACAATCCCCCCGGAGCAACCTGAAGTTAAGTGCCTTGCTCAAGGATGCAATGGTGGTGGCTGTGGGGATCACACCGGCAACCTTCTGATTACCAGTTTAGTGCTTAGCCCACTACACCACAACCACTCCTTTTCATAATCAAATTACAAAAATCAAGTACTTGTAATTAATCTGTTGATATGCAAAACCCCCGCATGTGGTAGTGACATCACTCTGCTTACATTTAATATATAATTTACCATCTATAAATGTAAATAATGTACACAAATTATACATCTTTTCAAAGGTCTATGGGTTCAACATTGATATCCGATCTCTGTTTCACGATAGCAATGCTACAAAAATAGCAATTTAGTTATTTGTGCCAAGATTACAAATGAAACATGCAATATCAAAACGGGACTTCACACCTTTGTTATGAAAACGCGATCGCACACTTTGGTCAATTGTCCATGACAAGCGTTCATTAAAAAACATCCAATAGCACTTTTTGTCCATAAAAGTGATAAATATGAGAAATGTTGATATATTCTCCGTTGTTTACATGAGATCTCGCCTGAAAGAATTACCCTTCAACATCGTTCTTCAACAAACTACGCAATCTGAGCAGCATTCATGTTGTAAAATTGTATATTATCTTATATATTTAGAATCTCATAAACAAAATGAGCCTGTCTCCAAAGTCTATTTTTAAAAATGGGGCATAGTTTTATTCATAATAGCCAAGCAGTGCAGTCAGATTTTGTGTCATGTTGAAAGGCGGAGCCTTAATTTTACTTTGTATGCTTCCAGAGATTTTACAGAGAAAAAAAGCTTGCAGGAACCTCATTTTTTATTAGATCATCTTCAAATTTGAAATATAACTTCTTTAGACGTGTGGCTTAAAGACATTTTTATTTCTTGGTTGTCTTGGCAATTTTAATATTGTTTTTTTTTTTTATATATATATATATATAAATACATGTTCAGCACAAAATATTTCCATTACTATAAACTTCAGTCTCTCTAACTTTAAAAAATAACAACATATATTAATTCTGTTATATTAAAACTTGGGAAATATAGCCCAAAGTGTCATCTTTCAAAAGATACTACAACTGTGTCCATACTCCAAAGGGTCCAGTAAATACAACCATTTATGTTCAGGTATGTCATTATCATGGTTTGTGCTCAAAAAGGGGGTGCATAGCACAGGTTAAATTACATTCCTTTTTAAAATAGTTTTTATTGGATTACATTTACTTTTGTATGGATTACGTGATTGCATATTTATAAAGATACGGCAGTACATTGTTTGCAATCTATTGATTCCACTAACTCTTCTTTTTTGGATTTTTTCATTATTAATCAGCCTACTGCTGATATTTACATTCAGTGATATACTTTGCCTGTTTTCGTAAGAGAGGGGGAGGGAATTGCACACATGTACTAGCCAGCTGGCTATAATTACACTGAAGATGGAGCAGTCTCACTCAGCATTTGACCACTAGATTTACAAAAATTCATTATACTTTTGAGGAGACACATGGCAAAAACATAAACTGTGCAAGGTAAACTCTGCCTCCCAAATCTTAATATCCTGTCCACTGCAAAAGAGTCCACATCAAATCTAATGAAGCATTTGGTGGTGTGCTTGCATGTTTTCTCAACATATCTAACCAACTCCTGACAAACACTTTTGAAATATTATTATAATCATATAACGATGTGTCATGTCTTTGGAAAGGCTTTGTCCATGAAACGCTTCAAAAACCCAACATTTTGGGTTCATAATCTAATCCACACATAAAAGCTGAACCGATTGCATTAGTATAGTAAAGTTGCAAAATTGCTTGTGTTCTCAGTATAATTGTAATTAATAATAATTTTAAATGAATGTGCTTTTACGATAACTTTTGAAACTCTTTTTGTGACATTGTTTCACAAATATAACTGGTCTGATTTGTTACCTCACATGGATTGGGTTTGTAATTCCAAAATTGCTGGAGTAAGACCACATTTGTTAAACAAAACCCGAATAACCTGACCATAATTCTAGACTGTTTCCTAAATGCATGTTATTCTTCTTCTAAATATTTATATTTATTGGGTGAATGATTTTCATAATTTAAAATGTGTTTTTTTTTTCATTAACAGATAAAAAAGGTGCGTAAAACACACAAAAATCATAAAAAGTTGCATATTTTGATTGTTTTCTTTAATGCATTTACACAACATAATGTCAAAATAGTATAGATTGTAATGTAGCTGCTGGCGCTGGCAATGACGAAGATGAAGATGATGACGTGAAGATGTGCAGTTTATTTTCATACTTGAAAAACCTAACTCCATACATGAACTAAATTAAATTAAACATAAACGTGAACATGGCTTGAGAAAAACGTGGCTTGACTTAAACAACTAAATTCATGTTCAATACTTGACAAGGGACAGGAACTAAACTTTTCAAAATAAAAGACATGAAATATATGAACACACATTAAACATTACATAGATTATCCTACTCAAATTCATGTGTATTCAAATGCATCAAATAAACATGAGTTAGGTCAGAGGTAATCCAAAAGTAGATTACTTTAAAACTGTCCGGTCCTACCACATTTGGCACCCTAGGCGAGACCCTCAAGTCACTGCCCCACCTGATAAAAATTATTAGAGCATTATGTATGAATTTTTACACAAAAAAGTACAAATGAAAACAATAAAATACATCACAAATGGGTATAAAAGAAAAACAATGATGTTAAGAAACATGTTATGGCCTCTTTAATAGGCATTATAATTGGATATCACAAATAGAAATAAACTTAATATAAAGTGCACGTAAACCAAACCAAGTGGTCAAAGATTAAAGAAAGAAAGAAAGAAAGAAAGAAAGAAAGAAAGAAAGAAAGAAAGAAAGAAAGAAAGAAAGAAAGGCACACTGCCTGCACTGCCCTAAAAATATATATGCACATTTTACAGTATGCTTTACAACAGGTGTTTTTGTAGTCTTTTTCTTCATTACAGAAGAGTCTGGGGCTGATCAAGTACACAATCTTTTGTAGCATGATGGTCTGGGGGCACATACATTAATGAAACTATGGACTAAAAAAAATGACAATCTTTTCACATTTCACAGCACAAAATGAAGTTTATCAAAGTTATTTTTCTAAGAAGCCTACCTAAAAAGTATCATGGTACAGCAAGTGATGATACAATATGGTAAAACCTTGGTATTTTCATACTATATTTATATGGTAGGCTACTCCAAGGAACATGTCCAATAAAATTCAATATACATAACATACAATAAACAAAGATTTGTCCTCCGCCACCCGGATTGAGGTGAGTCACTATGCCACCATGAGGACTTAGAGTGCATTGGGAATTGGGTGTTCCAAATTGGGGAGAAAAGGGGAGAGAACCCCTCCACCCCACACACACACTTACAGTACAGCAGTTATGTGAGTTTCTTTAAATTTCATAATATTTTAAATGCCTCAAATTCTAATTACAATTCTGCACCCTTGATTCCAATTAAATTCATATTCAGGAATTTAAAAAGCATTCTCAGTTCAACTTTGAACTGCGCTCAACCCTTGTGGACAGCATAGTGATACTTGTGACCGCTTAACCTTCCTCCCTTGTCAGGTTTTAAGAGAAGGAAGGGTGTATCGGTTTGGAGTGTTTCGTATTTCATGAGTAATATCCATAGAGGTGGAAATGTGTGGCATGAAGTAATTGTCCTCTGTGTGATCTCAGAGACTCAAGTTTGATCTGATATTCTAAATATTCATGGTTTTTCAAAATGTAAAACCATGATGTCATGACTCTCCATTATATAAGATGACAAGCAGTATTCCAGGCGCAGACAATCCACCTTGACAAATGGCATCATGTTTTGAGAAGTAACAAAATGGAATGCAAACACACAAGCCAATGAGAAATTAGTTGGGTAAGAAGATAGCCGGGATTCTTAAGACGTCAAACCCACGTATGATCTAAGCTGATTCCATACAGGATTACCTTGTAAAAAAGTCCTCAATCTGTGTGTTTGGAGACAAGCTTGTGTCAACCATTGGTCCAAAGGCTCTTTAATGTTCTTCCTACTTTCCCATATATCCTCACAGAGGATAAAATTACTGTGGTTGTGCTATGGAGAAGTGACAGACCTCCATCCCCAACAGCAGGGTATCACACACGGGATCTGAGCGCTCTGATTAGCGGGTAATGCATGTAATCAGGGAAAGCTGGTGAATGGAACTGTCTCAAACCACAGAAAACAGTACAAAGGATGACATGCTTCCTGTATAGCACTGTAAAATTCCTTGATAGTGACTGTGAGGTTTTGGAAGAGAGACGCAGAGGTGAGTGGTTTCACCGAGTGCCACATTAGTTAACTACTGGCCTAATTGTTTATTGAAAGTGATGCATAAGAAAGTAAAGTCCTGTTGAAGCTATGGTCTTGCAGTTAGCACATGTGCTCTGGACACAGTGAGCTGTAGTGATCATGCATGCAGAAGATCCCAACCCTATTCGTTCTCACTTCTCCCCTACCTTTACTCACCTACTTTATCAGAGTAATGACAAAGCTGAAAAAGATGTTTTTTTTGTACCAATTTTAAAGATGAAATGTGTCGTTCTAGCCAAATATCTAGATAATACAGTGGATAATAAAGAACTTTATCTCCATGTATACCTAGTGTGTAAAAGACAGTTTTTTTTCCATGAAGTGCTGATGTGACATACCTGTTCCTTTTGCATTGATTGGATATCTACATTATACTGTGCAATCAGCATTTAGGGTTGAACAGTTTGGTGGTTTGAGTGATCTGGGCTCCCAAACAAAAACAATGTTGTTAGGTTAAAGATTCAGAATATTAATGCTTAAAATAACATTTCTTTCCCATGGCTTCGTAGCATGCATGTTCTGTTGAGGAACGGGAAATGTGTGTTGACCTAAGGGTGGGGGTCAGATGAGGTATGGTTCCCGATTCGTTGTAAACACTCTTATGAGGTGCAGCTCCTCCCGTAGCCTGCAGAGATAAGGGACCCAGAGCAGCAACCACTTGTTTTAGCACAGCCTTGATCCGAGAGATTAGGAGCACTAACCGAGTTGAAAACTTAAACATTCTGGCTTTTGAATGGGCAATTAGAGATCATACATCAGCAAGCACCTGGGATGAAGTCAGACTACACACGCAGGGAAACAGAGTCTATGGAATAGCACACTACAAGACGGATTGTCTGTACAAGTATATGTTGGGTAAAAGTCAAGTTTTATTGCTGCCGAAGTCTGCACTGAAAATTAAAATCCAGTTGAAGCTTTTGCTCAGTCAGTGAACCTGTTGATTGCAATTTAAAAGCATAGCTAGCATGTCACAATTCTTACTGTGTGTGACAAACTCTATAAAGGTGATAAGAATTGAATCCCTGTGGTTGCCAGATAGATCAGGTTGTAGCAGAAGGAACATTTATTGAGAATGCCAGTGGTGCTACAAGAATACATTGTCAGTGTTACTCTAATTTGAAATAGAGAGCTAACATTTTCTTTTATTTAGCTGGTATACACAGTACACAAAAAAATAAATCCACAATCCAATATTTTGCAACTTGTCTGAGACAAGGAATAAATATATTTTCATGTTTATTTTAATGTATGTATTAATCGCGATTAATCATAGAAAACTGTGCAATCAATTCGTAACAAAATGTTTATCGATTCACTGCTATCGATTTGTTTTTCAAGAAATTACCTAAACATCCTCAAAACAATGTAAATGCAGTTGATAAGAATCTTATGATTGTTTTCAAAGAATGTATCTTGTATAATTGGCAGATTCTTTCACATGCTTAAAACAAATGACAGATCTTACAGCATCACAAGAAAAAATTCCATTTATTAATGAAACATTCTCTGAAAACAACCCCATCATACACCGTTTTGCATATCGGTTGAATTTATCGTGTTATAATGATGTTAACATAATTTTACTGAGAAACAAGACAATAATACTCCTTAAGAATATAATTTGTTTTTGCATCTGGGCACAGTAATCAAGACCGTAAACATAAACGTGTCATGTAGCACTTGATGGACATGTGCAAGCACATGAACTTTACCATCAGTGAGGAAGACAGAGGATTGCTTTGACATATTTAGACTTCAGTATTTGCTGTTGGTTTTGCCCAAGAGGACTATCCTGAGACGAAAGCAATATATGACTACTCTTTAGGAAAATGTAATATCCAATGTAGTAATAAAAAATTATAATACATCAATCGTTCATAATTACATTACATATTAACAATATCTTACAAGCAAGAGTGTTGTTTTCCCAAATTAAAGTTTGTATCAATGCTTTTGTTAATACTGTAAACTGTGATGCTTTTTTGTGCAGCACTTTATTTGACAAAAAATAACTAATGTTGTGATTTATATTTTGCTGAGAGGATCTGTACAGAAGCACTTCATTTGATAAAAAATAATGCAGGGGTATGATGAAAAGTAGGTGATCTGTTTTTCATTTAATTAAAGTTCTAAGGATTTATTTGATTAGAGTGTTTTTTTTTCCCTTCAATTTAATTAAACTGTAAAACACTGAATTCTGAATAAATTGAATGGAAAAACACAGAATCTGGGAAAAAATATAAAGGAATTTGAAAAACGGATTTCATAGGCCCTATGAAACTAATGTATATTATAACTGAAACGTACCAAATCATATCAGAATTGAATCAAGAGCTTGTGAATCTGAATCTAATCAAATCTGGAAATCTGTATTGATACCCAGCCTTATTTGAGATCCTTAACTAATTTGGATTTCATTGATATTTTGCTATAACTTTAGAAGTCTATCTTCAACTGTTCCATTTAACCACAAGCAGGCTTAATGACACACTAAAATGATACTGAAAGCTAATTGGCTTGAAAAGTTTCCCATATATTATCTGTCATTTATGCAGCAGGTGGTAAATTTCATTTTGAAAGAAAGCAAAGGATGTTGCATCTTTTAAATATTCACTCTGAATGGTGCTTCTGAATGAAGTCTGAAAGACTTCGTGCTTTTCAGCCTCCTCTGGCTTTGTGCAGTGATCAAAACTTGCTTGGGCTACCACACAGAATTGAAAAAGTCTAAGCCATGCACATTAGTAGATACATTTTTTAAAAGAACAGTTAATTTTATTACTTTAGTCATTTTGAGTAAATATTTGAGAATGGTCAGCCTTCATTGCCTCCTCTGATGGGCCACCACTGAATGAGCTGAAAATTATTTTTTGCTGCTATCCAGTTGGCCTCTATAACACTCTTATAGGCACTTGTGCATCTTTGCGTGTAATTGGTTTCTTCTTGAAGGTGCTTGCATAGACACTGCATTACATCCTCCCTGCTTCAGCATTCAATATTTGCGGCAGCCATTGAAATGCCACTTTCAATTGGGTGTGTTGAGCTCACCAGGCCTGATATGCTATCAAATGAGATGTTGAGAGCCTTTAGTGTGACAAGTTTGAATAAGGCTTTTTTTGGGACTTGCATTCCCACTTGGGGAGCTGATGAACTGAGAGGCCTCAGTTATAGAAGGGATGAACTGGTTCATTGAAGCTGGAAGAATGCGACTGTGTGACATATTAGTGCTTGGTAATTATCCATTGAAATGGCTGAATTAATGCCCTGCCATTGGTTCAGCGCCACCATTGACAAAAAAGCCCCTGTGAGTAAATGTTTTGCCAGACCCTAGCCGCGGCAGGATAGTTATGACAATGAAGTGCTCATCGCTGTGTAATTCACTCAGATTGTCCATGTTATTTTTGGCAGTTTTGTACTGGCTTCTTTAGCTTGCAGACAGAACACACACAAAGGCCTCAAGATTTGTGTGTTGTTCTTAAAGGAATAGTTCATGCAAAAATCACAATTCTGTCGTTATGTACTAACCATCATGTTGTTCCTAACCCATATGGTGTTATTTCTTTCCTTGAAACACTAAAGGAGAACTTGAAGAAAGTCCATGAAATTCTTTTCCATACAAAAAGAGTTTATAGTGACTGTCATGCCCCCAAAAAAACTATCCAACCTGATGATTTTTTATTTCCTATTTGATTACAGAGCTAAATGATGATTTGTCTCAAAGTAAACAAAGAGTTGCAATGCAGTTTGCTCATCATAAGCATCAGAAGACTTGAAATATAGCTTACAAGTTGTATGAACTACTCAATGAACTTTATGGTGCTTTTATAGTGCTTTTTGGAGCTTGTCCACAGACAAATAAATAGCATACAGTTTTGGAACAACATGACAGTGAGTAAAAATGTCAGAATTCTAATTTGTGGGTGAACATTTTCTTTAAGAGTTAAATGGAGTATGTCATTGCACTTTTGTGGCACAATGGCAATCACCGTACTACACTTTTTATGTTATTTAACATAGATGACATTTATCCTTTTTTTTTTAAAGACATATTATTTTTGGCTGAAATATGACTAGATCCCTTTGCAGTCTGTGATCAATGTTTTGAGAAACTAAGCAGTTAAATCCAGCAATACAAATAAGATTTGTTTTCTCATTTCATGTTCTATGTTTACATTCCAGCAAAGACTTTGGGGCTTAGATTACACAAATCAATTATGAAGGTGTAAATATTCACAGCTTATGCATTCCCCGAAACGTGAGTTAATGGCAAAATCACATAGTGTAGTCTTTGAAGTACTGACTTGCTACACTGTAAGCATGATACAGAGTCCCCAAATTCAGTGTGAACCTAAAGCATTAGTTGTTTGTCCTAAGTTCACTAATGTTTGGTTCTGTTTTTAACAGTAATCTTGTATTTTACTTTACTTATATGGTGGTGGGACAGATGCCTATAGTTTTGACAAGGGGGGTGTACAGAGAAATATTTACTCATGCTTTTAAGTTCAGACTAGCTCAGGGTTATTCTGGGCCCGTTATCTTGGGGGTGCCTACATCCAAGTTAGAAACGGCATGGAGGCGGGCGGTGATGAGGTTTACTGCACTGTAGCATTGTCTTAGTGTACTAAAAAGTGTTCAGTCTTTATCTGGCAGCTATAGGTTGTCATAGTAGGGGGTGAGAAACATGTGTGTATTGGGGGTGTGGGGGGGTGCTTTAATTGGAACTTGACCTTTAACCTCTTGTCTCTATGCACAGTATCCTGCCAACCGCTGAGTTGCGGTTTGAGGCCAGTTCTTTGTTTTTGATCGTTGGTTAGGAAACTGGTCCGATATCAGTGAAAATAGGAAGCTTGCTCTAACACCATGCTGTCTCTGATGATGCAGCTCCTCCATCAGGCCAGAGCTGGATTTCAGTTTTTCCAGAGAAATAAAAAAAAGGGTATCATGAATCACAGGCTGGTGTTTTTGATCAGAGCACAGTTTCACAATGTCACATTCCATGTGCTGTTTAATACAGATTTAGGTGCTTGAAAAATAAGCCAGAATGATTAACTATTTCTAAATTTCTTCTCTCGTGACCTCCTAGGGCTCATGCCATTTTTCTTTTAAATAGCCAATAGTCAGGGCTCTTTTAGGGCAATTTTCTGTTAGCAAAGTTGGGCCAGTAGTTGTGATTTTTACTTGCCCTGCCAACTTTTTCTCCAGCCATACCACAACAATTTTATATTTTAATGTTAGCAATATACTTATATGTAGTATTTGCTGGAGAACATATATTTTTTCATTTAAATGCAAAAATTTGTTTACAAAAAAAAATATATATATGCATGGTTGGAAATTACTCCACTATGGCTCAACTTTATGACAACTATATTCATAAACTTTTGTTGAAAACTTTTCTTCATCTGCGTCATCACATTCTGGCCCCACCCTCCTACTTGCCACACTCACCCTCATGCCATCCCATATGTGAATGACTTTCTTTATTCTGCTGAACATAAACAAATATTGTTTTAAGGCTTTTTCACACATACACACACACACACACACACGTATATATATATACATATCCATACAATGCAAGTGAATGGTGACCAAAACTTTGAAGCTCCAAAAATGAAATAAATTTAGCATAAATTTTATCAATACAACTCAATGTGGTTTAATCAATCAACTAGTTGGCTTTGGGTGAGAATAGACCAGAAAACTGTACATCTTGCCATTACAGTCTCTTGGCAAGATCATGATTTCAAGCTCGATTACACTTCCTAGCACTTGATGAATGCACAGAGAGCTAGAAGGCACTATAGGAAGTGTAATCGAGCTTGAAGTCATGATCGCCAAGGAGACTGCTGTCAAGATGTACAGAGAAAAAGACTTACATTTTGGTCTGTTTAAAGCAGTCAGTGGAAAGGAGGATGCGAGAACTGGCTTGACGATATAAATAATATTTTTAACGATAAACTTAAAAGACACAAACACACACACATGACGGACATGTCTGTAAACAATCTCTCTCCCCGCACAATCCTCTACAGTCAGCCTTTATCCCTCTCGGAGGCTTGATTAACCTGATAAGGGACAGGGTGGGTAGAATCATGACCCGGCCCCGCCCTCCGCCCTGCCACAGTCTGTTCTCACCAAAACCAACTGGATCACTTCATAAGACACTGATTAAACCATTGGAGTAAGATGGATTATGTTTAAAGGAGGTGGTGAGAATCAGCTTGACGATATAAATTATAGTTTTAATGATAAACATAAACAAAAGACACAAACACACACATGACAGAGCAGGTGCCCGTAACCAATCTCTCTCTCTTGCACCACCATCTGCAGTTGGCCTTTATCCCTCTCGGAGGCTTAATTTGCCTGATACGGGACCGGGTGTGTATAATCATGACCCGGCCCCGCCCTCCGCCCTGTCACATTCATCCCTCATTCTCTCAGGCTGGGGATCCCCCGGCATGACGTACACCCCCCCTTTCCCTGGGGGAGGGCGTGCCCTAAGCCCCGTCTACCAGGAGGTCATTCCTGAATCTGGGAGGGGACAGGGTGAGGGAAACAAAAATAATTAAAATATGTGGGGGTACATGTGACAGTGTAGTCTTCGGCACCAGTGTAAAGGGAATTAAGGGAAAGGAGGAGGCGAGAACCGGCTTGACAAAATAAATAATAGTTTAATGAAAAACTTAAACAAAAGACACAAACACACACATGACGGAGCAGCTGCCCATAAACAATCTCCCTCTCTCACACCACCATACAATTACATACAACATACAATTATTGTTTGTTTTCAGCAGACGACAGAAAGTGATCACATCTTAGATGACATGAGGGTGAGTAAATTATGAGATAATTTTCATTTTTGGGTGAACAAACCCTTGAACCATGAATTGCTACTTGCTTGTCCATTAGGGGAAGCAAATGGTATTAGGGGAAGAGACATTCTAATTCTAGAGAGAATATGATTGGAAAAAAATCTGAGTAGTGCATGATGACTCAATCAGTATTTTTAGCTTGTATTCTTGGAAGAGGGAGACCATCCATTGTAAATGCATATATCTGGTAAAAGTGGGTTTTGTCAAGGTTTGGAGTATACTAGCATAGATCTCAAAGCTAATAGAGAGAGATTAAAAGCTGACAAACTTTGATTGAACTGTTTCTAATGTTCTTTGTTGGTGACCTCCTATAAGAAATTAAAATACAAATGCAGAGCCACAACTTGTTTAATGAGTATAAATAGATGAAATCGGAGATAATGAAAGTGGATAATAGTTAATGTATATGTGTGCACTTGTGTATTAACTGTGTGTATGTTGCTGAAGTTGCTGTATACAGGAGGCAGTGCTCCTTCTTAAATGCAGGGTCAGAAAGCTTGTAAAATGATCTCTTAGCACTGGGAACATCCTCTGTGCTGGGGTCTCGCTATGCTTCACTTTCCTTTTCTCTCTCTCTCTCTCACACACACACACACACACACATACACGCTCACACATGCATTCCTCTCCAGTCACTGTGGGGGCAGGCTCAGAGCATGCTAGAAGCCCAGAGCAAAGTCATTGAGTTGCTCTGTCACACACAGCAGGGAAAGCATAAAGAGAGAGAGAGAGTGCCAGGGGAGGTCTGACAACATGATGTAGACTACATCTTCATGGACGCTGTCTTGCTTTCTTCACAATCTCGACTGCACAGCTGTAATCTACATGCATGCTGTCCCAGCACAACCCACATGTGAAGTTTCTCAAGACTTCAGTTCTTCCCCAGAAGACCAACTTGATATTAAATCCTTTAAGACAGGAAGTGGTTGTAAGTGAGTGACAGGTTTTATAATGACCTCCAGACATTGTCTTCCACATCGGTCCAGTACGGACGCAATCATCATGTGCCCAGGGGCATCCGGGTATCTCGGTTCACATTGATTCCACCTGACTTTGGTAAACATCAAACGAACTTGACCTACAGCTTTGATATTCACGACCTTGCCCCCAGATCCTGCCATGTGGTGGGGTTGGTTTCTCTGCCACTGTCTGTCCCTGGCAGCGTTGCTGGTGGTAGCCGACTGTGGAGAGAGTGAGCAGAGAAGAGGAGCTGAAGAAGGAACAAGAAGCTCCACAACAAAGGCCAGTAGCAGTAGCAACAGTAGTCGGAAATATCACCGGATTCAACATGGACAGTGTAGCTACACTTTTATCCTCCCAGAGAGTGATGGGAGCGCTGGGACTTCTTGTCGAGAGTTTAAAGCGGGCACGGTGCATAATGCCAATGCACTTCAACGAGACGCACCTCCACCTGAAGCGGACTTCTCCAACCAGAAGATCCAACAGCTGGAGCATGTCATGGAGAACTATACACAGTGGTTACAAAAGGTAAGTCTCTGGTATAATTAAGCGATGTATAATTACAAAATTAAAAGTTTGTAATTTTATAAGCTGGAGGAGCACTGGGACAGCTGTTCCTCAAGTCGGTAGAGCGGCTGAGTGAAAAGATTAAAGGAAAGATTTTTAAAGTCTACGGAAGTTCAAATGCATGGTGTGTGAAACGTACGCACAGATGTTCATGTAAGAACTGTTTATACGACTTCACCTAAAAGCTTGCAGGCAACAAGATTTGCCGTGGTTGCTCTTTCAAAAATATTTGTTCTGTAAATATTTTGAATGACTATAGATTAATTCAAACATTTGAAATACAAGTAGACCACTTTACAAAGAGCTTTTGATAACTTGCTTGATATTATGTCTTGTGGAGGTGTTTAATTCATTCTGCAATTTCTGGGTGTTTATTTAGAAACGCACCTGCAACTTTAGTATCCAGAGTGCAAGCCTTATTATCAAAGGTTTCTTAAAGAATTTCTAAATAGAGATATGTTACCATATGTAAATAATCTTTATATGAAGAAAACACTTTAAAATTGCAAAAGAACTTCACAGTATGTTCTTTAGAATTGTTTGTGCAATCTTTGATATTAATAGATAATGCATTCTGGGGAAATCTGCACATTAATTGCTGACGGGAATTGACACTGTTCATGTTACTGAAAATTTTTTAACTAGTTGTTTAGGGAACAGTGAGATTTCTCAGATGTTTTGCAACTGTAATTCATAGCTGATATTCAGACATCAAAGTTTAAGTGTGTTTATGGTATTTGCTTGGACTGTTATGGTCAATCAATGAACATGTTACAAAAAGGCATAGTACAATATATACAATAACAGACCTGTCTTATTAAAAGCATTACCTTTCCCACTTTAGCTGTCAGAAACCTAATTTACATCTACAAGCATTGCTCTTTGTCCACACAACGAAACTGCTTAGCAGGGGTGTCTCACTCACGCAGTGTCTAGCTGATTTCGCAGATGTTCAGGTAGACTCCACACGTTGTGCAGATGTCAGTTTGTCAGTTACCCATATGGTCTTGTTTTAAGTTTTGTCTTAAAGATAATGTAGTCCTATATTGTATAGTACAGTGAGGACCACATCTGGGATTTCTTTTATCTTCTTCAACTGGAATGTTTTAATTAAACCTGTAAATAAACAATGTTTTTGGATTTTACAAAAATGTAAACTTAACTCCTAAGTTAACTTAACTACTGTAACTCCTTTGTACTAAATTTCAAATTGCCTCTTTTCCATTTAAGCACACAAGATGCTAATTATTGATGCTGAAATTAAATTGAGAGAACATGGATCAAGTTTAGCACATATTTGGGGAGTCCATGCCAGCTCTAGTGCATTGCTTTTATTAAAGAAAAAGGGGTGCGTACTAAACATAGAGATGTTTTGAAATTCATATACATTTTTTAATTCTTTGTGAAAACTTTTCAACAAATTTTAATGCAGATAATGTATATACTTTTTTTTTTTTTTTTTTACAATAGTGGTCTCAGAACTTTTATCCCACTATATACAATAAATATAGAGTACATCATATTTAAAAATTATTAAAATGGAAAATGTGTTAGGATAGGTGCCTGCATTCATAAGATACTTATAATTAAATTGTGCTTTAATTTTTTTTTTTTTATAATTGTACTTCTTTATAATTAAAATGTTTGTGCTGCATTTACACTGCTCAGTTACCAAGTAGTTAATGATAATTGCTTCTCAAACAGAAAAATCTATATGAACAACCAGAGAGTAAGCTAGTTTAACATCGACATTGCCACTTTAATTAGGCAAACAAACCATGCCTATCCAAAACACACTCTTATCAATATTTTGGTCTTGGTGGCTAGTCTAAAATTAATTAATGTTTTCATAAACATAACCTGAACAAATGCTTTTAGTGTATGATTGATTACATGCAAGTGTTAGAACTAATTGTCCTTAACAATGTTATTACCCATTAGCACAGATTTCTGAAACATTGTTTATAATTAAGGTACCCGTTAACATGACATTATATTGCACATATATTGTAAGTGTAATGCACACTGAATGTAAACTGAACTGTTTTGAAAGGTTGGTCCCATTGTGTAACCCATGTAAATGTTTCTTCTGGGTACTTTTTGTTAGGTAGAGCATGATATTTTTAAGAATATGTCATGATTGCAATGTGAGCAGAATGATAACTGATCTAAAGAAATGCATCCCACACACTGTTCTCTGCGTTTCCATTTTCTTATTCATTTAAAAAAAAAAAAAAAAAAACATCCCATTTAATTATTCTGACAGATATAAATCTAGTACTACTAACATTTGTATTTGTAGACACATGTATGATCCCCTTTCAGTGGAAATAAAACTCCTTTTTGGCTCCATTTTAAAAGTGTTACAATGTCGGCTCAAAAGGTATTATGGTGCAACAGTTAAAAACAAAGAACAAAAGAAATAAAAATCAAAATATGTAATGAACATTTACAAGAACATGTATACTATCTAAAGACATACTACATTTCAGTCTGCCAGAGCTCATAAAAAAGCAGTTTGGCAGTGCCTGCTGTCTGAATTCAACACCAATGAATAAGTGACTTATCATAAAATATACTGAAAGTAGGAGTGTAAACAAACTTCTAACATTAGTCATGCCACTATTCCTCCACACTAATACTGAAACAGAGACCTCGACCATTTTTCATATTAAAAGCCAAAAGAGAGAAATTATACCTGCACAGTTTTCATTTGACCAGACCATATTAATAGTTCATGACAAAGAATTTGTATTGTTTGGTAGCTCTACTTGAGTCAAGTCAGGTTTTTTTCGTATTTGAAATATAGCAGGACGAATAGCACAAAAAAACAAACCAAAAAAAGAGGCTTTAGAGGGATGAGCTATATCACACAGTCAGTACTGAGGTAGCTACTTTGAAACTAGCTTTCCAAGCTACAAGATAATCATAATTTAAAGTTAAATTTAAAGTTAAACTTTAAGCAACTCTTTTGAAAAGTTTAGAGAACGCGTTTGATTATGACTCACACTGCTGAAAGCTGTGTATGCCAGTAATAGGTTATCAAAAACAGTAATGCAGCATTTTGTCACATTACAATGCTACCCGCTGGAAAAAGTAGCTTATCTCTTGTCATGCTGAAAAATAATCAAAGGAATAGTTCAAGCAAACGTTTTAATTCTGTCATCATTTACTTGCCCTCATTTTGTTCCAAACCTGTAGACTCTTTCATCTGTGGAACACATAAGGAGATGTTAGCCTTTGTCACCATTCACTTTCATTCAAAAAGATGCCATGAAAGTGAATGGTGACTAACAACATTTAGCCTAACATCTCCTTTTGTGTTCTACTAAAAAAGTCATATCATTCGGAACAACAAGAGGGTGAGTAAATGATGACTGAATTTGCATTTCTGGGTGAACTATCCCTTTAAGTTTGTAGTGTTGCTTGTACACAGTTCTATTTCAGCCTAATTGGGCTAATTGAACATCAGGATGCAGTTAACATATTTCATTGGACAGATGATTAAGTATCTTTGACTGGTCTATCTGTCTTAATCAAGTGAGCTGTGACTGTGGAGTAATTCCTAATACCACTCAGGCCCTAGGCTGATGAAAGACTGGAGGTGCGGAAGGGTCTGTGTGGGATCGAGTCTGTCCAGGCGATACATTCACTGTGGAATTCTGCCATGCCGGGGGAAGAGCAAGCCCTGATAACATTCATGTCCAGTCAAAGGTGGCTTCTGTTTGTGCAGGGATTATTCCAGGAGCAGGCATGGTCCAAGAAAAGGAGACCGTTGTGGATTGACTGTGACCTTTTATCATTATTTACAGGAAACTGACCACTTATGATGTGGCTAGCTATTCTCAAATGTGGATTCTTTCTAAAAGGCCACTATCAAGAAATGGTTTACAGGTACATCCCATAAATGAAAATTGACGGTTTTTACATTCCCTCATAGTGTTCCAAACCTGTAGGTCATTTTTTTCTCCTGGAACACAAAAGGTGAGTTATTGAAAGAATGTCCTTACCACTCTTTCCAATGCTATAACTTTAAACAAGCTCCAAAATGATAAAAGCACAATAAAATTATCATAAAAGTTCAGTATCAGACTGAAAATAATTTGTTATTCACTGACCTCTAATGAGCTGTTAACTGCGGCAGATCATTGAGTCAGTAACTTGAACATTTAAGAACCATATTAGTTTGATTTGTGAACAAACCATTCAGACTAGTTTTATGAACAGGATCAATCAATTAATAGAATTAATAATAATAAAGATGTACCTCAAAAGATTAATTCGTTCATGTGTTCATCACACAAAATGATGCTTCTGTCATGTGACATGTGGAAGTTCTCAAGGGAGTAGAAGTGATAGATCTTCACACTCTTTGTGTTGAAAGAAAACTTTTTTCCGCACTTTAGATTTAAAAGCATCCATTCGAACCCTGGCCCTGTGAAATTATCATTATTCTGCTTTACCCTCAGCATGGTGGCTAGAGTAATGCAGAGAGGTTAATCCCAGAGATCAAAAGACAATCTCTGAGGGTATTCATGAAGACTGGACCATTGCACGGCCACACAGCATGTCTAAGAAGCCAAAGCAGGACTGAGCTATTTTAGTGGTGACTTCCTTCGTGTCAGAGTTTGTTTTTGCTGATAGAAGCCAAAACCCACAAACTGGATGAGGCAGAAAGAGCATACACTTAACGACTAAAAAGCTCTTCCTTCCTGTTTCATAGCTTTTACTTACCAGAACAGTGCCACGTTTATCTCTGTGTCACTAGTGCATTGGATGTGCAACATTCTACCATCACAGCATTCTATTCTCTTTGGACCCCAAAGCAATTTAAAGCTAAAGCTAAAGTGTGTAATGTGTGTGCCACTATGGCCACCAATTGGAATTACAAATATAAACATTGTTTTTAAACAACTTTTCAGAATACTCTCCTCATATGCCATTTATTGAACAAACAGATAGTCCCCCTTATGTCACTGGTATAGCCAATGTTGCTGTGTCATGCTATAAGAAAGAGTGCAGTGTTTTTGTAATGCAACAGAGACAGTGTTTACAGTTTTTGAGAAAATCTAATGACTTATAGCTGTCTCTGCATATAAAGGTGAGCTAGGGAAAACTATTTCAACATTTTACACTCTTCATCTATAATTGGCTGCAAAGAACTTTAAATAGGCACTTAATTTAGTGTCTGATTTAGAAATCTGACAAAACTGAATGAGTCGTCTGAAGTCAAACTGAACAGTTTTGTGAGAGGCACAGGCTGTAATTTAAGAAAACCATAGCCAGTGCTGAACATTTCCATGACTTTTCAGCAAAAAGCAGGGGGAGTTTATTTGGTTGTGATTTACTGTACCACTCTCTTTTTTAAGTAATTTTGCAGAAACTGTATGTCATCTTGGTCGTTAGTCTAAACTCTGGCATGTCTGTTTTATAACGGGCAACAAAAACTGCCAAAATCCATACCCTGTACACAAAGCCCAAATGAACAGGCAACTTTTAATGTCTTCCTAATTTTGTAAACAGACCTGAGCTCTCTCCAGTCTCATTGTGGGCAACATTAAGTATTTATGAGGTCATATTTCTATGTGTGACTTTGATGAATCATTCTCTGGTGCACACCGTGTTCAGGATTAATGTGGATTTAATTGCAAATTTATTTTTGTTAGGTGTTTTGGGCTTTTCTGTTTTCCCTGTTTTTGCAATAGTTTGCCAAGGATCAAAGACTAATGTGTCACAAAAAAAATAGGATATTCTGATATATCTTTAGGCATTCTATTTGCCCTGGAGTATTTTCATTTCTTAATTGTCAATCATGGCATTACATTTATCTCCTTCATTATGTTTCAAAAAAATATGGCAAAGCTAGCTGTTTCACGAACAGCTAAGCAATGGTTAGCAGATTAATATTAAATGGTTAGTTCACCCAAAAATTACAATTATCCCATAATTTACTCACTCTCAAGCCATCCTAGGTGTATATGACTTTCTTCTTTCAGCCAAACACAATCAGAGTTATATAAAAAAAAGTATGGTACCTTAGATTTTGAAGCCCAAAAAAGCACATCCATCCATCAAAAAAGTAATCCATACGGCTCCAGGGGGTTAATAAAGGCCTTCTGAAGGGAAGCTATGCATTTTTGTAAGAACAATATCCATATTTATAACTTTATAAACTATAACCACTGGCTTCCGGTAACGGCCGTCCGCGCATTCACAAGAGAGTCGAGTTCCGGCATATGATGTAGGCGTAGCGTAAGCTCCAGTGAGAAGTGACGAACAATGTTCAGAGAACATTGCTGCCCACTGTCACTCAACGCCACTGATAACAGCGCAACAAGCACTCATCATAACACAACAAATAGCTAACTCCAATGCAGGATCAACACTTATTAGAACACATATGAATGAAATGCAAGCTCTTGCTCAAGAACAGGAGATGCTTCTTTGGCATTAGAGACTTATCTGATGGGGAAAGAATTGGCAAAGAGAAATGTACCACCTGTCAGTGAAGACTATGTTTATATTTTGTTTTGTATTCTAGATAAGTTCTACCAACTTAAATTCATATCGAAGATCATTCTCTCTCAGTTAATGTGTTATGAGTGTTTTCTCTCCATTATTAGAACTAGAAAACCACAAACATCTGACACTTTTTAACCCAAGAGTAAAAAGGGACTCCATGGGGTGGGATTTCCTGCATCAGCCCTTATGTGCTTCTTCTCATTGTGGTCCCATGTGCGGATGCCTTTATAAAGATGTTGCTTTCAAAATGTCCTTGTCAGTCTGATTTAGCTGAACAAGCCTGTGAAGAACAATGTTTTGTTTTAGCTAGCGCTTTGGTGAACTTTTCCATGAATTCAAATCAAAACATAAAATTTGAGGATGCAAGTGAACTATAGACTTTTGGACCAAACTGCAAAGTTGTTGAACAAAGAGAGGCAGAGGAGTAATGAGTAATAATGTAACCCTCCCGGTGGGAAAACAAACGGGATTAGTCAAGAAAGAGCAGTAAATCAAAAATGTGTGTATATGAGTGTATCCTTTTGTGGGGCAATGGATTTGGATGGATTACATTTTCCTCCCTTCTTATCATTCTCACATTGCGGTTTTTGTAACACGTATGCTGTATCCTAGCCACAGGTCTTGTTTCTAACCAGATGCATCCCTGCCAGAACTCAGGGAGTAATTTAATTTGTCAGTTTTTTATCAGTTACTGATATTCTTAATGTTCTACACAGTGGGGTGAAAACTCATGTCATGTACACCATCGCAAATTTTACATTATGATCACCATTAAAGAGGGACGGGGGGGGTAGCAGACCCCCCAAAAGCAGTTTTAAAGGCTAACATCTTTCAGTTTTATCTAATTCAAGTTAAAATAAGTCTGCACAGATAAAGAGTATGATATCAACCATCAGACATTGGCAGGGAGCCAAAACATCTTTTACTACACTCCTCTTGAAACTCTGAGAGCTTGCATGAGGAGAGTGCATTACTGAGTGGAGTATTAGTGAATGGATCTCTAGCTTGTCTCTAGCTTATCTTCAGCACGTCAATGTTTTGACACCCGCGTGTCATGTACGGATGTGTTCCCTTTGCTCATCTGAGTGATACATGTACCAGCCACACTAATAGCTGTTAAAGAGCTTGTGGGTCTTTCAACTGAATGATGGGATGATCTTTTTTAGTCATTCTGTCCTATTTGTGTCATTTATGGGCTTGTCAATGGAAAGGCGTTTCTCTTTTCTTAGGGTTCTCCCTCTTTTTCTTACACCATCACACTTTCTTCCCTTCACTCTATTTTTGCATCCCTTTTTTCTCCCCTCCCTCTGCTTGGCTAAAAAACACAAAAGTGGCCTCTAAATTGTACAGTGTTCAATAATATGACAACAAAATGCCTCAAGCTGCCCATGCGTAGTTCAGAAAGGATCTTGAAGACAATTTTTTTTTTTCTGAGCTGTTATCCCTTGTTGTAGTTTTATCTAATATTTAATGTTATTTGGCCTTGATTTATGTATTATTTTACACTGTGAAAGTGCAGCAATGTGAATGCATGCACTGACTTAGACTCGTTATCGCTATGTCTTGTATAAGCATATATGTGGTATACAGAATGGATTTTGCTAAATTTTTACAAATATTATTTTAAATAGTTATTTTAAATAATATTGTTCCATTTGTTTAAAGCTGGAACCGCCAAAGTATAAAAATAAGTTTTGGGCTACATACAAGTAGAAGATTCAACAGGTTTTTCCAAACATTTCAGTAACCACAGAAATTAGATTTCATGTTGTTCATTGAAAATATTTGTTATTATCTCCAAATAAAGGCTCATGAACAGGAAGCATGTTTGCCTAAGGAGGTAACCGCAGTACAGATCTGATATCTGATACTAATCTATTATATGTATCTGTGACACCCGGTCCCTTATCAAGCTAATCAAGCCTCCTAGAGGGATAAAGGTCAACTGCGGACGGTGGTGCGAGAAAGAGAGAATGTTTACAGGCAGCGGACCGTCGTGTGTTTATGTTTGTGTCTTTTTAGTTCAGTTCACCATTAAACTATTATTTATATTGTCAAGCCGGTTCTCGCCCAATCCTTTCCATTGAACTGCTTTACAGTATCTTTTTGTCCAATCAATGGAGGATAGTAGTGCTTGGGATATCTGTTTGAAAATGGCCATTATTTTTGCAATTCTGTTTGGTGATGCTAGTGTCACAGAAATGTAATGATGCTAGCATATTGAAGCACTTAATGACAGCTGCTTACTACATTACAAAGAAATGCTGGATATGTTTTGTTTTGTCAGAATAGGGTCCTCTGTTTAGAATGCTTTTGTTTTTAGTTTTCTTTTAGCAAAATTTGCAAGAAATTTATTGAATTATCCTTTCTGCGAAAAGCAACACCATGAAACCTTTTTTTTGTTATATAATAAAAAAATGTTATTAATGAGAGAGTGCAAAAAAATCCATCTTCCAAACCATGTCTTTACCCAAATACACTTTGATAAACTTATACTGATGATTTATGTTTTAGAGCTGTCGGGATGGATTTTGCAGGAAATATGCATACATACGTCATTTGCCCGTGCTTGTTGACATCATATCTGTACACAGAGAAAATAAGCTCCGGCTACTGAATTGCATGTATGGTGTGGGAGTAGCCTGAAGCTGAATGTTTGTTGTCTCAACGAACGAGAATTATTGACCATGGATCATTGAAAATGTCAAACCTCTGGGGAATCACCGGTTGTAAAAACAAAGAAACCGCGAACAAAGCCTACAAGCAAAAAGGGAAAGCGTCCACAATATAACCCGAATCAACATCGGCTTGGCTTTTCAGGGGTGGTGACAACTCCCAGATGTCCTATATCAATGTGTACACCGGTGCCTCAAACCACATTCATCCGTGCAGAGGAGCAGAGCCGAAGCACAACTTGCGTCATTACCAAAACAACGTAAGATATGTAAGATACATGCAGTTTTATTTTTTAACCGCTAGAGGGCCAAAAGTTACAGAGTAGCTATAAACTTAAATTCAGCATGTTCTCCGTTTTATTAGCTCAGATATTTCCATACTCACAAATGACAGAAGTGGATTATCTGCAGGGTTGTCTTGCGATTATCTAGCATGTTTGGAATTGAAAGCAGACAACCAGACAAGTTTAGAATGTCAAATTTGCCCAGATACCTTGGCAAGCATAAAAAGCCTCAAAGAACTGCCAGTACATTTGTTAAAATGTTCTGTTTTCTTAATGTTTACCATGTAATGAATTGAAATGCATAAATTGAAAAATACATAAAGTATGAACACAGGAAATATATAATTTATAGGCCATACACATCATGCCAAGCTTAACAAGGCAGATACAACAGATTGCTCTGACATCAAATTGAACCCAACGGGACCAGTTCTGCTGTATGCTTTGGTGATGTCTGTTTTCAGCGTGGCTTTAAGGATCAAGACTGACTCGCCATGGCAACAGGGATGCATGCCTCACTCTTGCCCACTGTTTGGAATAAGGCAATTAGGGCCCCTCGGCCAAGTTTTGATGTAAGAGACTGTTGTTCTAGCTGAGAAGAGTTCAGACTACATGCAAATGGGCCATGCCATATAGACCTTTACTTAAGTGCTTGCAGTTGAAATCCCTTCATATGGTTAAATGAAATCAATTAACAGTGGTTGACCAAAAGACAACCCAAACATGCTAATTCTGTTATTATTTTTTCACCCTAATGAGGTGTTTGTCAAATGCACTGTATGCAGCAATTTATATCAGCATGGATATCCTTGAAAGGAAATTATTCTTTGGGAAGGTTCCTCCCAAAATAGAACCTGGAATAGACACCTCTCTCAAAACATTTTTGAGATAATATTCCTCAATGTCCCTATGTGATTCCTTACTGGGTAGAAAGCAACCAAGGGGATTACCAGGCCATTTTGAGTCACATTCCTCTTGTGATCTATCGTGGTAGAAAAGTTCCCATGTTCTGAGTTCTGCTGTTTGGCTGGTGTAGGCCAGATGATTCAGCTTGTTTTGTTTGTTATGTCCTTCCATATTCTCAAATCTCATGCAAATGCTGACATTTCCTCTCCCATACATTCAGATACACTTAATTAATCAGAGAAATTTCCAGGAAATAAGAGTAAAATGCATAGACAAAAAAACTAAAATAAATAATGATATGATTTGGGTCTTGTAACTGGAGGATTTGAGCAAATATACAGTCACACACAATCTCATTTGGAAAATATTTATAATCTGTCAACGTGATTTCACATGAGAGATGCAGAGGAAACATGGTTTCAGATTTACACAACATTTCTTCCTGAGCGTTTGTGTACCATTGCCTTTTAGAAGTGTTTTCAGGTCAGCAAACTGATAAGCACTGACAACTAAAATTAAAAAGATTTAGCTATTTTAAAGCTGGTTAACTGTTTCTTCAACTATGGGCATTTTTGGCCCTGTGGACTTAAAATGTGATGATTTGGAAATTATGCACATTAATAATATACTGTGATGTATTTTAAAATGGCATACAGTGTTTATTATAATGGGGCATAGGTTTTGCAACTCAGTTCTCAGTGCTCACTACTCATGAGTACTTTTAAATGAGCTACTCTTTTACTCTTACTTGAATAGTTTTTAGGACAGGTACTTTTACTCCACTATCACTACATTTTTTGGGAAGTAACAGTACTTCTACTTGAGTATGTATATCTTTCCACTCCTGCACATCACATAGCTCATATTTCATCTCAAGCATTTACTGTTCACCTCCTCTTTTTTTCTCCTTGTTAATCAAGTGCATTAAAAAAAATATGACTCCCCCGGCACACTTGCTTGCTTCCGTCCGAGCTCTCCTTTGAGCCCCAAGAATTGGATTACGTTTTCGCTGCTGCATCGGAGAGCATCACAGCAGCGTCTGATGCTGATGACTCATCTGGGCTGCCACCTTTGGGTCTGCTTGCCCAGTCAGAGCCTGATGCACAGATGTCCACTATCGGTTCCTCGGGCCAGGGCGCCGCTAATAGCCACGCCACCCCCCAGTACCTTTCTTCCTGGAAGTGCATGACGAGCCGACGTGTTCGTGGAGGGCACCTTTTACTGCCCGGAACCATCCTCCTCGCTCATCCGCTCTCAGTACCCAGGACAGTGGGGCGGTCCACGGATACATGGAGGTCCCTCAGGTGGACAGGCCGGTTGCGATCCACTTGTGTCCTGAGAACACCGCCACCTGGCAGGACTGCCTGGTATTCCACTCCAAGGCCTGTAGGACAAGGTCGTCACTGACTGCGAAAGCCTAGAGTGCCACTGGAGATGCCATGGCTCTCCTGCAAGTTCACCAAGCTAAGGCACTTAAAGATCTGCACCTGGGAAGTCCTGATCCCGATGTGCTGCAGGAAAGGCACCCTGCCTCCAACCTCACTCTCAGAAGGTCACAGCTCAAGCACTCAGGTGGGCGATGGCCACCCTCTTGGTCCAGAGACGCCATTTGTGGCTGAATTTGGTCGAGATGCGCGACATTGACAAGGCACGTTTTCTCGATGCCCCCGTCTCCCTGTTCAGTCTCTTCGGCGACACGTTGTTGAATTCGCCCAGCAATTTTCAGTGGTGAAGAGGCAGCCAGAAGCTATATCTCACATCATGCCATGCCGCCGCCTTAACGTAGCCAGCGCACCATCTGCACACTGAGGGAGTCCCCTGCGACTAAACCACAGGCAGCTCCGCTGCTCTCAGCCCCAGCATCGAGCGCCCCACAGGCGGTGTACGCCCCCCGTCTCCAGGACCCCCTCTATGATCCGTGAAGCTCCTAAGCGCTCCTGAGACAGAAGACCCGGGCAGTCAGATGTTCGCTCCAGAGCTGGAACCAAGACCACTCCATCCCCTGGTGGCGGGCCGGGAGGAAAACCCTCCCTGCTGGGCGCGCGGAGCAAGGTAAGTGCTTAGAGTCTTTCTAAGCACCCAAGCCCCGGGACGCACTTCTGCCTCCCGATGCATTATTACTTCCATCAAGAGGGTTGGGGATCTGCAATTATTCTCTGTAAGCGACACTTGCCTGGAGTTCGGTCCGGCAGATGACCGGGCTACGTGCCTAAGGTTCCTGTGACACCCTCCAGGGTTTAGGTCGTGAACGTGCAAGCGAAGCAGACCCAGCCTCTTTGTCGCCGTCTCCAAACAGAGGTTAGCTCATTGGGTTGTTGATTCTATCCCCTAGCCTATCACACCCAGGCAATACACCTATCGTGAAACCACACTGTTTCACGATAGCAATGCTCTAGAAACATCCATTTAGTTATTTGTGCCAAGAGTACAAATGAAAACATGCTAAATCAAAACATTAATTTCATTAATATTTGTATGATTCATTTTCATATTTTAAGATATGAAAGTCTAGAATGATGGGAATACAAGAAAATCTATTCATAAAATGCATTTGAAAGGTGTGGTAAAAGGTTTCCAAGAGAGTTTAAATATATCCCTCATGACAAAACAACTGCCCATGTACCTGTATTTATGCAGCACTTACAGTATATTGTGCTTTAGTGTGGGAGTAATCTTTATATACCTTGTCTAGACAGACACTAAAAGTCCATGTACAGAGTATTGATTACAATAACAAGCACACTCACTCTACCAAAATCAAAAAAGACAAAAGCAAACATTTCTCTTGGAAGCTGTCCTTTCATCTTCACTGAGTCAAAGCAAACAGCCTCTCCTCTCCACATCTTCCTTCTGTGCTGCACGACTGAATACCGGAAATTAATTCCTTTTGCTTTGGTTAAATTAAGAGTTCACCCCTAAATATTTTTGTTGTTGTCGTTATTGAATCACCCTCATGCAGTTCCAAAGCCATATACCTTTATTTCTTTCTTCAGTGGAAGATGCATTTTTGAAGATCCTGGCCACATTATTCTGTATAATGAGGAGTGGGGTTGTCAAGCTCCAAATGATAAAAAAAGCACCATAAAAGTAGCTTAAAATGGGTCCATATGACTTGTGGGCTGTTTAACAAGTCCTCTGAAGACATATTGTACTATACTGTATCATTTTCAAAATTCACCTTTTGTGTTTCACTGAAGAAAGAATACAGTAATACGCTTTTGGAATGACATGAACCATCCCTTTACCCTTCGCTGCCTTCTTTGCTTTTATGATTTTGTTATGCAAAACAATTGGTGGTCTCATCAGATGGGCTCTTGTTCTGTGTTTGTGCTATTTATAGATCACTCTGTATCCATTACAGTTGCCTGTGGTGTCTGGACAAATGAAAATGAATGAGTTGAAAGAACAGTGTTCATGGCTTCCAAAAAGTGATCAAGGATTAAGATATTATTGATTTATGGGTTACATGAATGTGTTATTAGCAGGCGATCTAACCTCACTAAATAAAAAAAATATAATTTGTTGGCAGTGGGTTTGTGCAGATTTAATAAACATCTATAATTTTTTGTCTATGCTTTGTTTGGTAAGCACAGAAGCTTTGGAAAAATAAATCCAAACAATTTCATTGTATTACCATTTGCTGAACTTATTTCCTAAGAAAAGTTTAGCGAGTGTATGTGTTGAGGCAGCATGCTGGTTTATTGGTTTCCATTGGTTTTGGTGGTGTGAAGTGTGTAAATAAATACAACTGTGCTATCATATAAAATTGTATTACAAATGTAGAAACAGGTGTGCTACTACACACTCCCTTTTACTCCCTTTCTACTACATTCATCTTATCAGGTTAAACTATGTTTAGACCGCAATGGTAGCCGATAGCAACGTTGATTTTGTTTTGATATCTTATTTATATGCTACCAATATGAATCTTGTTAGATTCAAATATTTTGCAGTTCAATGCACAGTTGAAATTACAGTATTAAGAATTTTTTAAGCATTGTTTTAAAACTACTAAACTTGCAAAGCATATCTGATAGAAACATTTATAGCTTACTTGCTTAACAGTTAAAGGTTGCCACAATCATACATTAAAATGGGATGGTTCTTTTTTTCATTGGAATTGAAATATAAAATCTGGTTGGATAGCCCACATTTACCTATTTCAGGGATTTTTATTACAAAACAACCCCGCCTGGGAATATGCCAGTTTTCAAAATGCAATGCTTTACTACCACTGACATACTGAAATTACAACATGGCTTAGTGTGTATTGGCACCCTAGAATTGCTTAAAATTTTTAGGGAGATTGTTGGTTTGGATTTATATTGCTTATATAAATTGTAGTCTTCAAACTGTGTTGGAAAACATAATATAGTGAAATGAAAACTCTTGCATCCATAGCATGTCATTTGTCATCAGCAGTAGTTTGCTTGCTCAAAAAGATGGTACACGCACATTCCGTGGATGAATTGAGCCCTGCAAACAGGACCTAGATATTGCCCAGTAATAAATCATATTCATTAGTAGGCAATATACTGTATGCACTGTCCATCTACACGTTAGTATACAGTCAAATACATTGCTTAAATACTTTCTTACTCATATTTCCAGGTTTAGATTATATTTTAAATCCCAGATTATTAATGTAGTCTCAGAGATTTGAACTCTGTGTTTTGACTCTTAGAGCTTGAGAAGTTCATTATGAATTTAAAGCAGGATGAAAGTGGATTTTAGATTGCGAAAGGAAAGGGGCAATATTTTTCTTTATGAATGTGTCACATGGTGTGTTTTAGTTTGTCTAACAAACTATATGCACACATGGCCAGTGAGTGAATAATTCTTTTTGGGTTACTTAAATAACAATCTGAGTGTGCCTGCTAATCTAACCGTAATTAGTCATACAGTAGTAATGGAGCTAATTTTCACAGGCTGTAATTACTCATTCCCTGAGGTCACACATGGGTCTTGCTGTACCAGCTTATGCAAACAAGGCAGAGGAGATAAACCAGGCTTAAGATCATGATTTTTTCCTGGGAGACTTCACTTGAATAGGCCCAGCTTCACCCCATGTACTGTGATACGTCACACTTTACCTTACACTTGAATGCTAATTTATATCCCAGGTCTTGTGTTTAAATGTGTAAATAAATGCTTTTACAGAGAAACCGCTCCTTAGAACATTTGAAGAAAAATTATGATATGTTATGTTATCTTAAATGTCATTTAAAATGCAATGCCTTCTTGAGACCTTCAAGAGGCCACAGTATAGAATTTATAATGTACAACATTATCCGTACATTTAATTGTGGTAAACATAGAGCTCATTTGTCCACTACAGTTTATTCTGGAAAATGTAATTTGTATTTTATAAGCATTTGTAGTTAAAGCCCGAGTACACATGCATTTTTTTGTGCATTTGAATTGACACACAAATCACAATATCAATATTTTGACAGCATTTGTAAGTTTAGAGACCTTAACATTTTTTGAATTCTCTGAAGGCTATTCAGAAGTAAAATTTTGAAGCATGGGGCCTGGTACGAATGCACCGGTTGCACCGCCCTAAGGACAGCCCTGGCTAGAACAGCACTTTACTCACAAATGCCTCTGAATGCTAATTGGATTGCATTGGTTTATCAGAGCTTAAAGAAGCACTCAGTTACATTTCGTAGATGCAGCATCATGCAAAACAGACAAGTTACCAATGTACTTATAAAAATGTGCCACTCACAGTTAGCCATGATTATTTTATTCCATGATTGCAATCATCCAGTTTCAAAATATTATTGAGATACATTAAGTAATATTCAGCTGGTCATATGATCAACATGGCAGTTCTCATGAATGCGCATATAATTAAGAAGATTTTCCTTTAATACTGATAATGACTGCAGTCTTTATCTGTCGTCTTAGATCATTTTAAACATTTAAAAAATATACTATTCCACTTATTCCTATTTCTTTCTGTTTTAAAGTTTAAGCAAAACAAACAAACAAAAAAAAAACATTACTACGTACACCTTTAATGTTGCTGATAATTGCTTTAAACAGCTTTTCAGAATTAACAGACTCATAACAGTGCTTTAAACACTCATAAACCACACTGGACAGGAGCAGGGATGAACTTGCCACTGCAGCTGTAAGAAAGGCAGAGATTGGCGTCACAGCACCAGCCAAAGTTGTTATCACTGACCTCACTGTTCATCATGTGACCTGGCCCCTGTAATTCACAGACCTCTAAACTTTAACAGTCCCATGTCAACTAGCAGTTGGGGAGATATTCCAGTCAGTTAGTTGATTTTGTCCAGCACAAAGATGGGAAATTTAGTGGCTGTGCAAGCCTGGTGTTGTAGCTTTGTAAATGGGTAAAATCTTTTAGCATGCTCTGTAGTCTAACAACACTCATTAATGTCATTTAAAATAGCCAATCAAATCGACGAAGGCAGGACTCAAGTTTAAGAAGCTAAGCGATAACCTTGCAGATTATATATTTTCCAGCACCATGTTTCAGCAGTTTATGTTAAGAGCATTAGTGTCATGTAAGATGTAAGTATCTAACTAAACATGCAACGTTTGCCCACTGTTTTATGATTAAAATGTTGTACCGACCGACAGTAATTTCCAAGGATGCAAACAGTGGTTCTTAAATTATTAATATTTTTTTTTTATGAACTCCTCCCTACCAGCCTAGTGTATTTTGCATTTGCTCTTTTGAAAATGTTTATTTATTCATAATTTTGTTTAATTTAGTTTTAGAAATGGTATTTGTAACAAGACCATAGTAAACACATGGAAGCATGGATCTTTTTCACAACCGTGGTTAGATGTAACATGATTTCTATGAAACAAAATATGGCGTTTTTGTAATTATAATGAGTAGACCTACTCTAAACACATGTAAAAACACTAAATACAAAATGTAAATATGTATAAGTTGCAACAAAATACATCCTTTGAATGCCCTATGGAGGGGCAATACTGCCCCCGTTGAGAACCCCTGGTCTAAGATAATGATTTATAACAGTGTTTCTCAACTTGTGGGTCGTGACCCAAAAGTGGGTCGCAGGTCTATTCGTACTGGGTCGCGGACAGTGGGAAAGAACAATGTCATGGTTCTCCAGTTGAAGATTTTTTGGCGGCCACCCTAGTGATAGCCAATTGGTCTTTTACAGATGACATCAAACTCGTGATAACCGAAGTGGATTTTAGGTGTAACCGCCATTTTGTAGGTATTCGTACGTTCGCTTTCTTTCATTGCTGCAATGGTATGCTTATGTTATGTGAAAAGCTGCGCTACTAAGTTACACGATAAAAAAAGGTCAAAAACTTGAAAATGAGGCAAGATTTTTTAGCTTTCCCTCCTGGAAAAAGGGCTATGGACAGCAGATAGCGGAGATTAAAAAAAGAGGTGCCGAATGACAACCAGGGAGCGGGAGAGCAGAAACGGGTTAATCTGGTCTTGTTAATACTGTAAATTGTCATGTGATTATCCTATGCTGGGGTGTAAATACTTTGACATTTAGTTGATTAAAATTTTTTTCCAGTATCCATACTTTAACTTAAGTATAATTTCAGACTACTTTTTACACCTCTAATCCTATGTTATGTAGCTAGCTACAACAACAACAAAAAAACGTTTCATATCATTGCAGTTCAACCTGCATACGAGATGACTGGGCACCATCCCCACATCTGGGCCACACAAACATTACACACACAGACACTACAGCCAGCTGATACGATGGCCCACCAGGCTGGAGGAGATGGTCAGCTACACACTGAGGAGGGGACATGATACCACTCAACAAACTAATGCCTCACCAGATTTTGAAGTCCTTTGGACACAGAGTAGAAGTGAACAGAGAAACCATCTAATCTAAAAGTGTGTGCCCAGATGTTTTCCAACTACAAGCACAATCATACTATGAAGTATTTGATAGGTATTACACCCAAGGGATCTATTTGTTTCATATCAAAAGGGTTGGGTGGCCGTACAAGTGACAAATATATAACACAGAACAGCAGTTTTCTTGACAATTGGTTGCTAAGGGTCATTGTCTTGGCTGATAGAGGTTTCGACATACATGAAAGTGTTGGCATGTTGTGTGCAAGTCAAACTCCCAGCCTTTACAAAAGGCAGGTGTCAGCGAGGTGCAAAGATGTAGAGGAGACTATAAAAAATAGCACATCTAAGAATTCACGTTGAAAGGGTCATCGGAAATGTTTGTCAGAAGTATAAAATCTTAACAGGAACCATACCCATCAACATAATACTTCCATGGGAAGGTGAGGACGTCATATTTTTGGATAAGATTGTCACTGTCTGTTATACGTTGATAAACCAATGTACCACTGTAGTGTAGAAATGTGTTCTGTGCTGATGTATTTTGATCTATCTGATGTATAAAAATGTTTTTAATTTATGCAACTTTGTTTCTACTACTTCCACGGTGTCCAATTTAAATGTTAACAATAAATATTGTGCTGATGCTTTATCCTGCTTGCTACATCTCCTGTTATGCATTTAAAACTGCTTTTTCACCCAGTCTTACATGCCCAATAAAGTATGTACTATGGCATTTTTCTAAAATATGGTTTTCTTGACTGTCTCCTTGTTATCAACACATTGACAGCCAAATGAAGTATGGAAACCAAATGTTGTACACACTGGGTAAGGTTTAATGCTAGAGGCACTTATTATTATAGTTGTAAAAATTATAACTGCAATAATAATAATAATATTTTTTATTATATGTTATTAGTAACATTTATAATATTAATATGTGTAATAATAAATGTAATAATAATAATCAGTGGTAGAACAAAACAGAACATGTAATCAAGTACTAATAGTAAATGTAAGTAAAATCTTCAAGTATTTGTACATGTAAGTAAATACTGACTAAGTAGAGACAATAACATCACATCCCTTTGTAACGTCCCATGTTTTAGAACAAATGTGTTTTTGAAATGTGCAACTTGGGTAAAAGTAAACATTACAAGTGTATAACTTGGACAAAAGAAAACAATGTGCAATTCTTGCCCTCAGGCTGTGTGGGCACATAAGGTAATAAGATAAGCTGATACATGCTTATGTAACATGAGCACAAGTAAAAAGAACAATAGTTATAACTAGAATGGAAACATCTAACATGCTATTCCAAGAGGGCTTAGGTGTAACAACGAGAACAGATCCAACTGTCTTCTCTGGCAGGTGCATGCGATCCCTTTACATCACATCTCTGCAGAGCCAATACCTTCAAAATGGTGCATCTGTGACTTCACAACATACATGATTGACAAAGACCGATTTAGGACTGCCGAGGCAAATTTAATGATAATCTCTTATTCAGTTAAATGCTTCTCATCTGCACTGCAATATTTTCACAGTGAGATTAAAGCTTTTGCACGAGTGCAATGGAACCAGCTTGCACTTATGATCTGCTCTTCTCTCTGGTGCGCAACAACCTCAAAACTGATGTGACCCAATTCATTCTAGTGAGACTTTTCTAGTGAACGTTACAGAGAAAGTCAAGTCAAACCTCTGAAACAGTAGGTAGCCCTGACATGCTAAACAGCACTGGGGAGGAAAAGAGAAACACTGTGCTACATGCTATTTTTATTTTTTTACATTGCACAAAATCACCTTTACCAATTTGTTTCACAAGTAAAAGTAACTGTTATATTTTGACAAAATGTTATAGTGTCAAACTAAATAATCTATTGGTAGAATCTATTAAACCTCATAATTATATCAACAGTGGCAGTTGTAGTTAAAGTTTCAAAATGTGTTTCAGCTAGTATATTTTTTCCCATAAATATTACAATTTATTTGTATTATTAATGAAGCGCCTTTCCTCCTGTGTAATGTGTATATTCTATTTGAATGATGTTTGAAATTAAGAAACAAAAGGGATAATAACGGGCTCATATAAATAAATATTCTCTTAAAAGGGGGGGACGAGAAAACTTCATGTCGCATTTTGTTGACATAAACAACAAAAATATTTTCACTTGATGCATGCTCTTATACTTGAAAAGCAAGAACAAAACTATGCAAGCTAAAAGGAAATGTGACCCAGGATACATTAAATACAGGTTACGTTTTTACTATGGTGGGTCGCCACTTGATTTCCAATGTAAAATCAGGGTCCTGAAGCAAAACCAGTTGAGAACCACTGATCTATAAAACACAAAGTATAGCGTTAGCACCCACAGATTTGAACTAGAACATAAGACCTGTGACTTTTGAGTTCCATTGAGTTTTTAGGTGGTGGCAGGAACAGTGTCATATATTTTTAATGCAAATATTATTTGGTAATAATTTACAATCAATTTAAGATTTTCTAAATAATTTCTCTGTGTGTTTAATTAATTCAAAATGTTGTGCATCATCTCCTAAGAGTCTGCTTTTAAAAGAGACTTTTTTATTTTGAATATGTTCTTGTAAGGTCTGTGCTCAAAAAATAAGGGTGGGGTGGGAGGTCCCGGGTCTCTAATGACCCGAGGTATGCGTTTAATGGTTAAAATTAGGGCTGTCAATCAATTAAAAAATGTTATGGAATTAATTACATGGTGTCCCGATTAATTAATCGTGATTAATCGCATAAACAAATATTTGCTGAGAAAGCCCCTCATATAACAATAATTCAATATATAAAGATTATACATATTTATATCAATATATAATTATACATAGGTATCTTTAAATATTTAAAAATTATATATATATATATATATATATATATATATATATATATATATATATATATAATTTTTAAATATTTAAAGATACCTATGTATAATTATAAGTGTGGCCTCTCATGATGACTGTGCTCCCCTCTACCCCATGTTGAGTTAAAATGTGCCACGAAAACATTTTCAGTACTGATAAATGGTTACAATAACATCATCAACAAAAAAATCCTTTTAATGACAATAAACTTGCTGTGCATCCTGGCCTGACTGTCATGACATTTTGGAATAAACACTGCCTGCTAACATGATGTGATGCATCATGATGAACTTGTTGTTTATGCCACTACCATATGCACTATGCTTGTATGTAAAGGCACTGCAAGCCTATAAGTTCCATCATCATGAGCAAAAAATAACTAAATTATCAGGCACACAAGGCAGGAAGCGGCACAAAGAAGAGGAGCAGACAATATCCTGTAGAGATAAGAACGACACAACTAGGGTGCCAACATAGTCTTGGCTGGCCCTGGTGGTATTTTATAGTTTTGATGACTTTACTGTACTGGTATTCTAAAAACTAAAGAATACTTCAGTTACCTGCCTTGTTGTTAGCTCTGCGCACATTATGCATGATGCAAATTTCATCAACAGCACAGTCCGCGCGGCCCAGATTTTCTCGACACGTTCACAATCTTTGTTATGCACCTGCTGTTGACTGTACTGAAAGAGTATCACAAAGCAGTTGTAGTGCGCATGAGTCGAATGCAATCGTATTCACTCAGGTTCGGGTCAGAACAGTATATTTGAAAGGCAATGCGGTCGACCGGATCAGAACCGGAATGTGGAAAATCAAAGTATGCCTTAAGGGTGCTTTCACCCTAGCATTTTTTATGCACAACTAGTGATTTGATTCATTTGCATAATGTGAATGCTGTTTTCCAAACTCGGGGGCACACCCACGAACCACACCTGAGTCCACTTGAAAATGTGGTCTGGGGTACGGTTCATGTGAACTCCAGTATGGTTCGCTGCTGATATGAACACAACTATACCAAATCATGGAAGTGAACCACTTGTGATAACACGTAATTTGCATCTTTGTAGGTACCCAATAACAATTTATATGGTATAATTTATTTCTTATTCCTGCCTTCAGAGAGCAGCTCACATTCTTCACATCTCTTGAAACGCATCCGCAGGCTCGTGATAGACAAACTCTAACTTTATCACAACATTGCACATTCGATGCATCTGCGACAGACGAACACAAGGGTCGTTCTGGTGGTAAAGTTTTGGTGGCACATTTGGTACTTTAATAACACAGTGAAGCAGATGTTTTCTTGAGTTGTTTCCTAGTTACAGTGGCAAACTGCTGCCACTTGTACTCATGTTGATGATGCAAGTGGACCTCGGTTCGGATTTAAATAATATTATGTGAACTGAGACCAGCAGCAGCAGGGGGAGGAAACAAACTCAGGTTCGAACCAAGCAATCGAACCAAGAGTGAAAGCATCCTAAAATGTGAAAAAGTAGTAATAATGTCCAAATTTTTGACTGTTAGTTTGAAGGTGCAGTACTATGGAAAATACAAGAATAAAAGTGTAACAGTAATTTGGGTGCAATGGTTAAGGGAACATTTTGACCTCTTAAATTTTGGTCTCTTGAACATCACTCAGTACAGCTGCCCCATTCACCTTCTCACGTTTTTGCACTTTGCAAATAAACACAATCAATCCACAAGTCACCCAGTAAACTCGGCTTGCTTAAACAGCATAGTGATATTGATATAGACGTGACTGCTCTCAGGTCAGATTGTTAAGTACTGATATGACTGACCTTGACTCATTTGGCATGACCCTCTGCTGGTGGGCAGCTGTGAGATGTAAGCCAATCCCCCAGGTGCAACTCTACCAGGTTCAACAGGGTCCTGTTTGATCACACTTGGTTATACGAAATTCACTCATGTGTGTGAATACGTCTTTGAGACAAAATGCAGGTGACAGGCCTCATTCTGTCTCAGTTAGGAACAGGGAGTCTCATTTACTAATAATTGCAAATAAGTTGCGTACTCATGTGAGCAGAAAAGGTTCTCACACAAAATGTAAGCCAGATTCACAACAGGTGTGTGCACATAAATTTGTTTATGTATTTTGTCCCTTTTTCGTTCAGTTCAGTTTATAATAATAATGCAGATATATAGTTTTGGCTTTATATATTCTAGTGTTGAACAATTTGTTCAATAAATCTAATTGTGATTATTTAAATAATAGCCTGATGAATTATTTAAGCCTGTAGCGCTTAGCAGCGCAGCATCTCGTTCCGCTTTTTTTAGAGAACAAGAGTTACACATGTAACCCGAGACGTTCCCTTTACAAAAAGCTTCACTACGATGCAGCGCTGCTAAGCGCTACGGGGAACGCAATACCCACGCCGCCGCATTTGGGGCTGTCTGGACCCCTACGGTTGTGCAGTTTACTCACAAAAACGCGAGAGGTCTCAGACATGAGCTTGAGATGTCGACTCAAGGGCATAAGAGCCCGGAGTAGCATAAACATCTAAACCATTCAATTTTGAAGAATGTGTGCGGAGAGGACCAGCCTGCCACATCACAAACTTGTTCAGGCATGAGCTGAGATGTCGACTCAAGGGCATAAGAGCCCGGAGTAGCAAAGCATCTAACCCATAAAGTTCGATGAATGTGTGCGAAGAGAACCCTATCGCAACACAAACTTGTCATAAAAACTGATGATTGTGAGCGGAGAGGACCAGCCTGCCGCATCACAAACTTGTTTAGGCATGGGCTGAGATGTCGACTCAAGGACATAAGAGTCCGGAGTAGCAAAGCATCTAGCCCATAAAGTTCGATGAATGTGTGCGAAGAGAACCCTATCGCAACACAAACTTGTCATAAAAACTGATGAATGTGAGCGGAGAGGACCAGCCTGCCGCATCACAAACTTGTCCAGACATGAGCTTGAGATGTCGACTCAAGGGCATAAGAGCCCGGAGTAGCAAAACATCCAAACTATAAAAATCTAATGAATGTGTGCGGAGAGGACAACCTGCCGCATCACAAACTTGCTGCAGAGGGAGACCTCTAGCCAAGGTTTTAGAGGAGGAGAGCCCTCTGGTAGAGTGCGCCCTAAAACCTACTGGCGAAGCTTGACCGCGCGACTCGTAGGCCCGGGCAATAATGAGGATGCCTCGGGGAGAAGTAGAGGAGACATTGCGCTATCAACAGAGGCGAAGAGGTCCTCTTCTGCCCTGTAAAATCTACCCAGATCAGTTCCAAGTGGAGGGAGCCCTAGCACTTGAAATGGTCTCGATAATCTCAAGAGAAAACCCTGTGAACCTCATTTGGTACCCTTAGGGGCCAGACATGAAAGGTTTTACAATTCGGGCCAAGGATGAGAAGGTCGTCCCTGTTCGGAATCGCCAAGGCGAGCCGTCGAGGAGAGAAATTAGCTCCGAGAAACATATCCTGTTCGGCCAGCGCAGCGCCATTAATAGGAGGCAAGACCCTTGCTGGTGAACATCGCCAAGACTCCCGGGAGCAGAGAAACCGGGGAAAGAAATGCGTACAGACGCATTCTGGGTCATGTATTTGTCTTAACGTCCAGACCCAAGGGGGCTGGGTTATTTCAGGGAGAAGTAGAGGAGACATTGCGCTATTCATAGAGGTGAAGAGGTCCTCTTCTGCCCTAAGATCTCACGCAAACTTGTTCCAAGTGGAAAAAGCCCAGCATTTAAAAAGGTCTCGATAACCTCAGGAGAAAGCCCTGTGTCCCTCAGTTGGTACACTTAGGGGCCAAACATGAAAGATTCCACAATTCGGGGCAGGGATGAAATATTGCCCTGTGCCTGAGATCGCCCAAGGCGAGCCGTCGAGGGAAGAGATTAGCTCCGAGAACCAAGCCCTGTTCAGCCAGCGCGGTGCTATCAGTAAGAGGCAAAAACCCTTGCTGGCGAACTCTGGGCAACTACTACCTTAGGGTGGAGTCCTTAACTCCCCCGTTGGTATTTTCTGTCTGGACCATAAAACTGCTCCCGTATACGGGCATCCAGGGATATAACTGACCTGAGTGACAGGAGCTTACTCTGGGCCCTAAGGAGAATCCGACGTGTCAGAAATACAGCTGACAAGAATGTGGGTCTCCTTGATGATTTATGTAAGAGGCTACCGCTGTATTGTCCACCCGCACCAAGACATGGCAGTCTCAGGAGGAGGTATTTCAGGGCCAGAAATACAGCCATCAACCCGAGACAGTGACTGTGACAACCGAACTGACGACCCTCCTATCCCCTTAAGCTGGTCGACCACTTAAGGCCGCTACCCCGCCCATCAGGGAGGCGTCTGTCATTAGCAGTCTGCGACAACAAGACGCACCTAGAGTGGGACCCAAGGCAGAAAACCGGGGTCTGAACCACATAGAAAGGGAACGAAGCCTGAGGCGCGTAACCCTTTTTAGCCTAGGGGTTTTGGCCCTTGGAAGAAATCCCCTGGCTTTTGGCCACAACAAAAATGGTCTCATTTTAGCAGAAGGTCCAGAGGGATCACCATGGACGCGGTCGCCCTGAGACCTGGAAATCGTTGATACTGATAACAGTGCAACCTTGACCTAGCCTGACTTTGCTCAGGGTGATCTGAATGGACTCAATCCTAGCAGGAGACAGTTGTGCCCGCATTGTGATTGAACTCCATACAATGCCCCGATAGACAGTGTTCTAAGTGGGAGAGAGGACGCTTTTCTTGGCGTTGAGCCTAAACCCCAGAGAAACAGATGAGCTAAGACGATGTTCCTGTGCTGAACTGCCAGTTCCTGGAACTGCGCTAGGATCAGCCAGTCGTCTACATAATTCAGAATGCAGATGCCCCGGAGTCGCAAGGAGCCAGCGCTACATCATGCATTGTGAATGTGCGGGTAAAAAGGGCTAGGCTGAGTGAAAGAACCTGACCCAGGAAGACTTTGCCCCCGGAAGTGAACCTCAGGAACTTTCCATGTTGTGGCAGAACTTCTAAATGAAGTATAGAAGTGCGTCATAAGATCAATGGTGACCAGCCAAACGAGTTGTAGGGCTTGAGACACGACCGTCTTGACAGGCATCATCTTGGACTTGAACACCCACGGGTAGTTCAAGCTTTAAGATCTAAGCCAGACGCCACCCCTCACCCTCCATGGGAAACGGGAAGTATTTAGTGTAATAACCTAACTCTCTCTCTGGAAGGGGAACACATACCATGGCCCCATTAACCAGGAGATTGAGGGTTTTTTTGTTTTTACATAAAAAGAAATCCGGTTCACGGTAGTGAGAACATGCCATTGAAACACGGAAATGAGGCGAGTGAATTAAATCCTGACGCCCTTATAAGACCCACAGAAAAGAATATATCTGGCAGAAGTTTCCACGCTGCCAGGATCTCTGAGATGGGTATTATATTTTAACACTTCCTGTTGAAGGGTTGTCGGGTGTTTCGTGTCCTGAATAAAATGCAGGAACAGCGAAAACACCCAATTTTGACGGAAGCCTCTGCAACCCGAAACACCAAGAGGTGGCGGGAATGGAGGGGCTTCTAGGGGTTACCGGGAGGGGTGAAGTGAAGCACGCGCCCCGTCCCGAGGGGAGCTACCCCCTAATCTAGGCGCAAGACCATCAGGGTTTTCTCTTACTAGAATTTATAGTCCTGAGGTCTTGCTTCAGGGGCTGGCGAGGGCGGCGAGACTGTCCCCAATCCCTGGGAGGAGGAGCACGACTCGCCACGCTTTGCTTTTGAGCCTCCCTTCAGTCAGGACCGAGGCGGGTCTGAGGCTTGCTCGTCAAGCGCAGAACCCACACTCAGGTCGTCCAGGAGGTCAGCCTGGTACGCCTGTAAAACAGCATAGTGTGCAGAGCAGCACCAGCCTGACCTGCTGCTTGATAAGCCCTTCCCACTAAAGTGAAGGTTGTCCTACAAGGCTTTGAGGGAGAAAGGGCTTCTAAGTGATGATGCCGAGCCCGGGAGAGATAGCCCGCAAGCTTCTCTTCGACCGGCGGCATCACTGAATACCCCCGTGCCTCAGCACCCACGATAGTCGAATATAATGACGTCGAGGGTATGTGAACACGGGAAGAAAATATATATATATGTATATATATATTATTATTATTATTATTTTCTTTTTTAGGGGTTCCTCCATTAGCGAAAATGCTCTTCATGGAGGTTATCAAAGAAAGGGAAGGGACCCATGAGTCGTTCCCTTTCTTAGACTGGAAGATAAAATCTATCCCCTAATTTGGAGTGTTTGGGGGTCTCTTTTTCGCGTGGCCAGTCCAATCTGGCAACCGCACGAGTAACGACATCGAGCAATTCCTCCGTAGATTTTCTATCGCGGACGGAAAGCTCGGAGGCGGGAAGAGAATTGCGATCCACCTCATGATCCAAAGAAGCGTCGGAACGCGCTTCGAGATCATGTGAAGGACCAGCTGGGTTTGGGGAGAGAGTGAGAGAAAGGGATCAACCCGTCTCTTGCTCCTCAGCCAAATCCATGCAAGAGCCCCACAAACTATCTTTTTTTTTATTTTTCGTGAGTGCTGAAGCAAGCGAGGCGAGCACGACGCACTTTGCCTGTTAAAGCAAGTCGCAGTGCTCGCACCCACCCTGCAGCGTGCTCTTACCCCCAAACAAACAGAGCAAAAACTGATGTGTGTCGTCTTCAGCTATAGAGCGAGAAGAGGGGAACACGCACCGTTTGCGGCTTTCAGTCATTCTCTCTTTTTTTCTTTCTTTTTAGAAATATATATATATAATATTTTCTAGACAGAAGAGAAAAGAGAACAACGTTCACTGCACACTGCCTAACTGATTCTAACTCCTACCAGAGGAAAGAAAGTTTTTACAGGGTTTGTGAAACACACAGAAACAGAATCGCTCTGAAAAAAGAGTTTCTGACGACACCTGGTGACGTATCCATTTATAGCCTGGCCGCAGGTGCATCTAATGATTACATCAGCCGAGGCTATAAATTCCGGTCAATGTTCATTGACGTGTTACACACATTATTTCAGTTCGGTTCACAGCTAGAGTTGTTCCCCGTAGCGCTTAGCAGCGCAGCATCGTAGTGAAGCTTTTTGTAAAGGGAACATCACATTAACATTGCATCTGTCCACTACGTACCATATTATGTCCAGTTTGTAAAAGGGTCCACCTACATTTCGGCATTATTTTTTTGAAACCCAGACAACTTTAATATTAATATTACATTAAATTATATTAAATAAATAAAATTACTATATAATAATAATAATTATTGTTATTATTTAATAGTAATTTATTTATTTATAATTTCTTAAATTGCCTGTTGCATTGCTGTGCAGTCCAGTTAAATCCTCAAGCCTTTCTTTTGGCAGAAGCTTTTATTTTGGTAGTTGAGTTGATAACAGCCTTTTAATGTAGTAAAAGGTTCTCATCTCCCCATCTGTCCACAAAAACCCAGTGTCATGGGGTTATATACGATTTGTATAGTAAATTCTAGCAGCCACATGTGAAACTACACAAATGCAATTAAAGTTATTCTGGAGAGCATTTAAATGTAATGCGCTCAGTGCACAGCAGGCAGGCATTTAGACTATTCATTTATTTAATTAATCACAGCACTCACAGTCTCATAATCGCACTGGGTCATATTGCGATTTCGATTTTATCTAGATTAATTGTTAAGCCCTAACATACATGTCCACTGGCGCATTTTGAGCAGAGCTGAGAAGGTGTTTTCAATTCATTCCTATGGGGAGTGGAGTGCCACGCTCGCAAGGAATCTTGCATCTTTCCAACTGTTATCGCGCATATTGAAGATGAAATTATTGCTTGTGCAATGAAAATAATGATAGACAACACACACTCTCTTTACGTATTACAAACACGCCACAGAGTGGCAGCTCTCTATCAGTGAGAGCATCTTTGAGCGGATTTCTTCCGTGCCAGTGGACACATACCATAACACCGGCAAACTCACCAGAGCTGTGACAGTTAACGGATTACGGGAGGCCACAGAGCACAGGGCCTTTTCCAGATCCTGATTCGCCTGTTCCACTTGCCCATTTGTGTGGGAATGAAACCCAGACAAATTGAGGACAAACTCACATTAGCCTCCAGCAGTTGACAGAATTCTGCCCAAAAACGTGACACAAACTGGGGTCCTCCTGCGCCAGTGATGGACACCAGAATCGCTGTCTAATGAGTGTTTGGGTGCGAGTCACCATTGGATGGCAAGCGAACTTGGATGAGTGACCCCACTGTAGGAGTTTAGCATCCACCTCCCAGGATACTTTATAAATAAAGTGGCTTTATAATCAATGTGTTTTCCCTTGGAATCTAACCCATGATCTTGCAATGCAAGTACAGGTGCATCTTAAAAAAAATTATATTGTGGAATTATTTCCGGAATTTAATTCAAAAAGTGGAACTTTCATATATTCTAGATTCATTACACATAAAATGAAATATTGCATATGGCTTACAGCTCATGGAAATAAAAAATACAGTATCTCAAAATATTAGAATAAAGAATTTATAATACAGAAATGTCGACCTTCTGAAAAGTATGTAAATTTATGCACTCAATAATTGGTCAGGGCTCCTTTTGCACGAATTACTGCAAATAATTATTGCTTAGTGGTCCAAAGTCTCAGTGGTCCAAAGTCTTTACCTCACCCCTGTATTTCTGTCTTCAGGATAGAGTCAAATGATTGTTACTCTCCAGCCTTGCAGTTACAGATGATTTCTCCAATTTGGTCTCGCCTTCCATTTTCTCAACAAATGCATTCCTCTTTGCCAAGTAATTAATTCAGGTTTCATTGCATGCTGAGTTTGGCTCTTTGTTACTGAACAACATCACACAGAACAACAGAACATATTTTGATTAGAAATACATGAAACAGAGCAAACATTATAGAATGACAAATGTTGCTATAAATATAATAAAATTATTCACTGACATTTCTTTTAAGTATGTTTAAGATCCATTAAACCACAGCATGGTGTCAATCAGGTCCTTGAATTGCAATTAAATAGGACATGTTTGATAGACTGGATCCTGACATGGACAAGCCTGTTAAATTTCTGCTCCCTGTAGATATTTCTAAAATCTTGCTTTGTCTGTTCATTTCAATAGATTCACAAGGGATCACTTATGATGAAATATGTGGAGCAACATGGCCTGCTGGAATCTTGAAAAAAATTTAGTGGGCGACTCAGTTGTCACTGTAGATTTGCACAAGTGTCTAGCAGACAAATATTTTCCGTCACACATCAGTGTGTATAGATTTCACTTGGTGACATGTCCAGATGTACACATGAACCAGTCGCATTTCACTGCTTTGTTAAACAGGTTAAGAGTGGGGCATACATTTCTGAACTTTGTCCAATATTTATGGATTTTAGCCAATGCAACAAGATTTTAAAACAGATGTAACTGGAAACCCTGCTGACAAGACCATCTTAAACTAGCATGTATTTTCAATCTTGTGTAGCCTGGATTATGCTGGTTTGATTCTAGTCTAGTTTGTGGACCAGTATATCCATGCTGTTCACCAGCTAAAAAATGCTGGTCAACCAGTATGGTCTTTTGTGAAGGTGGTTGACCATGGAATTCTTTCTTCTTAAGATAAGGTATCTAAGAAGCCTAATGGGTTAACCAGTAAACCAACATCCTGGTGACCAGCAGTGATGCCAACAGGAAACCAAGATCAAAGATCCAATTGTGAAATATTTAGTGTACATCTCTTGGGATTACATCAACAAAAGTAATCTTGTTCTGGGCTTGTCATTTCTCCAGCTAGAAGATTAGCATGAAAGCACTAATGATAAACCTGAGTGTCCCTTGTATCTTGATATCTTCATCTCTTCCTCTAAGAACAAATGACCTACATCTGCTTCCACCTACCTTGAAGACTAATTCTACAAGCGGTTGCTTTGTGGCACTGTTTGAGTTTGTTTAAAACTGAGCCGCTCTGCCTTAGATAAGAAATTCCTTTGAAATGATGCCAACATGGAAATATCCTTTTTCTTGAAAGAGTCAACTTGTGGCTTCCTCTGCAGAGGGTCTTCTTAATTTAAGGAAGCCATATCTGTAGTGAGTTTCATTACTCCTGTGTCCTTGTGCTCAAATGGTATCTCCTTTTATTTTATTGGCCTCTTAAAAAGTTTGTCAAACTCTCCCTGTGCTCTGGGTGTTAAAGTGTCTTTAGGACCGTTAGAGTTGTCAAGTTAAGGGTGTTTTACCCCTGAATGGATTTAACAGCTACTGGAGTGTAGATTATTTCAGTGACTCCAAGGTCACGAAGAAGCACAGATCTCTGAAATTGAATAATTTTTTTATGGAAATAAACAATTATCAGAAGATAAGGGCATGGCTTCAACTACAATATATTTTCTTTTCTTTTTTTTCATTTATACAATTATGTCAACATAAATAAGATATGCAATATTTTCTTTTCTTTTTTTTTCATTTATACAATTATGTCAACATAAATAAGATATGCAATTCAGTTAAGTTACTTTACAAAAAATGGAACCAGTTTGGAACAATTACCAGTTTTCGGTTCCCAAATGTATGCGATGCGTTGCTGCTCATTATCATAAAGTTAAGTCTTTATTTTGTTGCCTTGCTAAAAGTCACTGACTACATTTACGTGGACACCAGAAAGAGGCTTGCTGCGAGAAAGCAGTGGCGTCTTTACTCCTGTATCCATGCGGCTAAGTCAGTAAGCATCTTTCTTCACAACAATGTAATTTCCCTGTGATGCTTGTGCAAAATCAATCATAGTATCCGAGGAAGACTTCACAATTTTATTCTTCGTTGCTTCACATTATTTACAGATATTCCAGAGTTGTTGCTGTATATGTTTCCTTAACTTTCCATCCTGATATGCAGTAGAACTGCACTGCAGTAGTGGGATTTCCCTCTTACATAAGGACCGTCAATATTTTACACTGGTTTTTTATATATCGGTATAGTTTATATTGTATGTGCTTTTCCTACTTTACTCCCAGAAATGTTGAATTCCTTTTGCTGTGTTGATATGTTGTTAGGCTTCATCCTATGTCATTTGTTCTCTGCTCTTTTCTACGCACGAGCACTCCTCAAAAACCTGTTAGAATGGCACCTATGTGTTTAAATGACCATATTAAGCCACGTCCTCCAGGAGAAACCTTGATGTGTTAAACTGCTTTCTCTTAATCCCGCTTTCTCTACATCAGAGTTCTCGTTTACATGACATTTCAGAATGCTGCTTTTTGCAAAAACCCTGGAATAAACCGCTTTCTTAAGTGCATGTAAATGTTCTCACTGTCTCTCATGTTGCTGGAAAACACGTTTTGAAAATAAATGCTTTCATGTTGGTTTGTTACTACAAAATCCTTTTTGGGGGTGGGGGGTGATCCACACATGCAGCGATTAAGTCCTTAAAATCACCAAATCACACTGAAAATGCATGACTTCCGGTCACTCTATGTGTGAACGCTCCTTTAGACTGCCTATAATTATTATAATTTTTACTTACTACTTTCAATGTGAATATTTCCCATTCAACACAGATTGAGAACTACATTAAAGAGAGCATGACGACAGAGATGGTGCAGTTACAACAGAATGCTGTTCACAATCACACAGCCGCAATGTTGGAGATGGGCACCAGTCTTCTCTCTCAGACCGCAGAGCAGACACGCAAGCTAACCGACGTCGAGACACAGGTATCATCACTTCCAGGATTCATTGCATGCTCCATTAATCTAACTACTTTTTTCACATATCCCTTTAATATGGCCCCTAACACTCCAAGAAAACACTAATGCCACATTAGATGTACAGTCTCTTTTTAAGTCTCATACTAATGTTTTTGTTCCTAAATGTCTTTATGACTTGTGTATTTTCTAATGAGACACAGAGGTATACAGTGAAGTTGAGTTTTAGCTGCTTAGTCAAATAAGAGGTTGACTTGAATGAATAACCATTCCTAAGTGCTACCGTATGGTACTGCGGAACAGTTGCTCGCTATATTCTGTTTATGACTTCTCCTGAGGTTCTGCTCAGTTAGGATGAACTTACTTAATGGTTTTAAAGTCTGTGTTTTTGCGGAAGGATTACTGTGTTTTTACAGAAATGTTATTGTTTTCAGGTTTTAAATCAGACATCAAGATTGGAAATTCAGCTGCTGGAGAATTCACTATCCACCAACAAGCTAGAGAAACAACTCATGATTCAGACCAATGAAATCAACAAGATCCATGACAAGAATGGGTAAATCCCCAAACAACACAACCTCTCAAATACAAACAAGAAGTAAAATGCTTAGCTGAGCCATAAAAAAAGACTTTGCAGATAGTGTTTGAATTGAGGGGGCCTGGGTGGTCCTGGACCCCTATTACAGTTAAGAGACCCTCCATAAGAACAAAAAAGGATGTGGGTGGGTGAGTTAGGGGATTATTATTATAAATTATTCCAGCATGAGGATAGAATCCTCCAAGAGCTCAAACACAATTTGAACACAGTTCTCAGATACAGTAGTGACTGTGCTTAAGTTGTCTCAATGTGCTGAAATTTAATCTGCCAATACAGACAATTAAATCCTACTTGCTTGTGATTTTTTGGAAAAGAAACATCTTTAGCCAAATCCACAATACAGGTCATTACACTAAATGATTTTCAATTCTTGACACATGATGAGCTCTCAGACTTTAACATGGTTCCATGCAGTGCAATGCAATGAAACTTGCCAAGATGTGAGTGATGTCTTCTGCCCCGCCGTTAAACTCAGTCCCTTATGAAGATGAACAGATGAAGTCTCTCATGTTTGCAATGATTTTGCAATGCATAACTTTTAGAACGCCTTCCAATTTTCAGTGTATTGATTGGTCTGATGGGACTTGTCTCTTTCTCACTGTCAAAACAAGGAGTTTATTTCCCAGTGAAATTCTAGGCCAACTGCTGTTGAAAAAGCAGACAGACATTCATATTTAGTTCATATTTAAAACTAAAAAAATAACTAAAAATTATTTTCCAACCAAAATTAATTTGCATTCTTTTAAGTTCTTTGTGGAATTAATTTTACTTAAACAAGTCAATGAATTCACTCCAGTGTGCATCAGGTTTCCAAGATGTACAGTTAAAATGTAAGGCCTGGATCCATTCTAGACTTACTGTAATCCCCACTGCTGTATGATGAATGTTTTTAATGGTGTGTAATTTATGGAGATTGACTACATTAAAATCAATATTTATTACAGCTGTCTATTAGTTTTCTCTGTGAATACTGAAACAAAAATACAGCACCATTAAGGTGAAACTTTAGAGCAGGAGTTATTAAAGAAATAGTTCTCTCAAAAATGATAATTTACTCAAACTCATATGACTTTCTTTTTTTGATGACGATATGATATGACGATATCCATACAATGCAAGTAAATGTGGTCCAACACTTCCAAGCTCCAAAGAAGAACATACAATAAAGGCAGCATAAAAGTAATCCATACAACTCAAGTGGTTTTATCTATGTCTTCTGAAGCGATACAATCAGTTTTGGGTTAGAACAAACCAAAATGTAACTCCTTTTTCACTATAAATCTGCACACTGCCATCTGTAGTCTCCAAGGCGCGATTATGATTTGAAGCTCGGTTACACTTCCTTGCGCTTCGTACAGATCTCTGCACATGTGTCAAGCGTGAGGAAGAGAATTAGAGATAATTATCATTCTTGGGTGAACAATTCCATTTATCTTTCTCGCCACAGGATTCAAACAAGACATTTTGTTACCTAGAATCTACACTTACAAATTATGCAATATGATATGCTACTGTGCATATATATTCACCTGTTCAAAAGTGTAGGGTCACTCGACTGAAATGTTTCTCATGATCTTAAAAACCTTTTGATCTGAAGGCGTATGCTGACATTTTTTTAATTAGTTTTGTAGACAAAAATGTAATTGTGCCAACATATTAATTTATTTCATTACAAAACTACAAT